>NW_020954608.1:5326116-5564628 GCF_900497805.2 Vombatus ursinus | reverse complement strand
TGATGATGATGATGATGATGATGATGATGATGATGATGATGATGATGGTTGCTTGAATTTATCTAGTACTTTAAGTTTGGCAAAGCACCATACATAAATGATCTCTTTTGATACTCACAAAAATGTTATTATTATTATTCCTATTTTACAGATAAAAAAAATAGATGCTCTGAGAGGCTAGGAAACTCACCCAGGGTTATGGAGCTAGAAAGTATTTGAAGCTAGAATCAAATGCAGGTCTTTCCAATTACAAGCCCAGCTTTTAAAATCCTTTTCTCAATGTTAGACTGATGTAGTATAAATAGCAGTGAACCAGGAGCCTGGAGACCCATGTTCACATTACAATGCTACCACTAAATAGCTATGTAAATTATAGTACTTTATCTCTGTAGATGTCTCTCCTCTCCTCTTCTTTTCTTTTCTCATCAGTAGAATAAGGGAATTAGATTAGGTGACTCCCAGGGTCCTTTTGGCACAAATATTCTATGATCCATCTCTGGCAAAGACATTGCCAAAAATCTAATGTATGAAGGGTGATGTATCAATGATACTCATAGCAAAATATGTGTGAATACTAGAAATGCTTTTCCCTGAATATCCCCTTGAATTAGCAGATTCCAATTCTGATGAAACTTTATATGCATTATAGCTGGTAGTCTTCTGGTGGTAACCCTACTCCTTAAAGTCACAGAACTAAATATTAATTTAAGTTTTACGAAGTTATTTATGAGCATTAGCTCATTTACATCACTCAAAAACATCATGAGACATGTTTTACTGGTTTTATCTCTATCTTAAAGATAGGAAATCTAAGGCTCAGTTTGGGTAAGGACCTTGTACCTGGTCACACAGCTCATAAGTGTCAAAGGGAGAATCTGAGTCAAGGTCTTCCTCATGTTAAGTCTATCATTCCATTGATTATGCCACACTGGACCATGAGACATAGCATAAACCCAGTGGAAGAAGTCTGATGGGACAGGTTTGTCAGTTTCACTCAAAGATAATCTTAATATCCAGGCTCCAAGACATCACTCTTCTATACAGTAAATCTAGAATTTACTGCAACTATGGTGTCAAGCCAGAGACCTCTCTTAAAATTTTTTGGTGTTTCTTTGTATACCTGAGGGTAACCTCTTTATTATTATTATTACTTTTAATCACAGGTTACAGTTGTATATCCTGAAGTAGCCTGAACCTACCTAACAATCTTAGCTTTGAAAACTTAACACTACTTTGGAGAGATTTGACACATATGTGCTATAAAATTTCTCTCTCTCTCTCTCCCTCTCCCTCCCTCTCCCTCTCTTGCTTTCTCTCTCCCTCTCCCTCTCTTGCTCTCTCCTTCCCTCTCCCTCTCTCATTTAAAATGGAGTCCTCTTAAAATGCTTCATCATCAATTCCCTCTGTGCTCTCTTTTTCAAAGATAACAATATCTTTTTGCTTGACAATATATTTACAAAAGATATTAGTACTTCAGGGATCCATGATTTCATCCATATGGGCACTTCCTCCACTGACAGTCTTCTTGAATTGCTATAGAGAAAAAAAATTCCTGGTGCTCATCTTTCTGATGAAGATCTTCTCCAACCTTAAGCTTATGGCTAAAAGGTATACAGTCCATTACTGGACAGTAGCTAAATGTTTTCCAGTTTTGTAGGATCTACTAGAGATTGTGTTTCTCCCGAGAGTAATCCAAAGTTCAGGGCCAACTCAATTAATTAAAAAGCATTTATTAAACACCTCTTGTGTACCAAGCACCATGCTAGATGCTGGGAACTAAAATACAAAATCAAAACTGTCCCTGCCCAGAAAGAGCTCATCATTTGAAACAACACAGATACATATTAATAGATAATATATGTATATATTAGTAGACACAAAATGATAAAAGAAAATTCCAGATCATATTTAAGGGAAAGAAGTAGTCAAGAAAAGTCTATGTAGGAGGTATCACTTGAACCAAGTGTAGAAGAATCTAAGGATTATAAGATGCAAAGGTATATCAGGGGCTGGGGGTGGGGTGGGTGGATTTCTTTACATGAGAGACAAATTGTGTAAAGTCCCAGAACAGAGACCTGTGTCGAAGAGCAAATAGACCAGTTTTGTTAAACTATAGGGTATCTGAAAGGGAGTGATGTGTAATAAGCCATTAATGGTAGATTAAAATGAGTTTGTAAAGTCTTTAAGAGCTAAACAGAAAATTTCTATTGAAACGTAAGGACAACAGGGACCCTTTGTAGCTTTTTGAGCAGGATAATGCCATTGTTAGACTCAAGCTTAGTTAGATCACATTAACAGCTATGTGGAGAATGGATTGGAGAAAAGACTTGAGGCAGTAAAATAAAATAGAAGGCTTATTGCAAGAGTTTAGGCAAGAGTCAATAAGGACTTAGACAAGGTTCTATGGGAGGAGAGATAAGAAGATAAATGAAAGAGACATAGGAATTTTTAAAAAACCCATATCACATGGAAGTATCTGGGTGAAAAGAATCCCCAAATGTCTTGTTGGTTTAAAAAAAGATAGAAGAGCTTTAAAACTAATGGTTATTAAGCTGATCAAGCTATTATCACTAATAATGAAGCACTCAACTATTCCAAGAGCTAGGGCTTTAGTCTAGGTACTTACCTTACCCTTAGAAAGGCATGGCAAGTATCTGAATCATTGTATAAACTCAGTTTATTAGCCTTAATAATCTTAAAAAATAGCAAATAACACAGAGGTGTGTTGGTAAATGGAGGATTGAGAGGATGGTGGTGGAGAAGGTATGGCTAACTGAGTTGTGCTACTTAAACATGGTTAACTAATGTGGAGATAGATTGTAGAAGTCTATGAAATCTGAGTCAAGGAATGTGGACTATCAGCAATGGGGTGGTGGTATTATGGCAGGTTTTTGAATGGGGTAGCGACAAGACAGAAGCAATGCTTCAGGAAGATTATACTGGCATCAGTGTACAGAATAGATTTTAGCTGAGAGAAACAGAAGCAAAAAGTAAAGTTTGTTAAACTTTTTTTTTACATGCCTGCTAACTACAAGGCACTCTGGCAAGTGTTGGTAATGCAAAGACAAAAACAAAGCAGTCTCTGCCCTCAAGAAACTTATATTAAATTAGAAGTTTTTTTACAGTTATCATGATGTGAGATAACAGGAATGTAGGCTGAATCAGAAACAATGGAGAGAAATGGGTACAATCAAGAGATGTTGCAAAGGCAGACACATCAATAATAAGCATAGTCTAGTTTCCATTCTGCTCCAAACCTTAAGATAGTAATAAGGATCGGCCTAACCATCTGGGGAGGAAATATAACTATTAACATAACTAGCACATGTCCCTCTGAGACTCAAATTCTCCCTGATTCACTTCAACAGTTGCCCTGAAGCTTTTATGTCAAACTTCCCTAAGGAACAACAGCCACAACCAGTGGCCAGAGAACCAGGAGGAGTCATGGGCTTTGTATTTTTTCTTCCTATTAATTTTACCACATTCTGAATGCCCATTTTCTTTTCCCTTTTCTTTCTACCACACATTAAAAGAAAGGGAATCAATGGGGGAAAAAAGGAGAAAAAAAGAAAATGCAAATTGAACCACATATTTTGAAGTGTTCTGAGTTTTTTTTAACTAAAAATAAGATACCTTCCCTTGATCATTTTAGTAACTGAATTTTAAAAAAAGCTATATCGACATACACAAACCAATTTCACTGAACTGAGTTATTAAATAATTTAATTTAGTAAAAAAAAAGCATCTATATTTACATATCTATATCTCTGTATCTATCTATCTATCTTATCTATCTATCCCCCCTAAATGAACCCAAGCCCTCTTGGTTTTGAGGCTGGTTCCATATCCATTACATTATACTCTGTAAAGAAAAAAAAATCTAAATTCAACCATAAGGATTTTTCCACTTGTTATACATGTTTTCATTGTCATTATGACAGCAACTTTAGAAGAGCAAATGTTTAAAATAGTACCTGTGAGGATTTCAGAGAAGATTTGAGGAAAAAAGTCAGAATATCTTCTTCCTTACTTATCTTTTTATTATATTTCAAGGAACAAAGATAACAGAATGAAACTTAACACACTCAAATCCATTAGAAAATGAGCAGATGAAGACTGTGGCTTGTCTTCTTATTTACTTTCTTCAGGTTAATCATTTACTATATTTTCTTGGTATATTTACTCCCCATATTAGTATGTTCTCCTGATGCTGTAGTACCTGCTTTTCTTTTCATTTGAAAAAGAGGAAGAATAATTCCATTAACTAAGATTACCCTTAACAAGGATTTTTTTTTTACTGAAGTGATATGATGAAAAGCCCATTTTCAAGAGGGAAGAAAATTTATCATTTCATGGGTTCTTAAAACTAAAAGGAGGAGAAAGGTAATCATTGTGCTATGGGACTGGGAGTTTGAGGGGAAATGGTATTAATTACTCTTTGCAAAGAGTTTATAAGAACATTGCAGAACAGAAGTTTCACAGTTGTTTTTTTTTTAACTTGGGAATGAAGTTAAGTTTTTATTCTCTGTCAGATTATTTTCTCAGATTGCCTGTTTGTTTTGATGGGTCTAAACACTGTGTCTATATTGTAATAATAATAATGTTGTGTTGAGGGTAGTCAGGGAGTCTTCCAATCTTCTCTGAGCAAAAGATTCCCTTTGGAATATATATAAAGCCAAGCTGACCTTCCTTGGTCCCTTCCAGGGCTTTGGAATAATAATTTCTTGGTCTCCATGGTTATAAGAGGATCATGTGATCAAACATGATAGGCAACTGAGTCAGGGAAGCAATCCAGGCTAAAGATTTTATATATATATATATATATGTATGTATGTATATATGTATGTATGTATGCATATATTCTAACTAAAATTTTTGAAAGAATATTAATGTCATACATAATTGAAGTATATTTAATTAAATGAATACATTATTAATTAATATATAATATTAATGTTATTTGGTTAGTTAACTATACCTCAATTACATGTAACAATTATTAATGTTCTTTTTTAAATTTTAGTTCCAAATTCTCTCCCCCCCCATGACTCCCCCTTGAGAAGGCAAGCAATATGATACAAATTACACATGTGAAGTCATGCAAAACATATTTCGATGAACATCTTGTTGAAAAAGAAAACAGACAAAAAACATAAAACAAGAAAAATAAAGCTTAAAAAAAGTATGCTTCAATCTGTATTCAGAGTTCATCAGTTCTCTCTGGAGTTGGATAGTATTTTTTTTTATCATGGGATCCTTTGGAACTATATTAGATCATTGTTTTGATCTGAATAGCTGTCTTTCACAGTTGATTATCCTTATAATATTGTTGTTACTGTGTACAATGTTCTCCTAGTTCTGCTATCTTCACTTTGTATTAGTTCATATAAGTCTTCTCAGGTATTTTTCTAAAATTATCCTGCCTATCATTTCTTAAACCAAAATAGTGTTCCATTATAATCACACATCACAATTTGTTCAGCAGTTTCTGAATTGATGGGCATCCCCTCAATTTGCAGTTCTTTTCCACCACAGAAAAAACTGCTATGAATATTTTATTCTAATAGGTCCTTTGCCTTTTCTTTTACCTCTTTGGGATAACATCTACTAATAGTAGTGTCAAGTCAAATATATAGCTTTTTGGGCATGGTTCCAAATTGTTCTCCAGAATAATTGGACCATTCCACTTCAAGGAGCCAAGGTGGTGGATTAAAAAAGTAGTCGCTCTCACTCTCCCCTATCAACCTCTGAAAATCCAGAAAATATCACCCCAGAAAAAACCCTGGAACAGCTGAACCAGAAGAAAGATGAGGTGCAGCAGTGCAGTAGCCCAGGTAGCTAGAGGGATTAATGGGAAAGGCCCCTCTTACCCTGGCGGAAGGGGAGCAGTACAAAACAGGAATCACCCAGTCAGCTAGTGGAAAGACCCACCTTAGCACACCAGGAGGAGATTCTGGTGCCTTGGCATTCTACAGCAAATGGGTCTCCCAATGTCTCAGCAAAAATAAGGGAAGCAGCACTACAAAGGGCCCCAGGCGGATAAGCACCTGGCAGCATTCATCTGAAAGGAGCTGAAGAAAGCAACCTAGAGGTGCCAAAAAGTTCCAGCCTTGTTGATTCCAGCCCAACACCAGGTAAGCTGTCAGAACCCTACAGCCTCCAACTGCCAACCAGGAGGAGATCCCGAAGCACAGGTGGTCGAGCAGGCAAACACCAACAGCTGTACCTCCAAGAGCCTCAATGAGGGTGGGGTAACTGATGGAAACTAGCGAAGAAAACCACCAGATGCCTCAGCATTCTACAGCAAAGACATTTCCCAGTGCCTCAACAGAAATAAGGGAGGCAGCACTGCAAGGGGTCCCAGGCAGATAAACAACTGGCAGCACTTATCTAAAAGGAGCTCAACAAAGCTAAAGGAAAGGAAAAGCAAGAAACATAGATTTACCTGAAAGTCCCAGACTTGCTGATTCCAGCCCAACACCAGATAAGCTGCCAGAAACCTACAGCCTCCAATTGCCAACATAAGAGGCCCCAGCACATAAAGCCAGTGAAGGCCCAGCACATAAAGACCTAGGCTCCCAACACAAGAAGCTTGGGTCAGTGCCCTCTGCTCCCAAGTAGGAGAGCTTAGTCTCTTTAAAGGCAAGGGAATAAAGAAACACCATGAGTAAAAAGATATGTATAATAGATTCATATTATGAGAAGAGTGAAGATCAAGACAGAAATTCTGAAGAGGACAACACTGTCATCAAACCCATATCTGCAACATCAAAAGGGAATATGAACTGGTGTGAAGCCCAAAAAGCCTTCTTAGAAGAACTCAAGAAAGTTTTAAAAGTCAAATGAGAGAGGTAGAGGAGTCCTTTAAAAGTACAATTGGCCAATTGGAAAAAAAGTACAATGAAGAAAATAAATCCCTTAAAAATACAATTGACCGATTGGAGAAGAAAGTACAAAATCTAACAGAAAAAAAAATGTTAAAGATTAGAATCGAACAAATGGAACCTAATGACTCTATGAGAGAGCAAGAATCAGTCAAACAGAAACAAAAAAAATGAAAAAATAGATGAAAACATAAAATACCTCATGGATAAAACAGCTGACCTGGAAAAACAATCCAGGAGAGACAACAATAAAAATTGTTGGCCTACCTGAAAGTCATGATGAAAAAAAAAAGAGCCTGGACAATATCCTTCAGGAAATCATAAAGGAAAACCACCCTGAAGTCCTAGAACCTGACAGTAAAATAACTATAGAAAGAATCCATCGCTCCCCACCTGAAAGAGATCCCAAATTGAAAACACCAAGGAATATAATAGCTAAATTCCAAAATTACCATAGAAAAGAGAAAATACTGTGAGCAGCCAGAAAGAAACAATTTAAATATCATGGAACCACAGTCAGGATTACACAGGATCTTGCAGCCTCTACATTAAAAGACCATACGGCATGGAACATGATATTCCCTAAGGCAAAGGAGGTTGGAATCTAGCCAAGGATTAACTACCCAGTGAAAATGAGTGTGATTTTTCAGGGAAGGAGATGGATATTCAACAAAATAGGGGACTTCCAAATGTTCCTGATAAAAAGACCAGAGCTCAACAAAAAACTTGATCTTCAAGTACAAGATTCAGGAGAGACATAAAAAGGTAAATGGGACAGAAATTATGAGAAAAAGCCTGATCCATTTCTTTAGAGGCCAGTACTGTTTGGTCCATCTGAGCTCAAGGCAGGATTCCATTAGTGGGAGAAGATGCCCTAAAGTCCCCAGGATGACTAGTCAGTTATTATACAAAGCTACAAAGCTTAATTGACTGATAAAACATCACGCACGTGGTGTGTCAAACCTGGGCTTTAAATCTAGGTCCTCTGACTTTAAAATGAACTTTGTTTTCCCTTGTTAAGTCAGTTGTCCATAGTCTGATGCCTGGTAAATAGAAATAGGACTCAGATTATCTCACTCCTCAATCCATGCTTTCTACTATGTGACTACAATAGATCATATATTTTAGGTGTGGGGAATTTGAGGAAAAATGTTTAAATCATAAAATGAAAAAATATAGCTGTAGAAAGTATTAAATATAAATAATTTGGAACCTACTTCTGCAACTTGCTACTTGTGCAGTGTGGTGTTGTGGTGAAAAGGAAGTCAATTAGTACTGATTATGTTGATTTATTTTTAGTTTAGTTACACGATCAAAGTCCTTTTTTAGCTAAGCCAGACGAATGTAGATAGTCTCTTAAGTCTAGCTTACTACTAGATTTAGTGAATAGATGGATTGAGACAACTTTACCATTTAGTAGCAGATAATAATAAAATTATCATAGGATTACTCTTCTAAAAGTCTAGGTTTCCCTTTCTGGATGAAAGGGAGACATTACCCAAGGCTAAGTCCCCATTTCTAGGAGAAAGAGAGGTTGACCACAGGCTAAATTCCCCTTTCTGGCAGTTGGAAAAAGTTAGCCAGAAATTAAGTTCCTTTTTCCACTTTTAGTGGATAAGTTTCCCCTGCTTTTTTTTTTCTATTGATCTAGATCCTTATAGTAGTGTAATCTTCTAAGGAAGGTTGGGGGGAGTAGGAGAGAGAGCTAACTACTGACCTCTAGTTCATCTCTGGTTACCTTCTCTGGTTACAAAAGGCACTACCTGTAAGGAAAAGAATTCTGGGTAGGATTACTAGTAAGAAGCTAACTTGTCCAATTGAATTATGTTCAATTATGTTCAAATTATGTTCAAAACAAGGTTCTGTCACTTTTTTGTTCCTCATTTTTGTTACAAAAATAAGCTCTATAAAGCACTCCTTGTCTCTGACCTCTGAGGAGTCAGGTGCCCTGATTTGAGGTGTCCTGTTTCCTTTTTATTTCAGATAATTAATTTTAACAGTGGAAACTCCTCTGGGGATCAGGAGGACTTAAATTGGAACCTGTACTAGTTATGTGACCCTGGGCAAGTCACTTAATTTTTCTCAAGTCAAATCAACACACATCTATTAAGCACCTACTCTGTTCCAGGAATTAAGTTAAGTATTGGGGATACAAAGAAAGGCAAAAGAACAGTTCATGCTTTCAAAGAATTTTCTCATTTATACAATTAAAGGACTACATTTGATAGCATATGAGGTCACCTTCTAGCTCTAAATCTGTGATACTACATCCTATGGACAATTCCTTCACATAGGTGTGTGCTAGAGACAACTGGTAGTGGCTTATGAGAAATGATTGTTAGATTTTCAGTGAGAGCATTTACATAGTGGAAGTTGACAAATGCTACCAATCAGGGCTTTTATTTATTATTATAATTTTATTTATTATATTATGTTAATTTGTTAGTTTGTTGAATGTTTAAACTTAACAAAGTTTTAGAGAAAATGTTAATGATTTAGATTAAATTTAATAGTGTGCCAAGTGTAGTTTTTTGTTTTTTTAACAGAGATCAAGTTGTTAAATATTCACCAGCATACTGCTGTTGTCACCTCTTTGAAACTTAGTTTCTTTACTCTAAAAAATAGGAAATTGGAATAGTCCATCTTTAAGGCCATATCTAGGTCCAAAAGTCTTCTATATGAATATTTTTCTGATCAAACCCTTCTACTAGCACCCTCTCTACTCAAACTATCTTCTATTTTTCATGTATTCCTAATTTGTGTGTGTGTGTGTGTGTGTGTGTGTGTGTGTGTGTGTGTGTAGTAGCCACTTAGTATGTAGGCTTTTTCAGGGTAAGGGCTGGGCTGTTTCCTTAGTATTTCTGGTGCTTAGGACAATTTCCATTCTCTTTCCATTTTAAATTCCCATTAAACTTACTCTATGGTCACAATGAGGCAGATATGGGGCTAGGGGAGGAACCAAAGCACTTTTATGAACCAGTACTGTATCTGTCCCTAAAATAAGAGTTTCAGTAGATCACTTGATGCACATTCCAGTCCTTTCCTGGAAAGGAGTAAGAATTAAGAATGATTTCTATATGAAGATTGCCCTATTTAGCTTTCAGTGACAGTATTGCCAGTCTGATAACAGAGGAGTCTGCCTAACACTCATATCTAAGTATGTGCATTTGTATGAGGCAACTGATGGCATCTTTTTTGGGGGGTACAGCCTTTAATGGGACAGAAAATGTGAGTGAGGAAAACATACATTGGAAATGTGTTTGGGGTAATAAGGTTTCTTTTGAAGGGCAATAGGTTATTTCTCTTTTAAAGGTTAAAGTAATTTTAAAGCATAAATGTTGGTGCCCGCCAAGTGCAGAGATAGAACAATAGTTCATTATCCAAATATCTAGCAGTGCAGTGCAAATTGGAAATGAAATTCTTCCCCATAAAAGGATCCTGAGTTCTTTTTTTCTGAGTGAACAGTACTCTGTCAGAAGTGGAGAGTAGTTCTGGAATATGGCTTGAAGGTGTCTTTTTTTTTTTTGTAGTTTTATCTTTTCCCCTCAGGCTGAGACATTTCCACCCTCATGTATAAAGCAGATGGAAAATACTGGCCTGTAAATTGACTTCATGAGCAGACCACAGATCTCTATTAAAAAGGAGAGAAAGAAAACCTAGCCCCTGGTCAATAGAAGTAGGGAAGGTAATTACCTTGTACTTGAGGGAGCATTAGCTTAAAAAAAAAAAAACTGAGGAAGCAGGAATTCCTCTAGCATGTGTAATCTTATTCTTGCTGTCTTCCTTCCCTCCTTCAACAACAACTGAACTAATCTATCTGGACAAAGGAGAAGTAGAAGAGGAGGAGACCTGATGACCAACCAAACCATCATTTGTTAGATATATAATAGAATTCATAAAACCAAGGAACTCTAGAGCACAAATATGCTGTAAAAGTATTTTGGGGACTTTTAAATGTCAGTGAGAGTTTATTATTTTTTCTTCTCATCTCTCCTTTCTATTTTCTTTTGCTTTTTCATTATATTTGTTTATATGAGCTCAGTATCTTTCTCAAGATTTTCTTGTATACCCAAAGAAATACAATAGGGAGGAAAGCTGAAATATATAAACCCTTTGTCTCTTATTTCAGTCAAATATTCACTCTTATTTCACTCAATCATTCCACAAAGATGTATAAAGTCATTATTTGTAAACAACTGAGTTAGAAAGAGGATACAAAATGAATTTTAAAAAGCATCTCCCCTCAAAAATCTTGCAATCTAGATTCAAGGATTGCAGGAAAACTCTGGATTATGAATGCTTGATCTGTGTATGCCCTTTATATACTATTAGATATTCAAGCCAAACCAGAAAATTTGATTGCCTTCTTCTTTCAATGTCAATAGGGATTTCTCCCCAAACCTCTCTACTCCCCCCCCATAGTTGCTGCAAATATTTTAAATACTTTGCCCATACAATGAAAAAATAGAAATCATTGACAAAGACTTTGATGTTGGGAAAGAATAAAGGCAAAAAGAAAATGAGACATCAGAGGAAGAGATGGATAGATAGTGTCATGGAAGCAAGGAACATGAGCTGGGACAGACTTCAGGGGATATTGGAGGATAATAGAAGGGCCCAATGGGTTATGTTTCATGAGGTCACAAAGAGTTGAACATAAATTAATGAATGAACAATAACTACAAAAAAAAAGCTTCAGAAAGACCTTATAGTTGTGGTATCTAGGATTTCTATTTCTCCTCCTCACTAGATTCCCTGGCAGAGCTCTCCCTTTCTATCAACTTTTAATTTTTCTTTTACATAGTCTTGGAAAATCAAAAGGTAAAGAAAGGAGAACAGAAGGGAAAAAAACAAACCTATCCGATGTCCTCACCTCTGCCAGTCATGGCTGGTCCTCTTACCTAAACACTAGGGTGGGGAGGTAGCATAGAAAAGAGGCAGGATGATGGTTACACCATATTTAATTTGCCCTGATGAGACCACTTAGGAAATAACGTGATCCACTGTCTATGCCAGAAATAGCATTGACAAGACAGAGCACATTTAGGGATGGTTGGTGAGAATGATGAAAGGATGGCACACCATGCCTTAGGAAGATCTGTTGAAGGTATAAAAATGTTTATCTTGGAGAAGATGAGTCTTAATGGACACATGATAGGTGTTTTAAAGTGTTTAAAAGGTTGACATGAAAAAGAGGGATAGGTTTGTTCTGCTTTACCCTAGATGGCTGGAACTAGAAAACCGTGGAGGTATTAGAGAGGCAGATTTTAAGTAGATGTAAGGACGATTGAAATGTCCATAATGTATTAAGTTCAGGAATTAGTGGGTTGCTCATCACTGGGGACTCATAAGGGTTAAATGATTTGCCCAAGATCACACACTTAGTGAATGATCAGGATTAAAAGCTAAGTAGTATTCTTTCTACTACATGACATTTGTAAAGAAGGGTTACAGTTCATGACTGATTTAAGGTAATTATTACTACTTATATCCCTTTCAATTCTAATATACCCTCTGAGTGTTCCCCTCATATGTGTGTTCCCAGAAAAGCTACCTCATATGCAAGGTATTTTAGGGGTCAGAACCCACCCAAAATCACAGCCTAAGACTTCCCATCAATATATTTCCTTTTTCTGGAAAGTGAAAAGATTCCTTAGTTCCAAGTAAATAACATTGTCAAAAATCATAACAAACAAAAGAGATTAAAAAGATCCCCCATTCACTTATGGGGTTATACTCTTCAACTAGTTGACACGTCATCCATGGGCCATAGACACATAAATAGCAATAGTTAGGAAATGTACAGGGAAGGCACATATAAATGGCACACATATGATTGAGGAACATGTTTGAAGGGTCACACATTAGGATCACATGTAGGCAGAGCATCCATATAGGTTCACATATGACCAGGGACCATGCATGGCAAGGGGCAAGTCATAACTCCAATGTTGTAGGCATCCCAATACCCTCTGATGCTATCATCATAGTACTCTCCAGTACTCCCTGCTGGGCATTATCTCTGCTCTTTTTTCCTGATCCACTAGTTCTTAATGTATTCCCTTCCAAAATATTGCAACAAGTTCATTCTCATTCTCTTTCTCTCTCTATCTCTCTCTCCCTCTCCACATGTATATGTGTATGTGTGTGTGTATTCTTATTTATGTAAACTTCCCCTGTTATTGAATGTAAGCTCCCTGAAGAAAAGAATTGAATCATCTTTTGTGTTAGTTATTAGTCCATTACCTAGCAAAGTATCTGATATATGGTAGGCAATTGACTCATATACTGATTGAGTATATGTATATATACTGATATACTGATTGAGTCAGATTCAGAGTCAGAGTTAAATTGAATCTCCACTGATGGCAGCAAGATTCTCTCTTTACTTTCTTTTGGGTTACTGCTATCTAGCTTTTGGAGAGCCATCAACTCCTCACTGCTACCATTCATAGGTGTTTAGTGACTAGAAAGCTTTTCACCAAAAGGTGACTGGCAGGTTTTTTTTTAATGAATAACTGAGGTCTATCAGATATCATACTTCATATTCAGCCAGGCTTTCAAAAACTTCAGAGGAATCTTGGATGTGATGGGTACAATGAGAGACAAAGATAGTAAGATACAGAGAAATGGACAGAAAGAGGGGGAAAAGTGATACAAATACAAGCAAACACCATAGGCCCTGTCCTCAAGGAGCTTTTATTCTATTGGTAGAATACTACACATCCGGAAGTGCTAGAAAAGGGTAGGAAGAGCAATGGGTCCATAACAAAAAGACCACATTGAAAAGACTTGGACTTTAATTCTTGCTTCACCAATTACTGCCTTTGACTTTGAGTACCTCATGGCCTCAATATTTAATAAAGTGTTTGAGACTAAATGTTCTCTAAAGTCTCTTACAGTGCTGAGGCTATGATGCTATGCTCTTTATCTCTGATATCCATCAGGAAGAAATGAAGCAAATCAGGTATGAAACAATGTTCTACATGCTACATATGTAGAAAACTTTATGAATAAAAGAATGACACTCATTGTTCCTCTAGCACCTTTCATCTTCAAAGTGAAAATATAACCTTCCAAACCAGGCACTTATTCCATGTGCTAGAGCATATGGCATCAGAACATCAAATCTATACCAAAAAGTCAGTAATGAGTTCAAGCCAAAATTCTCAGTGACAAGTTCAAATGGACCAATCCAAATCCTGTCTGCAGTGAAGAGTATAACCTCTATGACACTAGAAGCCAAATTGTATGGAGAACATTTAATTGAGGGTTTAAAATCACCAAATTGTAGAATTTTAGTGCTAGAATAGAGGGACCAATGTGTTTTAGCCCGTTATTTATAAGAACTAACTTTATGCACATATATATGTATATGTTGTGCAATTGTGTTAAAATAATAACTAACATTTATATAGCACTTTAAGATTTGCAAAGTTCTTCACAGATATTTTCTTATTTTATCCTCATAACAACTGAAGGAGGGAGGTACTATTATCACTCCCATTTTACAAATGAGGAAAATTGAGGCAGAGGGTTAAGAACTTGCCTAGGATCCCATAACTAATAAATATGAGAGTCTGAATTTGAACTCAGATAAATAGCATAGCTAAACATATTTGTGCATGCATATATATGTAGTCATTGAATAAGGTAAAAAATTAATATTAGGCTCAGAGAACACCCAAAATCTGGGTGGTCTGTTTCATGATACCAATAACAAGTGAGTCATTCACAATATGTTTTGAACTCTTCACCATTTTCTTTCTCTTACGTATGCATGGTCAGAGGTTGTAGGGCCCTGGAAATCAGAACTAGAGGGATTTTTATAATATTGCAAATAATACAAATAAAAGGTCAAGGAGAATGCTGCTCAGTTTTCTTCTCCTATGATCAACTTCTCCATTGCAGTGCTCCATATCTTATCAGTGACCTTCCATAGAATAAATGCAGGGGTATTTCATACTATTAATACTACATTCCATTCAATCTACAGGGATTTTCTTCGGTCATTTTCAGTCATGTCTGACTCTTTGTGACCCTATTTGGGGTTTTCTTGGCAAAGATAACAGAGTGGTTTGTCATTTCCTTCTCCAGCTCATTTTATACATGATGAACTAAGGCAAACAGAGTTAAATGACTTGCCCAGGGTCACACAGCTAGTAAATATCTGAGTCTGGAGTTCAATTCTTGAACATGAGTTTTCCTGATTCCAAGGCTAGTGCTATATCTACTGGGCCACCTAGCTGCCCCAGTCCTGAGGTAAGATGATATTTCCCTTACAACTTTTCTTAAAACTGTCCTATCCTCCCTATTTTTTTAGAGTTATGTACCTGACCCTAGTAATCCTAGGATGAATTCTAGATAGATACAAGGATAAATATATAAACCTATGGACAGACATTCTCTAACCTACAATATAATTATTATTAATCCACTATAATTCAGAATAGTGAATGTTAAAGGTATCAAGTTTTTGTGCATAATGATCTTTGTGAAGATAGAATTTAGTCCCTCCATAATTTATTAACTCTTCTGACCACTCAACAAATAAAGGAAGCATTTCAGAATCTCAACTTGGCCATTCCTTTGAAAGTCCTTTATGCAGCATTCACTAAGGAATTACAGTCACATACACGATTGGTATCAGAACAGGACATTATTCCCCTCAGAAATGTGTTCAGGGACCCCAGATTATGAAGATCACTGGTTATCTTTTCCATTTGCCCTCTGACTATCATGGATAAGGAAATCTCATTATCTTTTGAAACAGTGTCTGTCTTTAAACATACCCAAAATCCTTAAGTGCTGCCTACTCCCAATTTAGTTTCTGTGAGCATTTTTATTTTTAGTTTTGCTTCTTTCAAAAAAAAAAGTTTTGTTCATTTCCCTGAGGAAATGTAACAGCCTTTCCCCCAGTTTTGAAATCCAGGAGCATTTGTCCTAAACCACATCTCCTGTTCATGGCATGTGCCCAGATCCTGATGGACATTTCCAGGGTAGAATTTGACATTTGGAGTAAAGGCATAAAATCAAGTATACAGAACCTCTGTCACACATTAAAGTGTGGTGAGCTCTGCTCTAGCTAAGAGACACAAGATTTTTCATTTCTCCCATAACAAGAAATTATATCCTGTAACATGTGCTTGTTAATTACATATCTTTGTGTGGGCATTGGTGCCATATGCATAATATACCCCAGTGGCACCATTTCAAGGTTGCAGTGTCACATTTAGTAGAGGCATCATTTATAAGTGCTGCTGCCACTGCAGCACTCACTGCTGTGGTATGCTCTGAACTTGATTTTCTAAATGGGATTTTGGAGGTTCCAACAGATTTCTTTAGTGGACTAAACTTAAGTTGAAATCATCCCCATAGATGATTTAAACAGATTTAACTCATGGTCTGTCAGAGTGGCTAAGTGGTATAATGGAAAGAATACTCCAGTTATTGGAAGCTAAGGGTCAAAATCCGCTTCTGATAGTAACTAGTGCAATGACCCTCAGGATATCACTGAACCCCTTTATGCCTTGATTTCCTCCTCTGTGAAATGGTCATAATAGTATCCATGTCACAGAATTGTTGTGAGGACAAAGTGAGAGATTCTGTATTTAAAGCACTTTTCAAATCTGGAATCTCTATATGCACATTGCTAATTTTTATGGACCTGAAGAAAAAAAAAAGCAGGATAGAATTAAGAAATCAGAACATTCAGTAAGGGATGGGACCGGGTAATAAAATATTTTGGAGGGATCCATGATTTTGTTATACATCTTTATAAGATCTAACTATTGAAAAGCTGGAATGTTAACATGGTATGTCAGACTTGTTCATACCTTTTTTCTCCCCATTAATAAATAGATATGAGCATGTACCAGATAGACTTGTTAACTCTAATGCTTGTGGCAACTCCATGTATGGAAATGGCATCAATGTACCCATATGGCAATGGCAATGTACTCTGAAAGGGGGTCTTTGGTTAGGAGGAAGAAATATAGAGCCACTGCTCCATTTTAAAGGGTCATTGTGAGGATCCAACAAGATAATGAACATTAAAACACTTGGACAAAGTCTAAAAGGTTTTTGTAAACATAAAGAGATATTATTTTTACCAACATTCTTATGGTGGGAGGAATTTGACTATTAGGCTGGCTGTGAAATTGCTGATACTGTGAAAGAAGAGTAAGGAGAGAATTATCCTTGGTTCATCTTTTAATTCTCCTGTGTCTGAGAGAGTAACTTCCTCCTGGGAAAAAGTAGAAGATATTTTTTATATCCATCACCACTGCTTAATAAATTATCCTATGATTAAATGGTTTGAAATGATTCAAATTTGAAAGCACATTTTCTGACTATATTGTACCCACAATATCAATGCACTCTGAAAGAGAGTCAAGAACAATAAAAATAGCCACCACCTTTGACATGTCCTAGACAGGTTTCCACATGTAGGACAAAACCCACACAAATTTCCCAAGACACTTCTTATGTAAAAAAAAAAAAGTTGGTGCTTTCTGTCTTTTGTTTCTCTAGGCAAATGTCATTCTGATTATGATGGCATAATTAAATAATCAACAAAGTATTTCAAACAATGTGGAGTCAATTGATATGAAAGCAAGTTGTTTAATCTGAGATTGAGAGCTGGGCCAAGGGTTAGTGTACACAGTATATTAGAAAGATTGCTAGCTCTGGAGTTGGAGGACAGAAGTTCAAGTTCTGTGTCTGACTTCTATTGCCTATGTGATCTTGGCCAAATTGCTGAACTCCTCTAGGTTCCAGTTCCCTCATGTGTAAAATGAGAAGGTTGAACTAGATTGTTTTGATGGTCCCTTCCACTTTTAGATCTGGGATCCTTTTGAACTCAGGCTGTATTCTGTTGTTTCCTTCAGCTCTTAATCTATGTAGTGTTTTATAGTTCATTCTGAAAAAGACAATTTGATTCTTAGAACTTAGTCAAGATTCAGTTTTTGTTACTCATTGATTCAGCCATGGTGTATAAGAAGGAAGAAAATTATTTTTAACTAATGACCACATGTGGTACAGAGTGTGTCATTTTTACTAAGCTCAACAATACCCTCCAGTTTTATTTTCCCCTTTGCAGGGAAAAAGGGAGACTTGTTCTTGTGAAGTCACTTTATTTTTGCTATTATTTCCTATCAAAATTGTGACTCCTGTTAGAGGCAAAGATGACTGAAATGAAGCCTTTTAGAAAATCATTTTCAAGTAATATGTAAATGATACTCAACATTTTCCACAATCACATCACTGCTGAATGACTGTAGTGATCTACGAGAAGGGTCCAGGTTCAACAAAGGTCTAGTTCTAAAATGGATATGGGGGGACGGAAGCACAAGCTATTTGTAATGTATATTTTGTTTGAGGTTTGTTTGTTTATTTTCTCCTGTGTATGTAATGGCATTGGAAGGTGACTCAATGGAACAATAATCCTGTCACTGATGCTGAGTATAACAGTAATGGGTCCAGCATAGTGAAGAATAACAGTGCCAGGGATGGTAATTGAATTGTACACAGTATCTGCTAAATTGAGTTTCTGGAATGAACTGGAAATCTCTGATAGACCAAAATTGCTTCTCCCACAGAGAGAGAGTGAATAGCTTGATTATTGGGCCTTCTTGATCCCAAGAAGTTTTCATTTTCATCATTAGGAAAGATACTGGAGGGGCTTAAGTAAAAACAGTAAGCATACCCACATCCAGAATTCAGTTCTACCCTTCATTTTGAGAGGACATTAAGAGGCAGTGGGTTGTTCATAGAAAGAGCACTGGATTTCCAACTGGGGAGACACACGGTTTGAATCATGCCTTTGACACTTACTAGATGTGTGACTATAGACAAATCACTTAAATTGTCATAGCCCTCATGACTTCAAGCCCTTAGATATTTCACAGCCTCCTGAATGAGCTCCATAATCACTCAAAAGAGATCATGCTCAGTGAACAGTACCTCATGTCTAGACTGTGAAATTAAAGCAGACAACACATAGATGGAGTCCATTGGTTCATTGAACATGGACAATGAAATAGGTGTCAAATTGAACAAGAAAAAGAAGGGCTGCATTGTCTTTGGGAAATTGTTTATTGTTTTAAGTAATCCTACATTTATTCCTGAATCAATGGCCCATCTCTTTAACATATATATCCTTCTAGTGATTGCACACACACACACACATACATACACATATGTGCATACATATTATATGTAGATATCTCTCACTACGTATATATTTATATACATATATATGTATATACACATGCACACACATATAAGAATAGATTGAAATGTACTATCGCAATGAAAAGCACAAGAGAAATAGGGTAAAATATGTTATCAATGAAATATAGGGCTGAAAAAAGTACAGATTTCTCATATAGCAAAGGTGGGGAATTAAAGGAAAAACTTTCTCTTATACAGGTATACATGTAGTGTCAAAAGATCTAGAGGAAGTACCTCAGCACATTGGAGGAAACCTCTTTGGAGGATTTATGAAAAGAGAGACAGGAAGGTGGGTGATGCAATGGATAGAGTTCTGAAGTTGGAGTCAGGAAAAATCCAAAGTCAAATCTCATTTCTGATATTTTCTAGCTGTATGAACCTGGACAAGTCACATAATCTCTGTCTACTTTAGTTTCCCTATGTATAAAATGGGAAAAGATAATAGCACCTAACATCCAAGGTAGTTACAAGGATAAAATTAGACAATATTCGTAAAGTGCTTTGAAACCTTTAAGTATTATAAAAATGCTATCTATTATTATTATAAAACAGATAGACTGAGATAGCTTGAATATGTTACATCCTATACCACTAGGGGAAATGTGCAGGTAATGAGAGCACAGATCTTTTGAAATACTGAGGTGTCTGTCTTAAAATCAGTCAATAAGCTGTCAATTTATTAAATGCCTACTATGTGCTTGACACTGATCTAGGGATAAAAATAAGGGCAAAATATTATATACCCTCAAGGACAGTATATTGTAATGGGGAAGCAACATTTTAAAAACTACGTACAAATAAGATACACATAGAATAATTGAAAAATAAACTAAGTGGAAGGTACTACCTAAAGGATGGGGGAAAACCTTTAGCAGAAGGAAGGCTTTGACCTATATCTTGAAGGAAGCTAGGAAAATTAATAGGCAGAGGTGGAAGGGCACAGAACATTCCAAGAATGATGGAAACTCTTTACAATGACAAGGAGATGAAAGATGAAGTGATGTCATATTAGATGATCCTTATTCAGATTTGATCTTGGAAAGAACTAAGGCACTCATATACCTCCATTCAATAGCTAACAAATAAGGCTTAACTAGCCATGACATGGAAGGATATTCAACAAGAATACTGCAACATTTAGCTTGTGCACACATATCCTCTCTTGCCTCCTGACCTGACACAAATGAGTCCCATCAGCATGACAGAAGACACCAGCCAAATCTAAAGGGCCTTTACTACAAGTGGATGAAATTTTTTTGCCTTTGGATGATCAGGAAGCTATGTTAACATAGCCAAAAGCTTCTAGGAAGTTTGAATCTTGAGCCTTGGATCACTTGGATCACTAAAGGCTTGAGAACAGCGTCCTAGAGAAATATTTTTTTAGCAAGTATGGGCCAAAAATTCAGGGCAAAAGATTTGAAAAACTTAAAATAATATTCATTAGACATAGGTAATGCCCTTGAGAAATGAAAGTAATTTGATACTGTGAAGAAGACATAAGGACATGATAAAAATCTGATTAAAATTAAATACAATCAAATTAATGCATCATCTTATATTTAACCTAACATAATAAGAAAAAATAGGTTTAACAGTGAAGGATTCCAATTTGATTTAAAGTCCATGTGGCAGCAGGAGAAAGATGCAAAATCCTCTTGACCCTAGGAAGAACTAGCTACTCAAACTGAGAGACTGAATGAGAGCTAAGGGAAATAAATTTCTTTAATTACAGACTCATCAAAAGTGTGTTAATCAAATGACTGCAGTACATGAAGATTTCAGATCTTTAAATGTCAAAGAAAAGTGTAAGAAATATCAAAAGAGTATTACACAATGATTTCTTACACATTTGGTTAGAGGATATTTTGACTAATAATCAAAGAAACCTTTTTTTAAGAGGGTGGAAGATTTTCTGCCATTAGTTTATCATTAGCATAAGACTGTTGCAGATATTGTCAGGGATATCCTTATATATTCTAAAGGTGTAAAATTCAATTAGATTAAAAAGATATAGCAGTCATTCAACAAAAATGAGTTTAGAAAGGAAATAACAGGCTAACATAGAACTGACATCTTTAGTTAAGAACATAATTAGGATACAGTTGAACATGGCACTTTAGATAAGCTTATAAGTCAGTACCAAAAACTCTTAATCAAGAAAGTGGTGGCTAAATTAAGAAACATCTAAAACCAAGTTTTCTATTCCAAGATTCCAAAATTTCTTTTTTTCCAATTCCAATGTTTCTTTTTTTAAATTAAAAATCATTTTTTTTCCTCCAAAACTATCACTCTCCTACTCCTGGCAAAGAGGAAAAAGAAAAAAGAAAACACTCACAGTGAATTTTCATACTCAAAAAAAAACCCCCAAATGGTCATTTCCCAATAAGTGTGTGCTTCTCCATATTTACTTCATCACATCTCTGGGTGGGTGACATTCTTCATCATTAGTCTTTATAATAGTAGTTGGTCATTATATTGATTAGACTTGAAGTGTTTTGAAGTTTTTTTGACTTTACAATTTTGTAGTTGTATAAATTGTTTTGTTCCTGATGTCACTCAGCTCATACAAGCCTGCCCAGCCTTCTCAAAACATCTCTTTCATCATTTCTTAGAACATACACCACCAATATATGACATTACATTACAATTACATATCATAATTTGTTTAGTTATTTTCCAATTGTGGGTATCCCCTTACTTTCTAGTTACTCACAACTACAATAAAAAGCTGCTATATTTGTGTAAATATGGATCTTTTGCCTCTTTGTTCTCTTGTAGGAATAATTATAGTTGTGGTATCAATAGGTCAGAGAGTGTGAACAATTTAGAAACTTTTGGGGCATACTTCCAAATTTCTTTAAAAAGCTCCAGATGCCATTCCTCAATGTATTTGCTTTTCCCACAGTCCACCCAACATTTGTCATTTTCTTTTGTTTCAACTTTGCTAATTTGATGAGTGTGAGCTGGAACCTCAGAATTACTCTAATTTGCATAGCTCTAATTATAAGTCATTTGGAACATTTTATCATATGTATATATTCATAACTTGAATTTCTTGTCTTGAGAACTGCCTATTCATATCTTTTGGATATTTGTTAATTGGGGAATGAATCACTGAATAAGTAAATTAATTTGGGTAATATTCTTATTTTTATCATATTGGCTTGGTTTATGGAATGAAGTTTTTTTAACATTAAAGAAATATTTTGTTACTATATTTTCTAGCTCTATAAATAAGTCTGTGGTTGTTTTATTGGTGTAGCACTGAATAAATAAATTAATTTAGGTAGAATTGGCATTTTGTTATATTGACTTGGTCTATTCATGAGCAATTAATATTTTCCAGTTGTTTAGATATGTCTTTATTTGTGTGAAAAGTGTTTTGTAATCATGTTCACATAGTCCCTGGGTTTATATTAGAAGTTAGTTTTATATAGTCTACAGTTATTTTAAAGGAATTTCTCTTTCTATCTCTTCCTGCTAGACTTTGTTGGTGTTATATAGAAATACTGATGTTTTATGTGGGTTTATTTTATTCTGTAACAGCTGAAGTTGTTAATTGTTTCAATTTTTTTAGATGATTCTCTAGGCTTCTCTAAGGACATCGTCATATTGTCCACAAAGAGTGATGGCTTTGTTTCTTCATTGCCTTTTTTATTCCTTCAATTTTTTTTCTTGCCTTATTGCTATAACTAGCATTTTTAATACAATGTTGAATAATAGTGGCGATAATGATCATCCTTGCCTCACCCTTGATCTTATTGGGAAGGGTTCCATTTTATATACATTACACATAATACTTACTCTTGTTTTTAGGCAGATGCAACTTATCATTTTAAGAAAGGCTCCATTTATCCCTATGCCTTCTACTGCTTTTAATAGAAATTGGTTCTATTTTTGTCAAAAGCTTTTTCTACATCTATTGACATAATTATTTGATTTTTGTTCATTTTATTATTGATACAGTGTATTATGCCGAAAGTTTGCCTAATTTTGAACCAGGCCTATATTCCTGGTATAAATCCCACCTTGTCATAGTGTATGATCTCTTTGATATATTGCTGCAACCCCCTTTTTAGTTTTTGTTTATTTGTTTTAAAATGTGGGCTCAGTATTATTAGGGAAATTGACCTATGATTCTCTTCTTCTGTTTTTTGCTTTCCATGGTTTAGGTATCAAAGCCATATTTTTCATAAAATGAATTTTGTAGAACTCCTTATTTGTCTATTTTTCCAAATAGTTTATATGCTATTGGAATTAATTATTCTTTAAATGTTTGGTAGAATTCACTTATGAATCCATCTTGTTCTGGGGATTTTTTCTTAGGAAGCTCATTGATGACTTCTTCATTTTTTTCTAAGATACTGTTACTTAAAGTATTCCTTTATTTTCCATTAATTTGGGAAATTTACAAGTTGTAAATGTTTATCTATTTTACTTAGATGGTTGGTTTTACTGGCATATCATTGAGCAAAATAATTCCTAGTAATTGCTTTAATTGCATCTTCATTGGTGGTACATTCACTGTTTGCATTTTTGAGACTGGTAATTTGGTTTGATTTGTTCGTTTTCTAATCTTATTAACCAATCATTAATCTATTTTAATGTTTTTTTTCATAAAACCAGCTTATAGTTTTATTAATTAGTTCAATTTTTGACATTAAATTTTATTCATTTCTTCTTTGATTTTCAGGATTTCAATTTTGGCATTTAATTGGAGATTTTTAGGTTTTTTTTTTTAAACTTAATGCCCAATTCATTGATCTGCTCTTTCTCTTTTACTGATTTATGTGTTTAGATATACATTTTCCCCTAAATACTTCTTTGATTGCATCCCACAAATTTTGATATGTTGTCTCATTGTTGTCATTCTTTTGAATTAAATCACTGATTGTTTCTAAAATTTTTCCTTTGACTCACTCATTCTCTAGAATTATTTAGTTTCCAATTAATTTTTAATCTGTGCTTCCATGGTCTTTTATTTAATATCTTTTATTGCATTACAGTTTGAAAAGGATGCATTTAATATTCTGCTTTCAGCATCTGTTTGTCAGGTTTTTAATGCCCTTACACATGCTCAGTTTTTGTGAAGATGCCATGTACAGCTCAAAAAAGGTAAACTCCTTTCTATTCCCATTTGATTTTCTCCAGAGTTCTATCCTGTCTAATTTTTCCAAGATTCTATTCATCTGCTTAACCTCTTATTATTTATTTTATGGTTAGACTGATCTGACTGTAATTGGGGAAAGTTGAGGTTCTCTACTACTATAGTTTTATAATCTATTCCTTCTTAGAATGTATTTAGCTTTTATTCCATTTGGATGCTATGCCATTCAGTACATATATGTTTAGTATTGATGTTACTTAATTTTCTATGTTACCTTTTAGGAAAAAAGTATAGTTTCCTAGTAATTTCTTTTAATTGTGTCTATTTGTATTTTTGTTTTGTCTGAGATCATGATTGCTACTTCTACCTACCTTTTTTTTTACTTCAGCTAAAGCATAATTGATTCCTTTCCAGCACCTTATTTGAAATCTTTTTCAAGTGTGGTTTTTGTAAGCAATATTGTTGGATTCTGAAGTATAATCAATTCTGAAATCTACTTCTTTTTCATGGGTGAATTATCCTATTCACATTTATAGTTATGTGCTTACTAATTGTACGTTTCCCTCCAACCTATTTTGTTCTGCTTATGCTTTTTTTTCTCTCATTTCATCCTATTCCTACTCTAAAGTCTGTTTCACTTCTGATAACTGCCTTATTTTATCTACTTTCCCTTTTATCACTGTCCCTTTTCTCTTATCCCCTTTCCCTTCTATTTTCCTTTTGAGTAAGATAGATTTCTATGAGTGTATATTTGCATTTTTCTCATTTTGAATCAATTTAGATGAGATTGAGGTACAATCATTACCACCCCACCATTGCCATTCCCCCCTCTATCATAAAAGCACTTCCTTTCATGCATCTCTTATGTGACATAATTTTCCCCATTCTTCCTCTCTCTTCCTTCTTCTCCTAGTGCTTTCCTTTTTCGTGGTCATCCATTTTATTTTACATCATTCCAATACAGTTAACTCACTCCCTTTCTGTCTCTCTCTATTGAAATCCTTCTAACTGCCCTAATAATGATAAAGTTATTAGGAGTTACATGTATCATTTATCCATACAATACTGCAAACATTACTACTTTATTGATTCCTTTAAGATTCTCTTTCATGTTTACCTTTTAATGCTGCTCTTGAGTCAAGTTTTCTATTCAGCTCTGGTCTTCCAATCAGGAAAGCTTGAAAGTTTACTATTTCGTTAAATATATATCTTTCCCTTGAAGGATTATCTTCATTCTTTCTGAGTAAGTTATTCTTGGTTGTAATCCCAACTTTTTTGCTTCATAGATTATCACATCCCAAGCCCTCCATTACTTTAATGTAGAAGCTGCTAAATCTTGTGTGATCCTGAATGTGTTACATTGTATTTGAATGGTTTCTTTCTCACTGCTTCAATTGTTTTCTCTTTCTTCTGGGAGCTCTGGAATTTTGCTATAATATTGCTAGGAGTTTTCATTTTGGGATCTCTTTCAGGAGATAATCAGTAGATTCTTCAAATTTACATTATAACCTTTGGTCCTAAAATGTTGGGGCAGTTTTCCAGGATAATTTCTTGAAATAAGATGTCTAGCCTCTACCTTTGCTCATGGTTTTCAGGTAGTCCAATACTTCTCAAATATAGTTTTCAACAATCCCTTCCATAAGCTTTTGAGTTTTAAATTTTCTCCCCCTCCCTCCCTGCCTCCTTCCCCAAGATGGCATGCAATCAGATATAGGCTCTACACATTCCTATTACACATATTTTCACATTAGTCATGTTGTAAAGAAGAATTGGAAACAATAGAAGGAACCACAAGAAAGAAGAAACAAAACAGAAGGGAAAAAAAAGAACAAAATATATGCTTCCATCTGCATTCAAACTCCATAATTCTTTCTTTGGATGTAGATAACATTTTCCATAATGAGACTTCTGGAGATGTCTTAGATCCTTGCATTGCTGAGAAGAGCTAAGTCTATCAAAGTTAGTCATTGCACAATATGGCTGTTACTGTGTACAACATTCTCCTGGTTTTATTCACTTCACTCAGCATCAGTCCATACAAGTCTTTCCAGGTTTTTTCTGAAGTCTGCTTGCTCATAATTTCTTATAGCATAATAGTATTCCATTACATTCTTATACCACAACTTGTTCAGTCATTCCCCAATTGATTGGCATCCCCTCAATTTCCAATTATTTGCTACCACAGAAAGAGCTGCTATAAATATTTTTGTACATTTAGGTTCTTTTACCATTTTTAGGATCTCTTGGGATACAGCCCTAAAAGTGCTATTGCTGAGTTTAAAGGGTATGCACATTTTTATAGCCCTTTCAGCATAGTTCCAAATTGCTCTCCAAAATAGTTGGATCAGTTCACAACTCTAGCAACAATGCATTAGTGTTCCAATATTCCCTCCAACCTTTATCATTTTCCTGTTTTGTCACATTAGCCAACCTGATAGGTGTGATAGTTTTCTTCTCCCCTCCTAACCTTGGTTGCATTGGCTTTGTTTGTGCAAAAACTTTTCAATTTAATATAATCAAAATTATCCATTTTCATTTGATGATATTCTCTATCTCTTGTTTGGTTATAAATTCTTCCATTCTCCATAAATCTGACAGTTAAACTATTTCTTGCTCTTTCAGTTTGCTTACAGCATCAGCCTTTACATTTAAATCTTGTACCCATTTTGACTTTATTTTGATATATGGTGTAAGATTTTGGTCTATACCTACTTTCTATTGTACTTTTTTCCAGTTTTCTCAGCAGTTTTTGTCAAATAGTGAGTTCTTATCCTAGAAGCTGGAGTCTTTGGGTTTATCAAACAGTAGTCAATTCTGCTTTTTAAGAAGTTATTTTCCTCGGTGAAGTTTTGTACCTGTTTTCACCATTTGGTCAATTCTGTTTTTTAAGGTGTTATTTTCTTCAGTCCTTCTTGTGGCTCTTTTATTAAGATGTTAATTGTCTTTTCATAATTTTCTTCCCTTATTCTCATTTCTTTACTCATTTTTTCCCTTTACCACTCTAGTTTAATTTTCAAAATCATTTTTTTTAACATTCTAGGAATTTTTGTTGACCTTGTGTCCAATTCACATTGTTTTTCCCCTTTTGAGGTTTTGCTTGTAGACTTCATTGTCTTCTTCTGAGTTTGTGTCTTGATCTTTCTTTTCACTATAGTACTTTTATGGTCAGTTTCTTTCTTTGTTGTTCTTCACTCATTTTCTAGCCTGCTTTTTTACTTTGATTTTTTTAAAGTTGGGTTCTATTCTCACCATGGAGATAAAGGGGTACTCTCCCATATCTCAGGCTTTTTCCCACACCTGTTTTGAGATCTAGTTCTCTGGTTTTGGAAGTTTTGGGTGTTTCCAAGATGGTGTGATTTTAGGAAGAGATGTGGCTGCTGCTCTCCTGGTCTGTATTCTGGTCCTTATTCAGTAATGACCTTTGAACCTTTAGGCTTGCAATAGATGCTGCTACTAGAACCCTTGATCCCTTTGCACCAGAAGCAATACTGGTGCTTAGGGCCCCTAGTCCTTTGTGGTTGAAAATCCTCTTCTCTGCTCTTGACTTGTGAACCAGAAGTGGGCATAAGCAATGGAGCCATCAAATAGTGTCTGGTAGTGATTTTAGTGCTAGCACAGGGATCCCCTGAAATCTCTTTCTGACTAGTTGCCATATCCCTTTACTATCTCTGGCTTGAATTTGTTGCTGTTTCTGTTACCACCATCAAGCCCCACCATTCGTGTTATATACATGTGGGCTCTCGGCCAGCCCCCATTTCTATCACAGAACTCTTCATCTAGCTGTAAGAATATCTCTCTGTATCCTTTTGTTGCTTTTACCACTCCAAAATTTAATTTGAAGTGCTATTTTAAAGTTGTTTACAGGGGAAAGTTGGGAGGGATGGATGAGTTTTTCCTCTACTCTGGCATCTAATATGAAGGATTTTTAAAGATAATCTATTGCAATTTATTCTAGAATTCACCTTTTTGGTATGTGTGTCATGAATCTCTTTGGCAGTCTGGTAAATATAGTAAAATTTATTCTTCTCAGAATCGTATTTTTAAATGCGCATAATAACATACATGATTACAAAGAAAACAGATTCTATTGAAATGGAGCTATCAAAATATTTTTAAAACAGGTTTGTGAACAACAGGTTAATAACTTCTATTCTAGAATTATATCCTTTCTTTGCATCCTCAGCATTTAGTTAATTGCATGATATTTAATAAGCATTTAACAAATGTTTATTGTGTGGTCAGATAAATTTTTTTAATTCAGCAGGGTTTTTTTTTTGCTATTTTCCTTCATTATGAATCTCTAAATAATGCTTCTCTAAATTTTCAGTCATTATAAAATACATACTGTATTTACCTCTTTCTGATTTCTGAACCCCTCATCATCTCTTATGATATGGGTTCTTTGCCTACCACTTAACAAAACTGTTCTGTCAAGGATTACAAAGACATATTTACTAAATCCAATAACTTCTTCTCAGTCTTTATCCTATTAACTTGAATATGGATTTGATATTGTCCATCACCTTTTTTCCCTTTGAAACTCCCTAAAGTTTTATGAATCCACACTTTTTTTTCTTTTTAGTTTTCAACATTCACTTCCAGAAGATTTTGAGTTTTAAATTTTGACTCCTTCTTTCTCCTCTCCCCTCCCCAAAATGGTGTGCAATCTGATATAGACTCTACTTACACATTCATATGAAACAAGCTTTCACATTAGTCATGATGTAAAGAATTAGAACCAATGGGAAGGACCATGAGAAAGAAGAAACAAAACAAAACAACAAAAGAAAAGGAAAGCAAATAGTATGTTTCCATCTATAATCAGACTCCGAAGTTCTTCCTTTGGAGGTAGATAGCATTTTCTGTCATGAGTCTTTTGGAATTGTCTGAGATCCTTGCATTGCTGAGAAGAGCTAAGTCTATCAAAGTCAGTCATCACGCAATGTAACTCTTACTGTGTACAATGTTCTCCTGGTCCTGCTTATTTCACTCGGCATCAGTTTGTTTAAGTCTTTCCAGGTTTTTAAGCAACAGTTATAGGATAATGGTTCTTAATCTACTCTGCTATCTACCTCTATTTTGTGGGAGAGTTCATCCCATTCACATTTAAGTTATGATTACTATCTGTGTCTTTCTCTCCATCCTATTTCCCCCCTAATAATGCTATTCTCTCTCCTTTCTCCCTTTCCTTCCTCATTAGAATTTTGCTTACGACCACCGCCTGTCAGTCTGCCTTCCCATCTGTCAGCCTCTTCCCTTTTCTTCCACTTTACCTTTATTTCTTCTTCCCTCTCTTTTACCCACCCCTCCCTTTTCTTTCCCCTTTGCCCTCCTATTTCCTATAGGGTAAGTTAGATTTCTATACCTAACTGATTATGTTGTTCCCTCTTTGAGCCAAATCTGATGAGAATAAGGTTTGAACAATGCTCATCTCCTTCCCTTCTTTCCCTCTACTCTAATAGGTTTTCCTGCCTTTTCATTTGATGCAATTTACTCTTGTCTGCCTCATCTTTTCCTCTTCTCCCAGAATAATCCCTCTTCCCCACTTAATTAGATTTTTTATCATGACATCAAAGTTAACTTATAGCCCTCTGTTTATGTGTACCCCTTTTAACTGTCTCAGATACAATTCTGAAGAGTTACAAGTGCCATTTTCCATTGCAGGGATGTAAACACTTTGCCATTATTAATAGCATTTTTTTTCTTTCCTGTTTACTTTTCTATACCTCTCTTGAGTTTTGTATTTGAAGATCAAATTTTCTGTTGAGCTTTTGTCTTTTAATCAGGAAGGTTTGGAAATCCCCTATTTCACTGAATGTCTGTCTCCTCCCATGAAAGATTTTGCTCAATTTCATTGGGTAGTTGATCTTTGGTTCTAATCCAAGCTCCTTTGCCTTAAATACCATATTCCAAGCCCTCCAATCTTTTAATGTTTAAGCTGCCTGGTCCTGTATAATCTTCACTGTGGTTCCATGATATTTAAATTGTGTCTTTCTGACTGGTTATAGTATTTTCTCTTTGACCTGGTGCTTTTGGAATTTGGCTACAATATTCCTTGGCATTTTCAATTTGGGATCTCTGTCAGGACATGATGCGTGGATTTTGGGTGGATGATCACCTCCAGACTTGAAGGGATGCCTCCCATCCCGTACTGTTCCCCCACCCCCAGAGTGAGAGGGGCCTTTCCCGTTAATCCCCCAAGCTTCCTGGGCTACAAGACTGCTGCATCCCATCTTTCTGCTGGCTCAGCTGTTGCAGAGTTTTTCCTGGGTGATATTTTGTGGGCTTTCAGAGGTCAATAAGGGAGGGTGAGAGTGACCTACTTTTTACTCCATCATCTTGGCTCCTGGAAGTCCCCATGAAACCATGCTTTCATGGTTCATCTTTGTAGGCTCCTCTTTTTTCATCCAATGCTTAAAAAGGATGGTTCCTAAGGCCCTCTACATTGTTATTTTGGCAATCGTATCAAATCTCATGGCCTCAATTATCACCTGTATGACAATAATACCTACTGATAGCCTTTGTCTCTCTAAGTTTCAGAGCCATATTGTCCAATGTAAAGGGGGCTATCCATGTGTAGGTTTTAAAAATCAACATAAATTTTCAGCCACATAAGTTGACAAAAACCATCTACTAAGTTTTAGTAAGCATTACATTCTGGGCTAGTGGCATAAACACTGATAAATATCACAGATCTCTGGAACACTGTCTATAGGTAGATGATAAATTGGTTTGAAAAAAATACTACACTCTTCTGATACTTTAGCATGCATTCTGGTCAGAGAGAGCCTTCAAAATATAATTTTCATATTGGGGTGGAATCCCTTGTCTTAAAAAAAATAAAGCCACAAAAATAATATAGTGAAGTAAGTGCCCATTTTATTTGCTGATTAGAATTATATGAAGAAGGAATTATAATTCTGGTAGACAAAGCACTGTAATTAGAATCATAAGATCAAAAATTTAGGTAATGGAAGGAATTTAGAGATCATCTTGTCTAATCCTCCTATTTTATTATTTAGAAAAACAAGCCCCAGATAAGTTATGACTTGCCTAAGGTCAGGGTTATAGTGAATAGCAGAACACCTACGTAAAATTCTTCTGACTTCATGATAGGCACTCTTTGCATTACACCAGGTTATCACCAACACAGAGAGACTTATTACCAATTTATCCTATTCTTGCCAAAACTCATAAGCAGAGGTGCTATTGTAGTTTATTGTAGGAGCGAATACTGGCTTTGCAGTTTGGTAATATGGGTTCAGATTCTCCACCTGTTATTTACTACTTATGTCATCTTGAACAAGTCATTTTGCCTTTGACCCTCAGCTTCCTCAGAAGCAAATGTGATGATTAGACTAAATGATCTCTAAGGTCACTTACTGCTATGGATTTATGACTTCTTCTGATAGATTAGTTGACGACATGAGCTCATATAAATTAATGGGTGATTCATTAAGGACTACAAGGATGAGATCATTCAGAAGTTTGGTATTAATAAAAAGTAAAGTTGTATTGGAATATTGGGAAAATTGATTCTCCATTACTGTAATGACTCAACTCTGAAACAATCAGCCTGTTTCTGTGTAATAGTTGAATGCACAGCTTTGGAAACAATGAAAATATTGAAATGATATAAATACCAGGACTGAAAGAAGCATGCTTTACTTTTTTTTCTAATAACAATTCACCATGATCTTTTCAGCCAATGAATGTTGACAGTTACAATGCAATCACAGTGTTGTATCAATGTGTGTAGATCAGTGTCAATTTTTCTTTATATTATAACCAAATTATAAATGAACTACCATGTAACTAATATGCCTTCTTCAATCTGAACATTAGTTCAGGATCTTTCAGCAAAGCAATAAGCAACGCCCCCAAATCATCAGATTAAAAAGCATAAACAAACAAGTTTACCAAACAATTCATTACTATTATAATGCTATGCAATTAAAATAGACACAATGTTCTGTACTTTTTATTAATGTTCACTTTCTTTTTATTTTTGTTGTGAACAAGGGCATTTTACACAATTTTGGCTGATTTTTTTTTGTCTTGCATGAAATCATGTACTGAGATGTGAATGAGTTTGTGGCCTCATTTAATTCATGGCTTTTTGGGTCCCCCACATTTCCCCCTACCTTTTCCCTTCCTCTCTTTTGCCCCTTCCTCCATTTTTAAATATTGTTGTTCTTGCAATTTGAGCAAGTCATGTAGATCCAAGTAGGTTATTTCTCCTTACTTGGAACTGGTCCCCTCTCTGGAGGGAGAATGGATTCCAACATTTGCCAGTGATCTGGAGGCTAGAGAATATGGGTAGCCTGGGCATGGAGAAGTCCAATGGAAACCTGCATCATTGAGAAATACAAAGATAGCAAATAAAATATAATTTCACTGGGATGTTAAATTATTTGGGTGAGACTCAACTTGGTTCTGGGCCTGATATTCTACAGATTGATAGTAATAAATAATTTTGACCCAGAAACCAACAAATTAATTTATATTCTTCTGAGGAACTTGGAGAAAGTTCTTCATACCTTGAGGTGACATCTAGTGAGAAAAGACACATAGACAATTATTTTTAGGGGAAAGAGAAAAAGGGGAGTTGTATAGTTATTTGGAACATTTTCCTAAAGGTTGTTTTTTCCCCTGGGGGAAAGGTCAAAGCTTCAAAATATAATAAATTTATATATTATAGTATCTATTTACATCTAATAGTTTTTAAATAATGGTTTATTATGATATCATTCTCTCCCCCCCCCCAAAAAAAAATTCCTTCCAGCTCACAAAGCCCATATTCAAAATGACTGACATACTCAACAAGGCATTGGGCTGACCTTTCAAACTGAGCAAGGGACTCAGTAGTGAGGTCTGGTCAAATAACAAAAGAGTCATCTGAAAATGAGAAGCATAATATGAATAAGATTTAGTGAAGTACTGCTGTTCTTTTTCAAGCAAACAAAGTTAAGATGCTCCATGTAAAACTCCCAGGTACCTGTGAAAAGTAAAAATGTACATACATACATGTATGCATACACATATTATACATATATAAACAGCTATGATGTGATTGACATATGATATATTATATTAATATTAAGCATGTAATTAAAGAATCAGGATATTTGTGATTATAATGAAATTATGTGATGTGAAATTACCTTCCTAATGAAGCCTAGAAATATGCCTAGTGGCTCTCAAAGCAAAAGTTCTTCTTTCTGTCACTCAAACCCATTAAAATCACAGATGACCCTATTTTCTAATTTTTTTTAAAAAATTCTGAATTCAACAAATGACAAATAAAATGAACATTTCCATACATACTGTAGAACAGCAGATTGTTCTCTATACTCTAATAGATAGATGTAGAATCTATCTATATACACATTACATATATATATATGTAAGAATGAAATCTCTATTATTAAATATATAATAAACTCACCATGTAACTTTCATAGCTGTATTGCTTTTGTGCTTCCTTCTGTTACCTTTTCTATGCTATTTTCTTTTTTATTGGTGGCTCAAGGGGGGGGAGTGGTGGTGGCCCTATTCTCAACTTCTTTCCTTACACCCCACAAACTAGGGAAAAATACAAACCAACCCTCCCCCACAAAAAAATACTTTCTAAAAGATAGGCACAGTTAAGCAAAATAAATTACCACGATGTCTATGTTCAAAAATATATGTCTTACTCTGCATCCTAAGTCCATCTCCTCTCTATATGTAATGTGCTGCATCACTGGTATTCTAGAATCATAGTTGGCCACTTCTTTGATCATAGGTCTTTCAAAGTTGATTTTCTTTACACTGATATTGTTAATTTATAAATCATTTTCTTGATTCTGTTTACTTAAATATTCATGGTTCAAAGAAGTCTTTCCAGATTTCTCTGAAAACTATTCCTTTTGTCATTTCTGATGGCAAAAATAATATTCACATATATTCATATAACATAACCTTTTCAATCATTCCCCAATCAAAGGGTAATCCCTTAGTTTCCAATTCTTTGAAACAAACCAAAGAACAAAAACAAAAACAAAAACCCCAACCCTGCTATAATATTTTTGTACATATAGATCTTTGCCCTCTTTCTTTGATCTCTTTAGGGATACAGGACTGGTAGTGACATTGCCAGATATGCACAGCTTAATCACTTGTTGTGCACTTTTAAATTGCCTTCCTGAATGGCCACTTGACAAATCCCTCAACAGTACATTAATATGCCTTTTGCTTGCAGCCCCTCCAAGAAGTCATTTTCAATTTTCGTTATCTTTTCCAATTGATGGGCATGAAGTAGAATCTCAAATTTTCTTTAATTTGAATTTTTCTAATTCTTTAAGATATTTTTATATAGTTGCTGGTAGGGTAACTTTGATCTTATGAAAATTATACCCTGCATTTGGAAACATATCACAATACTCCCCTCCATACACTCTAAACTGTAGTCAAATTAAACTACTCTTTATCACTTGAACACACACCATCACCCTTTCCCAGTCTTCTACCTTTGCTTTCTTACTCTCTTTGCCTGTTGAATTCCTGCCTACATTTTAAAGTAAAATGCCCTATCCTCCCTATATTTCATTATTGGTAATATTTAATAACATTAATTGTAAGGAAATTTTGTCTTGGATTTATTTTAGTCTCTTATTTAGTCATTTTTTAGTCATATCTGACTCTTTTGTGGCCCCATTTAGGGTTTTCTTGGCAAAGATGCTACAGTGATTTGCCCATTTCTTCTCCAGCTCATTTTACAGATGAGGAAACTCAGGCAAACAGGGTTAAATGACTTGCCCAGGGTCCCAAGCTAGTAAGTGTCTGAGACCATATTTCATCTCATGAAGATGAGACTTCCTGATTCCAACACCAGTGTTCCATACACTGTGCCACCCCACAGCCCAAGTCTCTTATGCTGTTTTTAATTTTTTTTTGTTTATACTTCATGAAACTGGTCATCATAAAACTTTTAGTCCATCTTGGACAGCATAGGAGCTCAATAAAAAATAATGAATGAAGTTTATTCATTTGACAAATCTGTACAACATATTTGCTGCTACAAGGTTGTTCTTCACATTTATTTTTCCTCTCAATTTGCTTAACTTTTTGTCATAGGATTTATTTTCCCATCCTTCACTTAAGTTTTATGGTTCTCTGAACTCTTGTCTAATTCTCTCTATTTTCCTTCAGTTGTGGAGACCAGAATTAGAAACAGTATGGAAACAGCCTGATAAAAGTTTAACACATATTTTCCCCTAAAAGATTTTGCTATTCATTTATGCCAAACACTATCTTCCAATATTTTCTCTCACTTTCTAAAAGCAAATAATTCCCTAGTTAAGAACAAATAATGTATAACTCTCTATTAGATGGAAAAATAAATACTGCATTAAAAGCATGGTTAGGAAATGCAAAAACTAGGATTCTCATAATAATATTAATAATTCATTGCAAAGCCCATTTCAGTGTTAGTTCTCCTACCACATATCTTCATTTTACATTATAACTGCTATTGACTTGCAAAAGACAAACTGAATGGAGAGGGTGATGAAAACCCAGAGAAATACATGAACTCCTTTCATGAAATGTGAAACTGAAATGTATACAACTTTTTCAGCAATGTAAGGCATCTTTACCAATTCATCAAATTTTTGATAGGGATTTTCCCTTTTCTCTCAGCTGAATTTATGCCTAGAATATTTGCTTAAGACAAAACAATCATTTGTAAAATTTTAAAAAATGGTGTTGATCAACTGATTGCTTTGTCTTTATGCTACCCAAAATGAATGACTAATTTTCATTTAATCTACTGTGTTTTTCTTTTCTCATTTTTGTTGTCTGTATAGACTTAATTGAGAAGGTGTTTTGACATAATATGGAGTGTAACTTCCTAATCTTCAGCTCATCACAAAGAATCACAAATACACTCTTCTTCATTCCCCCAACCTTACTAAGGCTCAGTCACTCCAGCCTACATTAATCTCCTTTTCCTATTGTGAAAAGAAAACCCACTTAATTATACTTTAGAATAAACCTCAGTAAAAAGTATATAGGGCTATTGAAATGAAAGTACTTTGCAAGCTTTAAAGTGCTATATAAAGACCAGGTATTATTAAGACCTTCTCACTGAGTTTGGGGCAATACTCAAATGAGAGAGGGTCCAGAAAGTCCTTGGTCACTGAGGACACTGAGGGGAGGCCTTAGTCTTTTTTCCTCCACTTCACCCTACATATATGGCTATTAAGCCCTATGGCTTCAAGCCCTATGAGGTAAGAAAGGTAATAAATATTTATTAAGTACTTATTATGTTTAGGATCTGTGCTGCTTTAGAAATTTATTTCATTTGATTCTCACAAAAACCCTGGGTGCTATTATGACACCCTTTTTACAGTTGGAGAAATTGAGTAAAACTGAGGTTAAGTGACTTACCAGGGTCACCCTGGTAGTAATTGTCTGAAGCCATATTTGAACTCAGGTCTTCCTAACTTGAGTCCCAACAAACTAAGCACTGTGTAACTTAGCTGCCTTTAGGTAGGTAGTAATCATAATTATGATTCCCATTTTACAGATTAGAAAACTATTGCTCAGAGTGTTTAAAAAAATAACTTCTCTAAGGTCACATGCACAAACAATAGCCTGAGAACTGAAAGAGATGAGGCCTTGATCTGTAGCTGTAAGACCAACATTTGTTCTAAAACATTATACTGCTTCTTCTGTTATGCTAACTTTCCCATGTAGAAGTCATGCAGGTTGGGCTTTAGTGATCTATCTCTATAGGATCATAGATATAGATCTAGAAGGTTTTATGGGACATCTATGCCAACACTTTTATTTTACAGATGAGTTTGTCACTTACCCAAAGCTACACAAGTAGTGACTAGCAAAATTCCATTTAAAAATCAAATCCTCTGATTTTAATTTAGGGCTTCTTCTCTTACTACTGTCTCACAATGCCTCAACATTGATGTAATGGTTTTGAAGATTATGAAGGGGCTAGACAGTGAAAAGCAATAGAATAGAGAAGGGGAAGATAAGCTTTCTTGTATATTGTCCTCCTCAATTCCACCCCAATGGCCCCCCACATTCACATATACATAACAACACTTACCATATTGCTGCACTAAGCAGTAGGGAATGGTGGAAAGAGTACTGTCTTAGCATCAAAAGACCTGAATTAAGTTCCTTACTCTGACACCAACTCTTTTTTTTTCTTTCTCTCTTCTTTTTTTTTCTACCAAGCCATCTGTGATTTAATCTGCAAAGCTAGCTTTTGCATATCAGACCAGATCACCTGACTCCTCACAGGTCAGAGACAAAGAGCAATTTACAGAGTTGGTTTTTATAACAAAAAATGGGAATTGGAAAAATTATAGAAACTTATTTTGAACATTATTCTATTGGACATAGCAGGTCACCTGACTAGTTAGCTTCTTCCAGACTTCCATTTTTTTAAAAAAATTAATTTATTTTTAGTTTTCAACATTCACTTCCATATGATTTTGAATTTTAAAATTTCTCCCCCTTCCTATCCTCTTCCCTCCCCAAGACAGCATGCAATCTGATATAGGCTCTACTTATACATTCATATTAAACATTTTCCCACTACTCATGCTGTAAAGAACAATTAGAACTAATGGGAGTAACCATGAGAATGAAACAATAAAATAAAACAAAAAAGGAAAAGGAAAGCAATAGTGTGATTCCATCTGCATTCAGACTCCATAGTTCTTTCTCTGGATATGGATAGCATTTTTCATCATGAGTCTTTTGGAGTTGTCTTAGATCCTTATATTGCTGAGAAGAGCTAAGTCTATCAAAGTTAGTCATTACAGTGTGACTGTTATTGTGAACAGTGTTCTCTTGGTTCTGCTCACTTCATTCAACATCACTTCAGATAAGTCTTTGCAGGTTTTTCTGAAGTCTGCCTGCTCATCATTTCTTATAACACAATAGTATTTCATTCCATTCATATACCACAACTTGTTCAGTCATTCCCCAATTGATTGGCATCCCCTCAGTTTCCAATTCTTTGCCACCTCAAAAAGAGCTACTATAAATATTTTTTTGTAAATGTGGGTCCTTTTACCATTTTTATGATCTCTTTGGGATACATACCTAGAAGTGGTATTTCTGGGTCAAAAGGTATGCACAGTTTCATACCCTTAGGGCATAGTTTCAAATTGCTCTCCAGAATGGTTGGATCAGTTCACAACTCCACCAAGAATGCATTAGTGTTCCAATTTTCCCACATGTTCTCCAACATTTATCATTTTCCTGTTTTGTCACATTAGCTAATCTGATAGGTGTGATGTGGTACCTCAGAGTCATGTTGATTTGCATTTCTCTAATCAATAGTCATTTAGAGTATTTTTTCATATGACTATAGATAGCTTTAATTTCTTCATCTAAAAACTGCCTGTTCATATACTTTGACCATTTATCAATTGGGGAATGAATGACTTGTATTCTTATAAATTTGACTCAATTCTCTATATATTTTAGAAATGAGGCTTTTATCAGAGACACTGGTTGTAAAAATTCTTTCCCAGTTTTCTGCTTCCCTCCTAATCTTGGATGCATTGGTTTTGTGCAAAACCTTTTCAATTTAATGTAATCCAAATTATCCATTTTGCATTTCATAATGTTCTCTGTCTCTTGTTTGGTCATAAATTCTTTCCTTCTCCATAAATCTGAAAGGTAAACTATTCCTTGCTCTCCTAGTTTGCTTATAGTATCAATCTTTATATCTAAATCTCATACCCATTTTGACTTTACCCTGGTATAGGGTATAAGATGTTGGTCTATACCCAGTTTCTTCCATACTATGACATCAACTCTTTAGCATTTAATCTGTCCTAGCCTCATTTTCTTTGTTGAAAAAAATATTTATACTCTTTAACCCACAGAGTTGATGTGAAGGAAATATTTTGTAAACTGTAAAGAATAATAGATATATGAGTAATTATTATAATAGAATTAAAGATGGGTGATATGAAGAGTGGCTAAAATGCTGAGCTTGGAGATGGGAAGACTTGCATTTAAATGTCTCTGACTGTTCATTAGCTGGGAAAATCACTTACCCTCTATTCTGCCTCAAGTACTTCTCTGGTCATGAAGATTATTTCATAAAGAAGTTGAGATCTGATTATAGTGATGGAGGGAATTCTCACAAAAGAAGTTCCCCATACTGATAAAGTCAAAATCCTTTTCCTATTCATGCATTTTATAGTAGGCATTTTTTAAAAAAATTAATGAATAAAGAATAACTATATTACTGTTGAATTAAATGAAGCCATACATTCTAAAAAAATCTAGTGAACGTTATTAAAATCCTCAAATGAACATTATGGGGGGGGGACCTAGCTCTCTAGAAACCAGTGGATATCTTAGTAATAAACTGCAATGGATTTGTTGAAAACAACTGTTACAAATTTCAATTAATGTCACATTATGATGTCATATGGTATGATGACAATCCTTCCTGTGTTTTTGAAGATAGGTAGATCTTGACTGTACAAGACAAGACTTGGGAGATTCTACCAAGGAGAAAAGACTTCCAATATGAGCTCAATAACAAATCATGTGTCTATTTACCAATGAACAGGCTAGATAAACTCTGAAAGGCTAATTACCATGTTGGTCCAAGCATAATGTTGTTATTGTTATTGTTTTTGGCCTCACAAATTTTTTAGAATTATCCATTAAATTACAAAGGGTTTGTGATCTATGTTGGTCATCTATATTAGTAACTAACAAAATTTCAGATCTTTGAAATAATGGTCTAACTCTTCCCTAAAAAGTTTGATATGCTGTCTCAAAATAATACTAAAATAACTGGAATATGAGAATACAAGAATTATGTTCATTTATTTATCATCTAGGACAAGCCCCTTTTCTCTCATACTCTAATTTGAATCAATTGATTGATCAAGAAGTACTTATTAAGCATCCACTATGTTTCAGGTACAGTGTAAAATGCTGGGAATATGAGTAAAACAAAGTGAATTAAAGTGATACCTACTCAAAATAAGCTTATAAATTTTATATGTGCCTATGAATATTGCCCCCATAAGAAGCACTCTCTTTAATCTTTCTTCATGAAAACTCATTTTTTAGAAGTGGATGTACAAGATAATTGTTTAGCAAATAGTGTTTTTTAAAGTCTTTATTGATATTTTCTGTTTCTTACATCTTCATAGTTATTCCAAGTAGCCTCCCCCATCTTCTCCCCATAGAACCATCCTATATGACAAAGAGTAATTTTTAGAGGGAAAAAAGTCAGTGCCACTGATTAATACATGGAAAAATCCCAAAGCATGTGTGATATGCAACACCTTCAAGAAGGGGTACATTGGAGATGTCTTGTCATCTCTTTTCCTCCCAATTCTAATGGATCTTTATAATTTTATTAGATTTACTTTTTATTTTTTTGGTATGTAATCCCCATTCCCTCTGCTCATTTACAATGTTGTAGTCACTGTGTATATTGTTTTATCTTTTTCATAGCTATTTACTTCACTCTGCATCAGTTCATATAGATCTTTCCATGTTTCTCTGTATTAATCACACATCAGTTCTTATAGCAGAGTAATATTCCATTATATTCATGCATGATTTTTTTTAGTAATTCCATAACTGATTGGTATCTACTTTGTTTCTAATTCTTAGCTATCACAAAAACTGCTGCTATAAATATTTTGGAATATATGGGAACTTTTTTTTCTTATTGATAGTTTCTTTAGTGTATAAGTAGAATAATGGAGTTTCTGTTTCAAAAAATACGAACATGTTAGTCACTTTATTTGCATAATTCCAAATTGGTTTCCAAAATAGCTGTACCATTTCACAGCTCCACCAATAACGTATTAATGTGCCTGTCCTACAACCCCCACTCCAATGTTTGCTGTTAGCCTTCATTGTCATTTTTGCCAATTTGCAGGTTATGGGGTGAAACCTCAGGGTTATTTTGATATTCATTTCTCTTATTATTAGAAAATAGTGTTAATAAGGCCAAAGGATGGGTTCAATCTATTGATTGTTATTTCAGTAAGCCCAAAGGTATGAGGTTTTTCACTGGCCTCTTACTGGATACCTAATGCCAGTGAAGCAACCTGAAGATAAGTGCTATTCATTTCTATCAGAATTAGGAATGAAGCTGTTGACAAAGAAACATATATCCATTGCCATTTCTAAGACCTTCAAGTTACATGTACATATTGACCACTAGTAGCATTATCTTCATAAACAACAAAAAACATGAAAATTCGTGATTTTTCTCCTTTTGGATGTTACTCAGTAATAGCTGGAATTGGCAATCTTCCTACTATTTCTTGACACACCCTTCATTTTCTATTCAGGATACTACACTGAGACATTTCACTATTCCAAAGATACATTTTTTTTTTCCATATCATGATATAGTCAATTCAATTGAATAGACATTTAGTAAGTGCCTACTATGTGCCAGCAACCGTGCTAAGCACTAGAGATACAAATAAGAGAAAGAAAGATCATCCCTGATCTCAAAGAATTTATAATCTAATTGGGGGAAGACAATACACAAAAAGAAGCTGAAATAGTATGTTGGGGAAAACAAGAGGTAGCCAGCACAGGAGAATTTTGTTCTATGGAGTTGAAACAAAGCAAAGCTCCAGAATGGAAAGTGGAATGATCTACCAGATTTTTCCTCTATGCTGTTCTACTGCCTTATCTCCTTGATCCTTGGGGAATTTCAAAGTGGAGGAGGTGCAAGAAAAACAATGGTAAATCTTCCCATTAGACAACAGGAGGAACTAATTCCATTCCAATATTTTTTAATGAAGAAATCAAGCCATAAACTTGAAAGGTACCTCATAATAGGACTATCTATTTTAAAGCTCTCATCTAAGTACAAGTGTTTTCCTTCATTACCAACCATTTTAACTTTAATGATTTCAAAGCAATTTTCCTGTTTGAGACAGCTTTAATCAGAATACATATTCAGGTCATTTCACAGCCTCTTCATGGTATCCCCTAGATAACCATGGAATTATATATAATCATTCTATCTCCACTACCCCCCACCCCCAAGAAACCTTTACTAAGTAGTTCAACATTTTATGCAAAAAATAGATATGAAACAGTCCTCCAGGGATATCTTCAGCTAATTTTCATGAATTAATTTCCCCGGATTAATGTTTATGCACCATTCTCTTTACCACATAATCAAATCAGTGAAGTTGAAGTGATCTAACTCCTTATTTTGCACCTTGATTAAGCAGGTGATGAAACACTTGACTATAATTTAGATTGTTAGCAACCCACATCCACTATAATACAGAGCGGATTGATGACATTACTATTACCATATTGTTTACTTGTCTTCTTTTTAGCAGATGATTTTTCATGTAACATTTTTGCAAAGGAAATAAATTGTTAGAAAAAGTACATGGGTCAAATTATAATTAAAATTGTCATTTTCTTTGATTCCAACCATATTTTGAATCAGTCATGGAGGGTGGTTTTAGCTACTTACAAAATTGTCCTCTGTAAGAAGGAAGAGCAATGCAATAAAGTGGTCTCACTACTTTCAGACTCAGAAACAATTATAAGATCATAGATTTAGACCTGGAGTTACAAATGAAAGTGCTATCTACTTTTTTGGGGGGAAAGGGAAGATTGTAACTTATAAAGGGGGTTACATGAAGCTTTTTGAGAAGGTGTCTTTTGAGTTGGACTTTATAGGACAAGTCTGAAATCAAAATACAAAAAAGGAGTGGGAAGTCATTTTAAATGTAGGCAACAAATAAGTAGAAACAATAATAAAAACACTATAACAATGACAACTATGATGATGATGATGATTGTATTTAACCTAACAGTTTTAGGTTTATTAAGAATTTTATATATATATTATTACATTTCAGGTGTGAGAGCATGAAACATCTTTAGGGGGCAGAGAGGAATTACCATGAGGAAGACAGTAATGTAAGGTAAAGATGAAAAGGTAAGTTTATACTAGAATGCTTACACCCTTGTAATCCAAGTAGGAATTTGAGTTTTATGCAGTAGGAAATAGGGAGACACTGGACATATTTGAACTAAAGATGTACATGACCTTTCATATGAATAAAAAAGATTATGCTAACTCATCTTATGGGATGTATTGGGGAAGAGATGGTAAAATATCTAAATGGAGCAGAAATGATAACAAGCAGGTATTAATAAAAGCCCTTACTATGATGGTGACAGGAAGGGGCAGGATGTGAAATTGACACAAAATTTGTATTGATTATATAGTGGGAAAAAGACAAACAGAGAAAAGTCAAAAGTTGTAAACATGAGAGACAGGGTGAATGATAATACTAAAGACAGAAATCATAAAGTCAAAAGTAGGAAAAGTTCAGAAGGAAAGGTAATGAGCTCAGAATTGGGCTTTGTGAGCTTGAGTTGCCAGCAGAATATTGAGGTAGAGTATCCTGAAAGCAGTTTAAGGGATGAGTATGGATTGTAAAAGAAAGTCTACGGTTGAAGATATACTCTTGAGAGTCAACTACATAGAACTAGAACTTGAATTCACAGTTTTGAAAGAGACTGCCAAGGGAGTGAGTATTGAAGAGATAAGTAAATGGTGGTAGATTGGATAGGATACTGAACTTGGATTCAGGAAGACCTCAGTTCAAATCTGGCCTCAGCATTTGATAGCTATGTGACTCCAGGCAAATAATTTAACTTCTGTCTGCCTCATTTTCCTCATGTGTGAAATGGAATAATAATAACACCTTCCTCTCAAGGTTGTTATGAGGATAAAATGATATAATAAAATATATAATGATATAATATAAATATAATGATATAATATAAAATATATAATGATATAATAAAATGATATAAAACCACTTTGCAAACATTAAAGTGCTATATAAGTGCTAGCTATTAATATTACAATGATAATGATTATCATTACCCTGGATTTTAGATTTATTCATGGACCCATCCTCTACTATAACTTTAGTGTCTAGGAAATATTTAGTTAAAATGCCAATGTTAATCAAAATTGCTAATAAAAAGCTACCTTTGATGATGAATATTATGCTGAAGATAAATGAATGAATAATAAATAATGAATAATAGATGAATCTTTAACTCCACAATGTTCATACAATCATAGAATCAGGACTAGAAAAGTAGATGGGTCTTTAGAAGTCATCTCTAAACCTCTAGTTTGAACAGAGAAGGAAAATAAGGATCAGAAAAGTGAAATAACTTGATAAAGGTCATATAGGTAGTAATTAGAAAAACCAGGATTTGAACCCCAGTCTTCTGACTCAAAATCTAGTGCTATTTTCATTGAACAGTGCTGCTAAGATCTATTCATATTGTATCAAAAGAATTAATGAGAGAGTGAATTAGAACCACACTATAGTGTTGTCTAGTCAGTCAACAAGTATTTATTTAGATCTCTCTCTATCTCTGTCTCTGTATGTGTGTGTATTTATTTATTATGTCAAAACAGCTATAAGCAAAGTATCAAAAAAAAGTGAATTGGATGCAAACTCAGCAAGAATTCCTGAAAGATCTCAAAAAGAAAATAAACATCAAAAAAGGCACAAAACAATACTGAAGAAAATAAAACCTTATAAACCAGAATTTGCCAAATGCAATGAGGCACAAAAATCCACTGATGAGACGAAATCTCATCATAATAGATGAATCTTTAATTCAACAATGTTCATATAATCATAGAATCAAGACTAGAAAGGAGATGGGTCTTTAGAATTCATCTCTAAACCTCTAGTTTGAAAAGACAAGGAAAATAAGAATCAGAAAAGTGAAATAACTTGATAAAGGTCATATAGGTAGTAATTAGAACAACCAAGATTTGAACCCCGCTCTGAAACATCAGAATAGGTCAAATGGTAAACGAGATTGAAAAATTAACCAAAGAAAAGAATTCCTTAAAAAGTAGAATTGGCCAAATGGAAAAAGAGGTACAAAAGCTCATTCAAGAAAATAATTCCTCAAAAATTAAAATTGGGCAAGTGGAAACTAATGAAACATCAAGAAACAAAGTCAAAAGAATTTTTTAAAAAAGCAGAAATTGTGAAGTATCTCATTGGAAAGATAATTGAACTAAAAAAAAAGATTGAGGAGAGATAATTTAAGAAGTATTCAACTACCTGAAAGGCATGATTAAAAAATGGGTAAACATCATACTTCAAGACATTATCAAGGAAAACTCCACTGATATTCTAGAAATAGAGGGTAAAAGAGAAATTAAAAGAATCCACCAATCATCTCCTGTAAGATGTCAAAATGGAAACTCCCAGGAATATTATATCCCAATTCCAGAGCTCCCAGGTTAAGGAGAAAATATTGCAAGCAGTCTAAAAGAAACAATTTAAATCTCATGGAGCTATATATAGTCAGGATGACATGATATTTAGCAGTTTCCACATTAAAAGAGTTGTCGGCTTGGAATATGACAGTTCAGAAGGCAAAGGAGCTGGGAATACAACCAAGAATGACCTATCCAGAACAAAAGTAAACTGAGTATGATACTCATGGAGAAAACAGATATTTAATGAAATAGAGGAGTTTTAAGCATTCCTGATTAAAAGACTAGAGCTAAGTAGAAAATTTGACTTTCAAATAAAAGATTCAAGAGAAGCATTAAAATGTAGACATAAAAAAGAAATCATAAAGGATTTAATAAGACTAAATTGTTTACATTCCCATATTGGAAAATGATATCTGTAACTTTTGAGAACTTTATCTTTAGGGCAGTTAGAAGGAGTATTAGACTATGAAATGATTAAAGAAAATAAAATTATGGCATGAGAAAAAAGGATCCACTGGGAGAAGGGGAGGATGAAAAGGAAGAATGGGGTAAATTACCTCACATTGGAGCCTCTTAAAGAAGAAATTTTATAATAGTGAGTGAAATTGAGTTATGGGGCAGGCAACTAATTTTTACACCTAACTCTCACTGGAATTGGCTCAAAAGAAATAACAGACACACTCAACTATGTGTAGAAATGTATCTTATCCTATAGGGAAGTAGGAGGAAAATCTATCTTAACTTATGGGGAAATAGTATGATAAGATAAGGGGTGGAGGACTGAGAGAAGGTACAAAGGATTAAGGGTGGCAGTGGTCATATAAAAGAGGAATTTATGATCACATAAGAGATAGAGAGCATCATGGGATATAAAATGGATAGTTTTGATTGTATTATATTAAAAAGATTTTGTACAAACAAAACAAATGCAGACAAGATTAGAATTAAATCAAGAAAACTGGGGAGGGGGTGGTTTTTAGAAATTTATCTGATAAAAGCATCATTATTCAAATATATAGAAAATGGAGCCAAATTTATAAGAATGTGAGTCTTTCCACTACAAATGGTCAAAGGATATGATAGCTCTGAAGTACCATCTTATACCTATCAAATTGGCCAATATGACAGAAAAGGAAAATGACAAATGCTGGAGGGAATATGGAAAAAAATTGGACACCAATGCAGTGCTGGGGATGTTGTAATCCAATCCAGCTATTCTGGAGAGCAATTTGGAACTACAGCCAAGGGATTATGAAACTGTGCATACCCTTTGACTGAGTAATACTGCCACTGGGTGTGTATCACAAAGACTTCACAGAAAAAAAGAAAAGAACCAATAGGTACACAAATATTTATAGCAGCTTTATTTTTGGTCAAAAGAATTGGAAATTGAGGAGATGCTCATAAATTGTGGAATGGCTGAATAAGTTGTGGCATGATTGTGATGGAATACTATTGTGCTATTAGAAATAATGATCAGGATGCTTTCAGAAAAATCTGTGAAGTCTTATATAAACTAATACAAATTGAAAAAAAAGCAGAACCAAGAGAACATTGCACATAATAATTTTATGGCATAGCTATTTTCAGCAATACAATGACCCACAACAATTCTGAAGGACTTATGATAAAAAATGCTATCCACCTCTAGAGAAAGAACTGGCATCATCTGAATGAAAATTAAAGCATAATTTTCAACTTTATTTTTCTTACCTTTTTTTTGCAACAAGGCTAATATGTAAGTATGTTTTGCAAATTTCACACATATAATTGATATCACATTTCTTGCCTTTCCAAGTCATGGAGAAGTGTTGGGAAGGAAGGAATAAAGTCAAAACCCAATTTAAAAAGAAATAAATGTAAAAATAAATTTAAAAAAATAGACAATCCAAAATTATAAGCTGGGAAAATAAACAAACAGAAAAAAAAGAATTTGATTATAAAAGCTACTTAGATTGCAGAGAAGATCAAGACAAATTCATAAGGCCACACTGTGGAAAACAGCCACAAAGCCTCAAAGAAAAGTTCTAATTGGACACATTACCAAGAAGAATTCCTGGAAGAGTTTAAAAAGAAAGTAATGAGTGATTGAAGAAAAACTGGGAAAATAAATGAGTGTTGCCAAAAAAATTTTGAAAAAAGATTTAATACTTTGGTAAAAGAGGTACAAGAATACTGAAGAAAATAACATCTTAAAATAGAATTGGCCTAATTGAAAATCCATGGAAGAAAAATACTTCTTAAAAAAGGAATTGGCCAAAAGGAAAATAAAAAGAGGTACAATAGTTCATGGAAGAAAATAATCCCATAAAAATTAAAATCTGGCAACTAGAAGCTAGTGACTTTAGGAGACATCAAGAAATAATAAAACAAAGTCATATGATGAAAAATAGAATTAAATAGTTATAAAACTTCCCACACCTTTTGACCCAGAAACATCACTATCAGGTTTATCCCCTATAGAGATCAAAGAAAACACAAAAGGACACACACACACACACACACACACACACACACGATGTTTATAGCAGCTCTTTTTGTGGTGATAAAGAATTGGACATTGATGGGTTGCTCATTGATTGGAAAAAGGCTAAAAATTTTGTCTCATATGATCTCATTAGATAAACAACTGACCAGGAAAATTGATCCAGGAGAGATAATTTAAGAATCATGGAACTACCTTAAAAAACATGCTTTAAAAAAAAGAGACTGAACATCAACTTTCAAGAAACTATCAAGGAAAACTGGATATTAGATCCAGAATGTAAAATATAAATTGATAGAATCCACAGATAACATCTAGAAAGACATCCCAAAATGAAAACTTCCAGTAATATTATAGCCAAATTCCAGAGCTCCCAGATTAAGAAGAAAACATTGCAAGTAGCCAGAAAGAAACAATTCAAATATGTTTGAGCCACAGTCAGGATCTCACAAGATTTAGCAGCTTTCATGTTAAAGGAGCAGAGGGCTTGGAATATGGTCTTCTGGAAGGCAAAAGAGCTGATACCAAGAATAACATATCAAAAAATGAGTATAATCCTTTGGGAGGAAAAACTGATATTTAGTGAAATAGTGGACTTTTAAGCATTCCTGATGAACATATCAGAGCTGAATAGAAAATTTGACACGCAAACCCAAGACTCAAAAGGAAATAAAAAGCAAACATGAAAGAGAAATCATAAGGGACTTAATAAGTTTAAATTATTTCTATTCCTATATGGAAAGATGATACTTGTAATTCCTAAGAACTTTATCATCAATAGGATAGTTAGATGGAGTTTACATAGACAGACAACATGAATGTGAGTCGATTATGTTGAGATGATATCAAAAAAATGAAAATGAGATAGAGAGATACACTGGGAGAAAGGGGAAGGTAAAGAAAGAATTGAGTAATTTTTAATGACCTAAAAGAGGCATGCAAAGAATATCTTTTAATGGTCTAAATCCCTATTGATTAGAGAAATGCAAATTAAATGAACTGAGGTACCACCTCACACCTATCAGAAATGAAAAATGTTAAAGCAGTTGAGGGAAAATAGGTACACATGCATTAATATAATATTGGTGGGTTTATGAACTAGTACAATCATTCTTGAGAACAATTTGGGACCCTACCAAAAGGCATATAAAACTGAGGATACACTTTAAGCCAGAAATACATTACTAGGTCTATTTTCCATAGAGGTTAAAGAAAAAGGAAAAGGACATAGACGAACAAAAATAATTAGATCAATTTTTTTGTGGTGGTAAAGAAATGGAAATTGAGGGCATGCTTATTAATTGGAGAATGGTTGAACAAATTGTGGCATATGATTGTGATGGACTACTATTGTGCTATAAGAAATGACAAAGTAGTGGTTTCAGAAAAATAAAATATGGCAAGACCTATATGAACTGATGTAAAGTGAAGTGAGAACTAGGAGATCATTATACACAGTAACATCAATGGTGTAATGATGCTAAACTATGAAAAATTAGCTACTATGAGAAGTGCAATGATCCCAGACAACCCCAAAGGACTTGTGATGAAAAAATACAATCCACCTCTAGGGAGAGAACTGATGAACTCTGAGTGCAAACTGAAGTATAACTTCCTTTACTTTCTCTATTGTTTGTGGGGGGGGAAGGGAGGAGGAGTGTGTGTGTGCGTGTGTGTGTGTGTGTATGTGTGTGATGGCTAATATGGAAATATGTTTTTTTCATGATTATACATGTATAATTAATATATTCTTGTTTGCCTTCTCAATGGGTGATGGAGGGGTGAGAGAGAGGAAACAATTTGGAACTGAAAAATTAAAAGAAAATGATAAAAATAAATAAATCTTACTTTTGAGAGCCAAGATAATGGAGTAATCAATAAATCTCTGTAGCTCTTCCATATTTACATCCAAACAACCCTAAAATAGTGCCCCAGAACAAATCCTGGAAGAGTGAAGCTGGCAGAAAGATTGGTCTTTTAGCTCAGGAGATTTGGAGGATCAGCAAGAAAGGTCCATCTCACTCAGGTAAAAGAGGAGCACATTCCAGGACAGGAAGGATCCCAGGAAGCCAGCAACAAACCAGAGGGCCAGAGCCACAGTGTGGTAGAACAGACAAACACCAACACCAGGACCCCCCCACCATGTGCCTTAGCATAGCCAAGGGAACAAGCAGACTGCAGCTCCAAGAAGCACTATGTGCTTCAGTGTAGTCCCAGAAAAAGGCAGAAAAACCCCACCTGTCCTCAGCACATGCCAGACACCACCACTAGGACCCCAGCTCAGCAGCAGGCAAAATTTCAGACACCTACAGCCATCTGTAGCAACAGCCACTACCCACCCCAACACACACCAGACATGAGGTTCTCCTGTAGGCATGAGGGAAACATCAGTGTAGCACCAGGTAAACAGTCAGGGCCTACAGTTACTTGTACAAGAAGCCTGAGACAGAGCCTCTGCTACCCTGGGAGCAGAGATCAAATTTAAAAGAAAAGAAAAAGGCCAAAAAAAAGATGAGCAAAAAACAATAACAAAAAATAAAGAATTTGACCATAGAAAGTTATTACATTGCCAGGGAAGACCAAGACACAAACTCAGAAGAGGAAAACAATGTCAAAACACCTACGGGCAAATGCCAAAGAAAAATGAGAAGTGGTCTCAAGCCCAGAGAGAACTCGTGGAAGAGCTCAAAAAGAGCTTAAAAATCATATAAGAGAGATTGAAGAAAAAATGGGAACAGAAATGAGAGTGATACAAGAGAATTATGAAAAAAGTCAACTGCTTGGAAAACTGCTTAAAAAGAATTGGCCAAATGGAAAAGGAAATACAAAAATCTACTGAAGAAAAGAACTCCTTAAAGAGTTGGCCAAAGGGAAAAGACAGTTCAAAAGCTAATTGAGGAAAACAGCACTTTAAAAGTTGGAATTGGACAAGTGGAAGCTGATGATTCTATGAGACACCATGAATCAATCAAAGAAATTCAAAAGAATGAAAAAAAAAAACAGAAGAAATGTAAATAACTCATGGGAAAAACAACTGATCTGGAAAATAGATCCAGGAGAAACAATGTTAGAATCATTGGACTACCTAAAAGCCATAATCAAAAGGACCTGGGGAGCATCTTTCAAGACATTATCAAAACAAACTGCCTTGATGTCCTGGAATCAGAGGGCAAAATAAAAATTCAAAGAATCCACTAATAACTTCAGGAAAGAGATCTGCAAATAAAACCCCCAAGAAACATTATAGCGAAATTTCAGAACTATCAGGTCAAGGAAAAAATATTGCAAGTGACCAGAAAGAAATAATTCAAATATTGGGGAGTCATAATTAGGATGACACAGGACTTGGCAGTTGCAAAATTAAAGGATGAGAGGTCACAGAACATGATATTCTGGAGGGCAAAGTAGCTAAGACCACAACCAAGAATAGTTTACCTGGCAAAATTAAGTATAATATATCAAGGGAAAAAATGGTCATTCAATGAAATAGAAGGATTTCAACTCTTCATAAAGAGAAGGCCAGAACTAAACCAAAAATTTGACCTCCAATATCAAGACCTAAGAGAAGCATAATCAGGTAAAAAGGGAAAAAGAGAAAATAAGGGATTCAATAGAGCAAACTATTTACATCCCATGTGACGACTTGTAATTCTTAAAAGTTGTGTCACTAATAGTACATACAGAAGGAATATATAGACAGAGGGTAAAAGTATAATTTGAGGGAATAACATAAAAAATAAGTGATGAGAAAGAGGAGTACAATGGGTGCAGAAGGGAGGGGAGAGGTAGATTGAGGTAAATTATTTCACATGAATAGTCATGAAAGACATATTACAATGGAGGGGAAATGGGAAGGGGGAGGAAGGGCATTGCTTGAACCTCACTCTCATCAGTGTAGGCTGAAAAGGGGAATAACATACACAATCAGTAGAATGTAGAAATCTATCTTACCTTACAGGGAAATAGGAGAGGAGGAGATTAAATAAAGGGGGGAGTGGAGACTGACAGAAGGAAGGGCAGATCAAGGGAAGTGATAGACAGAAGCAAAACACTGGTGAGGTGGGAAAGGGTGAAACAAGAAGAGGAAAATCAGAAGGAAGAAAAGAATGGAGGGAAATAAATACACAGATAGTAATCATAACTGTGGATAGTTCTCCCATGAAACAGAAGCAGATAGCAGAGTGGATGAAAAACTAGAATCCTACAATATGTTGCTTACAAGAAATACATTTGAAACAGAGAGACATAAACAGAATAAAGGTAAGGAATTAGAGCAGAATCTATTATACTTCAGCTGAAGTAAAAAAAAAGCAGGGGCAGCAATCCTGATCTTAGACAAAGTAAAAGCAAAAATAGACCTGAATAAAAGAGATAAAGAAGGAAACTGCATCTTGCCAAAAGGTACCAATAGACAATGAAACAATCAAATTAGAATAGCAAAAAAACTTGTCAGGTATATGAGTAGGGGAAGAATTCATGACCAAATAAGAGATAGAGAGCATTACAAAATGTAAAATAGATAATTTTGATCATATTAAATTGAAAAGCTTTTGTAGAAACAAAACCATTGCAACCAAGATTAGAAGGAAAGCAGAAAAACATTCTTTAAAGCAAGTTTCTCTGATAAACATCTCATTTCTCAAAAATAGAGAGAATAGAGTCAAATTTATGAGAATACAAATCATTCCCCAAATGATAAATGGTCAAAGGATATGAACAGGTAGTTTTCAGATGAAGAAATCAAAGATATCTATAGGAATATAAAGAAATGCTCTAAGTCACTCTTGACTAGAGAAATGCAAATTAAAAGAACTCTAAAATACCACCTCGCACCAATCAAATTGGCTAATATGAGAAAAAAGGAAAATGATAAATGATGGAGAAGATGTGGGAAAATTGGGACACTAATGCAGTGTTGGTGGAGATGAGAACTCATCTGACCATTTTGGAGAGCAATTTGGAACCATGCCAAAGGGCAACCAAACTGTGCATATCCTTTGATCCAGCAATACCACTGCTAGGTCTGTATCCCCAAGGAAAACATAAAAAAAGGAAAAGCACCTATATGTGCAAAAATATTTATAGTAGCCCTTTCTGTGATGGCAAAACATTGGAAATGGGAATGACTGAACAAGCTGTGGTATATGGATATAGTGGAGTATTAAGACCTGTAAAAAGTCTTTTAATGTAAAAGGCAAAAGGACTTGTAAAAACTGAAGCAAAGTGAAATGAGCTGAACCAGGAAAACACTGTATACAGTACCAGCAACAGCATCTGATGATCAACTATGCATGACTCAGCTTTTCTCAGCAACACAATTATCTAAGGCAAGTACAAAAGACTCACAAAAGAAAATACTAAATCCAATTAAATAACTGATGGACTCTGAATGCAGAGAGAAGCATTTTTTTTCCACTTACTTTATTTTTTCTTGTGTTTTTTTTCCTTTTGATCAGTTCCTCTTCCACAACTATGATGAATATGTAAATGTTTTGCCTGATAGTATCTGTATAAACTATATCAAACTGCCTACCATTTTCAAAAGAGGGGACGGGAAGGAGGAAGATAGAAAAATGTGGGACTCAAAAGCTTGTAAACATGAATGCTAAAAATTTTCTTGATATATAATTGAGGGGAAAAAATAAGATACTATTTAAAGAAGGGGAAAATAAATACATTAATTTATTTTTAAATATAAGTTTTCATGAACATATAGCCACATAAACCCCCATTATTAATATGTCATGATATATAAATTATATAATTAAGAGAAGAAAAAGATTGAATTAATGTATTATTTGTCTCTTTTGTTGACCAATATTCATCCTCAAATTCATCATAATGGATGAGAATGGCAACCTAGAAAAGGGAATACAACTTAGATTATCGTAAAAATAAAAAATAAAAAATAAAAAAAACAAAAGCCTGATGTTAATTTATGAAGCCATAAATTTCAGTGCTAATAGCATTAATAATACTTTGAGGATTATTTTTTTAACAGACAGGCGTGTCAAATTAGGTAGTTATTTTTAATAGCTCTATTATTAGGTTTTGCTCTTGGTATTTATAAGTGTAAGGCAGACTGAGAAAAAACATTGTTTCAATAAATGTACTTCTTTAAAAAACCATGTTTAATAGAAAGAAAACACTTGCTGCTATCTTCCATTTTCATTATGGGTTTGAACTTTGAAAGAACTGCTCCTATATTCAGAGATGTGTTCAATAAAAATGAAATCCTCTGGATTAAGGTAACATCACCAAGAGACCTCTTCCTGTGTAAAGACATTTATATTAATGTACAAGAAATAATCAAATGTTTTCATTTTTTTCCTCTTAAGTTTATAGGACACATTATTTATTATTATTTTACTTAAAAATCAGGGTGTGTTTTTCCAATTTCTTACAGAAGCCACCCCAAACATTAGCAAAACAAAGGTATAATTTAATAATGAAATACCATATAAATTCAAGTGGTATTTTAGTCATTCCTTTATGCTCCTCTAAGACACTTAAAATGAATCAACTAAAACTTTCATTGAAAATTAAAGATATACTTCAAAAATAATTCTATTCCATTGTGTCCTATGTTTAAGTAAAGTGCTCATCAATTCTTTGAACACACAGCTATGTCCACATTGGAAAAATGACAAAAAAAAATCAAGACTATAATTCATATAAACAACTTGCTATTGAGGATAATAAAAGGAGAGTTTAGGAATTAAATTGTCCCAGAAAGCTATCATCTTTGATGAAACTTACCATGTAATCACTGAAGGTTCCATTTAATTTTGCCTAGGTATACTCATTCATGAGCAAAATTTTAATCAAAATGTGAAACAGGTATAAGGCCATGAGTGAACCAAAAGTTATCCAGCTACCCAAAGAAAATATCCAAAATTAGTCCTTTAGAATAAAGTACAGTAAGCTATGAATTTTGCAATATAAGCTGATAATTGGCAATAAACAGCCTCTCAGAAGCAGAAGCAATTGGTACAAAATTATTTATACAGTAAGTCTTACATTTCAAATCTGAAGATAATTTAAACTGTTCTAGGTGAATGAAATTACTGGTAATACATCAAATTGTTAAAGAAAATAGGCCCAGATCCTTATTGTTCATTAAAGATTTGTTCTTCAAGTTGTTGTATATGATTGTGATGGCATACTATTGTGTATAAGAAATATGAGCACAATACTTTCAGAAAAACCTGGCAAGATTTACATGAATTGATGCAAAGTGAAAGGATGAGAACCAGGAAAACATTGAATACAGTAACAGCAAGATTGTATGATAATCAACTGTAAAAGACTTAGCTATTCTTACCAATACAATGATATAAAACAGTTTCAAAGGATTTATGGTGAAAATGCTATATACCTCCAGAGAAAGAAGTGTTGGCATCTGAATAGCAATTGAAATATAATTTTTAAAACTTTATTATTGTTATTATTTTTTGTGATTGAGCTAATGTGGAAAGGCAAACATGACTGTATATGTATAATCTATACCAAATTTCTTTTCTTTTCAGTTAAGGGAGGGAAAATCTTTAAAATGTTGGTTTATTTCTGCTTCTGGGAGCCAAGATGGTGGAGTAAGAGGTAAGTCTCTCTTACCCTTCTTTATTAATCCATGAAAGCCCAGAAAATATCACCCCAGGAAAAACCCTGGAACAGCTGAACCAGAAGAAAGATAGGTTACAGCAGTCCAGTAGCCCAGGTAGCTTGAGGAATTAATTGGAAAGGCCCCTCTCACCTTGAAGAAAGGGGAGCAGTATACCACAGGAGATATCCCAGCAAGCTAGTGGAAAGCCCCACCTCAGCATACCAGGAGGTGGTGGAGCAGGCAAACACCAACATCTGGACCCCTGAGTACCTCACTGAGGGTGGGGTAACTGGTGGAAATCAGCTCAGAAAACCACCAGGTGCCTCAGCATTCTACAGCAACTGGCTCTCCCATGCTTCAGCAAAACTGAGGGAAGCAACGCTCCAAGGGGTCCCAGGAGGATAAACACCCTACCACATCCATCTGAAAGGAGCTGAAGAAAACAAAAGGAAGGCCTGGGTGAGCAGGAAATCTCCAGGAGTCACACTACCCAATCTTACCCCTAGAGTTCCAGTGATGCTGATTCCAGCCCAACATCAGGTAAGCTACCAGAATCCTATAGCCTTCAACTGCCAACATTGGAGGCCCCAGCACACAAAGCCATTGACCAGGCCCTAGGCTCCCAACACAAGAAACTTGGGTCAGTGCCCTCTGCTCCCCAACAGGAGAGCCCAATCTCTTTAAAGGCCAGGAAATAAGCACATACCATGAGCAAAAAGAAACATACAATAGATTCTTATTGTGGGAAGAGTGAAGATCAAGGCAGAAATTCTGAAGAGGATAACATTGTCAACAAACCCACATCTGGAACCTCAAAAGGGAATATGAACTGGTCTGAAGCCCAAAAAGCCATCTTAGAAGAGCTCAAGAAGGATTTTAAAAGTCAAATGAGAGAGGTAAAAGAAAAAATGGGAAAAGAAATGAGAGGTATGCAAGAGAGAGTCAATAGCTTGGAAAAGGAAGGACAAAAATTAACTGTAGAAAACAAGTCATTAAAATATACATTTGGTCAACTGGAAAAAAAGTACACTGAAGAAAACAAGTCTCAAAAAAATAAAATTGGCCAAATGGGGAAGGAGGTACAAAATCTAAAAGAAGAAAACAATTTGTTAAAAATTAGAATTGAGCAAATGGAAGCTAATGACTCTATGAGAGAGAAAGAATCAGTTAAACAGAAACAAAAGAATGAAAAAAATAGATGAAAATGTAAATATCTCATTGGTAAAACAACTGACGTGGAAAATCTATCCAGGAGAGACAATTTAAAAAGTATTGGTCTACCTGAAAATCAAGATAAAAAAAAGAGCCTGCATAGTATCTTTCAGGAAATCATAAAGGAAAACTGTCCTAGAACCAGAGGGTAAAATGACCATAGAAAGAATCCACCTATCACCTCCTGAAAGAGATCCCAAATTGAAAACACCAAGGAATATGAGCCAAATTCCAAAATTACCAGGTCAAACAGAAAATACTGCAAGCAGCCAGAAAGAAACAATTTTAATATCATGGAACCACAGTCAGGATTACACAGGATCTTGCTGCTTTCTACATTAAAAGACCATAAGGTGGGGAATATGATATTCCATAAGGCAAAGGAGCTTGGATTACAACAAGGATCAACTATCCAGCAAAAATTAGCATGATCTTTCAGGGGAGGAGATGGATATTCAACAAAATAGAGGACTTCCATACCTTCCTGATAAAAAGACCAGAGCTCAACAGAAAATTTTGTCTTCAAATATAAGACTCAAGAGAGACATAAAAAGGTAAACGGGACAGAAAGAAACGACATGTTATTAATAAGGGCAAACTGTTTACATCCCTACAAGGGAAGATGACACTTGTAACTCTGGAAAACTGTATTGTTATTACACCATGTTAAAGGGATATACATAAAGGGGGTGGGTATAAATTGACTTTGATGTAATGATGAAAAATATCTAATCAAGTGGGTTAAATGGATCCAACTAAGTTAATTAATCTGATCTAAGAAAATGTACTGAGAGAAAAGGAAAGGAGGAGGCAGACAAGGGTAAATTACATCATAGGAAAGGGCACAAAAACCTATTACAGCAGACGGAAAGAAGGGAGGGAGACGAGCATTGTTTGAGCCTTACTCTCATCAGATTTGCCTTAAGAAGGGAATAACATAATCAGTTGGATATAGAAATATAACATTACCTATAGGCAGTAGGAAGGAAAAGGGGAAAGAAAAGGGAGGTGGCTAATAGAAGGGAGGTGAGACTGAGGAAAGCAGTGGTCAAAAGGAAAACATTAGTGAGAAGGGAAAAGGAGAAAGAAGAAAGAAAAGCATAAACGGGGGGGAAGGATGGAGAGAAAGACACAAATAGTTGTGTATGTGATATATGAATGTAATGGAATACTATTGTGCTATAAGAAATGATGAACAGACTTCAGATAAACCTGGAAAGACTTGTATGGTTTGATGCTGAGCAAAGTGAGCAGAACCAGGAGAATGTTGTACACAGTAACAGTCACACTGAGTGATGACTGACTTTAATAGACTTAACCCGTCTCAGCAATACAAGGATCTAAGACATCTCCAAAAGTCTCATGATGGAAAATGCTATCCATATCCAAAGAAAGAACTATGGAATTTGAATGCAGATTGAAGCATACTATTTGTTATTTTTTTTCTTCTGTTGTGTTTTGTTTCCTCTTTCTGGTGGTTCCTCCTATTAGTTCTAATTTTTACTTACAACATCACTAATGTGAAAATATGTTTAATAGGAATGTATATGTATAACCTATATTAGATTGCATGCCATCTTGGGGAGGGAGGTGGGAAGGGAGGGAGAGAAAAATTTAAAACTCAAAAGCCTATGGAAGTGATTGTTGATAAATTAAAATAAATTAATAAAAAATAAAATGTTGGTTTACAAGTATTTGAGAAAAAATAAAATAAAAATTAAAGATTTTTCCTCCATTCCACTTTCTATTTAGGTAAGAGAAAGGGAAAAGTATGGCTAACTCCATACAAAATACAACTTTCCCCCATCTGCAGCTATTACTTATAATCTATTAAAAAAAAAACAGATGCAAGAATAGCTGGGAGAAGATAAAAAAATAGTGCTTGTTATCTGATTAGGTTATGAGAGGTGGGATATTCTTTTAGGTGGTCTTTACTAAGAAAAGCTTAGACATTCCTAATATATCCCTCCCTTAGGGATCAATCTCCTAACTCATACCAGACTAGATTATCAGGTTAGGTTTCCAGAGGCCAATGACTAGTTATCCCCTCAAGGTTTGAGGGATGACCCTAAGGAAATAAGAGTATTCTAGTTCTGATGTTCATGAACCCCCATCTGGTATTCTCCCAAGTGATTATCAGCTAGAAACCTCCATTAGCTTTTAGAAAATTTTAGAAAAACCAATAAATACATTTTACTGATCTGGTATACTAAGTACATTTGGTACCAAAACATTGCTGTCCCCTGCCCCCAAATCTTGGGCCAACTCTTCTATATGAATGTAGCATTCACTGGCAGCTAGGTGGTACAGTACATGGAATGCTGGGCTGAAACCAGGACCAATTCAATTCAAATCCAACCTAAAACACTTACTATTTGTGTAACCTTGGACAAATCACTGATATGTCTGTTTGATTCCATTTCCTTGCCTGTAAAGTGGGCATAATTATAGCACCTATCTCCCAGGGTTGTTGTAAAGAAAAAAATGGGATAATATTTGTGAAACATTTAGCAAATTACCTGGCACATAATATATACTATAGAAATGCTTATTACCTTTCCCTACCCCCATCCCTGTATGGCAAAAGGATAGTTCATGTAAAGGTTAATGGAAGTCCTTTGTTCTCCTCATGGGGTCCAAACAAATTTCCTCTTAGGGTTAATTTCCTCCAAAGCTATGAGAGTCTAGTCAGTGTCTGTTTTGAGTTCAGACGCTGTAATTCCTTGATGGATATATTTTGTCCTTAGTGTGTCTCTCAGCTGCCAATAGAGATGTTGACATTACCTACTGATATTCTTTGGGCACTGCTAAAAATGCTAATGTGAATTCCAAATATTCCAACTTTTCGAATTTCAAAAGTTCTTCTTTTGGTGAGGTATGTGGGTGGGAGGAGAGAAAACCCACTCCCTCACTCCAGGAAAATTTCCTTAAGCAACCCTCAACAACCCATTTCTGAAATGCAGTATTTTAATTGTTTTGTGCAATACTCTGTTTTAAACTAATCATCTACTTATAATTTAGCAGCTAGAGAAAGGCAGGATTAAATAGCTATAAAAGACATTCTTCCCCAAATAATATAAAGTATTATAGTAGGCATTTTCTGTCATGATTTTTAGAGACTATCCTGAGGAAACCAATAAAGGACCATAGCTAATGTTGAGACACAGGAAACTTGCATGCATATTCTCACAAAGCGTTCCAAGAGGGCATGCATTATAGAGACCTTCCTACATCTGTGGCCAACATTTATGTATCTTAAAAGGCAAACTGCTCTCTCTCTCCCTCTCTCTCTCTCTCTCTCTTTCTCTTATTAGAGGAGCAGCTGAAAGGATGTAATCCTCTTTATTCACAGTAGTACTATTCACATTTTTTAATACAGATTTGTGTCATTTTAAATATATAACGTGTTGTCCCCAGAAGATTCTGTAGGCAGTACAAATATTGTCCCAGTTTTTCAGGTGGGGAAAACAATCTCAAAAGATTAGATGACTAGGCATAAACCAACAAAATTAAATTGAAGAAGGACAAATATAAAGTCTGCATTTAACTTCACAAAATCAATCGCACAAGTACAATGCAGGAAAAACTTGGCTTGGGACCAGTTTTTTTTTTTAATAAAACTAGGTACTTTAAAAAATCCTCAACAAAAAAAAATGTGCCAGCAGTGGAACACAGTTGAAAAAAGTAATATAATCTTAAATTTAAGATTTATTCATTAAAGTACATCTAGATCAAGGAAAATCAGTTTTACTATACTACAAGAAGGTCAAGCCATATCTATAGTATGGTTTCTAGTCATGAATCCCACAGTTTAGAAAGGATATAAGGAAATAATAAAAATGTGCCCAAAGGTGAGAAAACGGAAAGGGTATAGAAATAAGAGGAAGAGTGGAAGAAATGAAAAATTATTAGACTAGATAAGAAAAGATAGTTTTAAAACATTTTAAGAATAGTTATATGAAATTGGGATTAAATAAGAAAGGTGATTTATATAGTACTTCAGAGTTGGCAAAGGAATTTTAAAAGGTTACCTATTTTAAATCTTACCAACTTATGAGATAGATTCTACAAGTATTATTATCTCAATTTTTCAAATGAAGAAAGTGAACAACAGAAATTAAGTGGGTTTCCATTTTTCAGTGTTAAGTTTTTGAGGTGAAAGTTGAACTGAGGTCTTCCTAACTTCAAGTCTAACCCTTCAGCCACCCTGTCACACTGCTCCTCATCATGCCTCATTTTCCTTTATTTTATTCTTGACCCACTCCATTTGGCAGAACTAGGAACAATTGGTAGATTTTATAGGGCAATGATTTTAGCTCAACCAAGCAGAGAACTTTCTAATATATTGGACTTATCTACCTATACAATGGTGCTGCCCTACAAAAAAAGTAATCTCTCCATCAGTGCAAGTTTTCAAAAGGCTGGAAGACAATTTACCATGGATGATGTAGAAAAGATTCTTGAAATGGTTGGAAGCTTGGACCAGATGGCAACTAGGATCTCTTCCAATAACATCCTTCAGTCATCAAGCTCCAAACCTCAAAGTCAACTATGTCTCTTCCGTCTCATTAAACATTGAGTAGCCACATTCTACAATGAGTAGCCACATTCTACAAATTCAACCTTTGTATTATCTATCACACTTTAAATTCCACTCATCTTCCATCACCTTCTTTCCATATGCACTATAGTTCATCTCATGTATAACCTAGAAGAATGCTGGGTCTGAAGTCAGGAAGACCTGAATTCAGATTAAGCCTGAAACACTTACTAGCAGTGTTATCTTCAGCAAGTCACTTAACTGCTTCAATTTCCTCAACTATAAAATAGGAATACTGACATCACCTGCCTTCCAAGGTTGTTGTGAGGATAAAATAAAATAATATCTGTTTAAAACTTGTTTTTATCATTCTTTTTAAATTTTGATTCTCTCCCTCTCATTTACCCACCCCCACCCACTGAGAAGGCAAACAATATATCAATTATACATGTGAAATCATGTAAAACATTTCCATAATTATATTGCAAAAAAAGCAAAAAAATAGAGAAAGCAAGAAAGTTATACTTCAATTTATACTCAGATTTCATCACTTCTTTCTCTGGAGGTGGAAAGCATTTTTTTTTTCATTTTGAGACTGTGGGAATTGTCTTTGATCACTCTATAGATCAGAATAACCAAATCATTCACAGTTGATCATCAAAACAACATTACTGTTACTGTCCACAATGATCTCTCAGTTCTTCTCACTTCATTTTGCTTTAGTTCATATAGGTCTTGCCATGATTTTTCTGAAACCACCCCTCTCATAATTTCTTATACTCTATAGTACTTCATCACAATCATATGTAACAACTTGTTCAGTCATTCTCTAATTGATGAGCATTCCATTAATTTCTAGTATTTTGCCACCACAAAAGAGCTGCTATAAATGTTTTATGCATATAGGTCCTTTTTACCCCTATTCTTTGATCATTTGGAGTACAGACTTATTGTGGTACTGCTGGATCAAAAGGTATGAAGTTTTACATACCTTTGGGCATAGTTCAAGATTATTCTCCAGAATGGTATGACCAGTTAACTAATCCATCAATTGGGAGATACCTCTTATTTTTTATAAATTTGACTCAGTTCCCTATTTATTTGAGAAAAAAGGCCTTTAGGAAAACTCAGTTTCCCTGATTATCTCTTTAATTGGGTCTACTTTTGCTTTTGCTTTGTCTAAGATTGTGATTACTACTCTTGCCCCCTTCATTTCAGCTGAAGCATAGGAAGTTGTGTCCAAGCTTTTCATTTCAACCCTTTGTGTGTCCTTCTGTCCCAAGTGTATCTTTTGAACACATTTTGTGAAATTCTGGATTCCAATTCATTCTGCTGTCCACTTTTGTTTCATGCTTTCTCCTCCAATTCACATTCACAGTTATGTTTACTATCTGGACATATGTTTCCATCCTATTTTTTTCTATTTATGCTTTTATCTCTTCTTATCCTGTCCATCCTCTAAAGTCTGCTTTGCTTCTAATCATTGCCTCCCACAGCCTGCCCTCCCTGTTATCACCCCTCCCCAATATCTTTTATCCCTTTCCTCTCCTGTCTCCCTATTAGGTAAGATAGATATCTATACCCAACTGAGTGGAAAGTGTGTGTGTGTGTGTGTATGTGTGTGTGTGTGTGTGTGTGTGTGCATGTGTGTGTGCATTCCTCTTTGAACCACTTCTAATGAAAGTAAGGTTTATGCATCACCGCTCTCCATTTTCCCCTTCAGTATAAAAACTTTTCCATATTTGTTTCCTTCATGTGAGAAAATTTGATCAATTCTACCTCTCCCATCCACCTTGTCCCAGTACATCCCTTTTGACACATCATATTTTACTTTTTTTAAATCATCCCATCATAGTTAACTCTCACTTGGGGCCTCTAACTATCTATACCCTTTCTAACTGTCCTAATAATGATAAGATTTTTAGGACCTACAAATATCATTTTTCCATATAGAAATGTAAGCAGTTTAATTTTATTGAATCCCTTATGATTTCTCTTTCATATTTACCTTTATTAGGCTTTTCTTGAGTCTTGAATTTGAAAGTCAAATTTTCTTCAACTCTAGACTTTTCTTCAGGAATGCTTGGAAGATCTCTATTTCATTAAATATCCATTTTCCCCACAAAGGATTACACTCAGTTTTGCTAGGTAGGTTATTTTTGGTTGAAATCCTAGTTCCAGAAGATTATTTCAAGAATCTTCCAGAAGATATTCCAAATCCTCTGATCCTTTACGGTGAACACTGATACATCTTATGTTATCCTGACTGTGGCTCCATGATATTTGAACTCTTTCTTTTTGACTACTTACACAATTTTCTCCATAACATAGGAGATTGATCTGGAATTTGGCTATAATATTCCTGGGCATTTTCATTTGGGGTCTTTTTATGGAGGTTAAATTGTTTCAATTTCTCTTTTACCCTCTGCATCTAAGATATCAGGGCAATTTTCCTTGATAATTTCTTGAAAGGTGATGTCTAGACTCTTTCTTTGATCATGGCTTTTAGGTAGTCCAGTAATTATTAAATTATCTCTCCTCAACCTGTTTTCCAGGTCAGTTGATTTTCCAATAAGCTCTTTCCTAGTATCTTCTATTTTTCATTCTTTTGACTTTCTTTTATTGTTTTTTTGTTTTGTTTTGTTTTGTTTGTTTTTTGCTTTTGCTTTTTGGTGGGGCAATTGGAGTTAAGTGACTTGCTCAGGGTCACACAACTAGTAAGTGTTAAGTGTCTGAGGCCAGATTTGAACTCAGTTCCTCCTAACTCCAACACCAGAGCTCTATCCACTGTGCCACCTAACTGCCCCTTATTTTATTGTTTCATAAAGTCTCATGGAGTCATTAGCTTCCAGTTGCCTGATTTTAATTTTTAAAGAATAATTTTCTTCAGTGAAGTTTTGTAGCTCTTTTTCTGTTTGGTCAATTCTGCTTTTTAGGGTGTTTTTTTTTTCTTCACTGAATTTTTGTACCTTCTTTTCCATTTGGTCTATTCTGTTTTTAAAGGAATTCTTTTCTTCATTGAATTTTTGTGCCTCTTTTACTATTAGGCAAAATTATTTTTTATTAATTTATTTTGATTTACCCAAAATCACTTCCATAAGCTTTTGAGTTTTAAATTTTTCTCCCTCTCCCTCCCCACCTCCCTCCCCAAGATGGTATGCAATCTGATATAGGCTATATATATATATATATATATATACATTCTTATTAAACATATTTTCACATTTGTGATGTTGTAAGGAAGAATTAGAAACAATAGGAGGAACCACAAGAAAGAGAAAAAATAAAATAGAAGAAAAAAATAGCAAATAGTATGCATCAATCTACATTCAAACTCCATCCTTCTTTTTTTGGATGTGGATAGCATTTTCCATCATGAGACCTTTGGAGATGTCTTAGATCCTTGTATTGCTGAGAAGGGCTAAGTCTATCAATATTAGTCATCATATAACGTGGCTGTTACTGTGTTCAATGTTCTCCTGGTTCTGCTCACTTCACTCAGCATCAGTCCACACAAGTCTTTCCAGGTTTTTCAGAAGTCTGCCTGGCTATCATTTCTTATAGCACAATAGTATTCCATTACATTCATATGCCACAACTTGTTCAGCCATTCCCCAATTGATGGGCATCCTCTCAATTTCTAATTCTTTACAACATCAAAAAGAGCTGCTATAAATATTTTTGTACATTTGGGTCCTTTTCCCATTTGTATGGTCTCTTTGCGATACAGTCCTAGAAGTGGTATTGCTGGGTCAAAGGGTATGCACAATTTTATAGCATTTTGGGCATAGTTACAAATTGCTCTCCAAAATGTTTGGATCATTTCACAACTTCATCAAATTTTCCCACATCTCCAACATTTATCATTTTCATGTTTTGTCATGTTGGCCATTCTGATAGGTGTGATGTGGTACCTCAGAGTTGTTTTGATTTGCATTTCTCTAATCAATAGTGATTTAGAACATTTTTTCATATGACTACAGAGAGCTTTAATTTCTTCATCTGAAAACTGCCTACTCACATCCTTTTACCATTTATCAATTGGGAAATGACTTGTATTCTTATACATTTGACTTAATTCCCTATATATTTTAGAAATGAAGCCCTTATCAGAGACACTGGTTATAAAAATTCTTTCCCAATTTTCTACTTTCCTTCTTATCTTGGTTGCATTGACTTTGTTTGTGCAAAAGCTTTTCAATGTAATGTAATCAAAATTATCCATTTTGTATTTCATAATGTTCTCTATCTCTTGTTTGGTCATGAATTCTTCTGTTCTCCATAAATCTGATGGGTAAACTATGCCTTGCTTTTTCAGTTTGAATATATTATCAGGCTTTATATCTAAATCATGAACCCATTTAGGCAAAATTATTTTTAAGGTGATATTTTCTTCAGTATTTTTGTACCTCTTTTTACCAAGATGTTAATTCTCTTTTCATACTTTTCTTGAATTACTTTAAATTTTTTTCTCAATTTTTCTTCTACTACTCATCACTTTCTTTAATTCTTCTAGGAATTCTTGCTTGCGTTTGGTTCAATTAGCATTTCTTTGAGGTTCAGTTTGTAACTGTTTTTACATTGTTGTTTTCTTCTAAGTTTCTGTCTTGCTCTTCCTTGCCACTGTAGCAATTTTTTTATGGTAGTTACTTTTTATTGTTGTTTGTTCATTTCCCCAGCCTATATCTTGACTTTGAACTTTATGTTAAAAAATATCACCTAGGTGTGGGGAGGCACTTCAGGCTTTCCTGAGCTACTGTTTTTAGGCTAGCTCTGGGGGTCTACAAATTTTTGTTTCTTCCAAAGTGCTGTTATAATGGGAGTGGTATAGTTGTTGCTCTCCTCATTTATACTCTGCTCTTTACTCAGTAAGGGTCCCTGCTTTTCTGTAGCCTCAAGTATTAGTGTTCCTCTTGGTCCTGGAACTGTGACCAGACACTCTATTCTCTTGCATCTGCAAGTACTAGAGCACTTTGCCTTGGAACTGGGACCAGGGCTCCTGCTCACTCATGACCAGTCACAAGTGCTCCTCTCCATCCTGGAACTGTGACCTAGAACTGCTTATGAATAATAGAATTGCCAATTAGCATCAATTGCACCCAGGGCCAGCAAAGAGTCTCCTGTTATCTCTTTCTGATCAGTTGTTTGACACTACCCCACCCATACCATCTCTGGACTGAAAGTTCCCACATCTGCTGCTGTTTTTGCTGCCTCCAAGGCCCACCATATGTGTTCTTGCCATACTTTTGGTCTGTGCTCACCCTGGTGTTATAAATATATCCTGTGGACCTCCTAATTTGCCTTAAGGTGTAAAAATCTCTTCCTGTGACCTTTTGTTGGATGCCACTACAAAATTTGATTTGAGGCTTCATTTTAAAATTGTTTGAAGGGCAAAGTTGAGAATGTTCAGCTATGTGTTGGCCTCTACTCAGAGAGTATTTATAAAGTCCTTAGCACAGTGACTTGTGTATAGTAGACAATAAATGCTTATTTCCTTACTTCCTTGATTCTCTTGGCTCATCTTTAGCCCCTTCAATCTATTGTAAAACTGTTGCCAGAATATCTTTTCAATGTGGGGTTTTGGTCATGGAATTTCCTGACTCCAACTAAGTTACTACCTGATCATTTTTTTACTAGATAAAATAAAACTAAATCTGGCATCCAGAGTCCTCCATACATTTATTCTCACCTTTCTAACCTTATTACAAACCACACTGTTCATATAATTTACATTCCACCAAACTAGACTATCCTATTTGCTGTTCCTGAATGTACTCCTTCCTGTCTCCTCCTACTCAAGCACCTAGATGAGTATCATCCCTTATAGCAACGATTGTTTTCCCCTGTGTTTACATATGTTGAACCTCTCTAAAAATCTCCAAGTTAAAATCCTTTATTTCCTGTAAGTCTAATCAATGGTACCATTTCCTCCATGAAACTTTACCTGACCTCTCTAGGTATAAGTGAATTCTCTGAATTTGCTTGAACTTTCACACACTTATAGTAGGAGTGCATTCCCATGGTGCAATGGGAAGAGCACTGACTCTGTGGTCAGAAGACCTGAGTTCAAATCCTACCTCTGACATCCTGTTTAACCTTGTCCAAGTCACTTAATCTCCCTGAGCCTCAGTTTTTTCATCTTTAAAAAGGTGTGGTTGAGCTAGATGACCTTGGAGGTTAGTTCCAGCTCTAGAGTTATCATCCTAAGCACTTTTCTTACAACTATGTACATTTTACTTATTCCGTCTACATAGCATATACTCCTAAAAGATAAGAAGTAAATCCTTAATCTTTTCTTTATTCCCAATTGCTAGAACAGTGCTTTGCACAGAATATATGCTTAAAAGGTATTTGTTGAATTGAAATTAATTAGAATCTAGGATGTAAATAAACATTTTAAAATTACTACATAGTAAAGTCCTGGATTTGGAGATCAAAAAAGGGTAGTGGCTCTACCCTAATTAATCTTTTAATTTTAATTACTCAATGGCTCTGAAACTCAATATCCATATCTGAAAAAAAAGATACAGTTCAACTAGCTGCTAATGTTTAGGAGCACTGCCAATTACAAAGTTTTATGATTCTATATGTCATACTTTTAAGGGAAGTAGTATGGAATAGTGGAATGTGCATTGGATTTGGAATTGGGATAACTGGAATGAAATTATATATCTAACACTCATTGACCAATAGTAAGTCACTAAACCTTTGTAAGTCTATTTCCTCATTCCTATAAAATGAATATATGATACCTGTAAAACTTACCTCAAATGGCCAATATGAGAATCAAATTAGTTAATTTATGTTGTTTTCCTAACTTTGGAGGTCTATCTAGATTCTCCTCTTCCTTCTCCTCTTCTTCCTCCTCCTTCTTTCCCTCTGCTTCACCACCCAGATCATTGTAGCCTCTAGTTGCATCAATTCTGTATCTGCTGATATTTGTTTTTCATTTTCCTTCCTTCCTTCTTTCCTTCCTTCTCTCTTTCTTTCTCTTTCTCTTTTCGTCTTTCTTTCTTCCTTTTTTTCCTTTCTTTCTCTCTCTTCATATTTCAACAAGCTGTAAATGGAAGCCACTCAGATATCTGATACCAATACTGATCAGCATGAAAGCTTCAACCTGCTCCATTTCTGACCTGGTCAATTTACCCTTTTTTAGGCAGCCTTGTGGTCTCAACTGCTCCTGGCAACTCACCATATTGGTGCCAGATTTATTGCATACACCCTTTAGTTTAGTTTTAGTGTACTGCAACTCATATCTCTCAAGTCAAATAATACACCAGCCTCAGTATCCCTCGTAGTAGGAATTATAGGTGTGTGCCACAATACACAGCTATTTTGATTTCTTCAAGGGACTATTTCTCAGTAGCATTGAACTGAAAGTATATTTTTGAAAGAGCAGCTACGTAGAGGAACTTGTGAATATTATATTGCATTGCAATGGCCTACTGCACAGCATATTCTATATACACATGAAAGTTTTTTCTGTTAGAAAATTTAGGATCTTTAAACAATTTACAAACTCTATGGCTAACTATGAATGCCAGCACATGCTAATATTCATCAAACTGTCTTTTACCACCCCCCCAGTAGTATGCTTGTCTTTTAATTTAAAGCATTTCTAATTCAGACTTTAGAAAATTATCATCAAAATTCCATGGGGAGGTAGTAAGGACTACAAATTAGACATAGGACTAGAAGTTGGTAAGTCTGATCCCTAACCCAGATGCTGCTACTAAATAGACTCCAAATAGCTTACTATCACGGAGAGCTAATATAAATTTGTAAAGTATTCTGAAAATACAGAGTATTGTAAAAGTGCTTAACAACAACAATATGTTATCTTCGAGGTGAAATCCATCATGCGTAACCACTGCCTAATGGAATAAATATGTGTAGCCATTACTTACATATTGACAAGGCCAAAGCCTCTGCATGCATTCAATCAGGCATGTTCTGACTCAAAAGACAGGTCTAATAGATGCTGATGAAGACTATTAGGAAGAAGTTGACCTACTGTGGGACTTGTACCTCCATTACAATGCAGTCTTTAAGGGCTAAAAATGAGTAATGCCAAAAAGTTTTATGGGCTTTGGTTCAGATGAGTCTGAATGGTAGTCTGAGTTCTGTGACTTCATTGTGCAAGCAGTATCTAACTTTTCCATTTCTTATACAGTTACTTGACTCATCTGATGTTAACTAATACTTGAATTTTTATTGGATTCAGTAATTTCTGCTACATAATGGAAGATGACAACTTATATGAAGAATTTTATGTCTATTATGTTAACCATTTCTGTGTGAGACGATAGGATCATAGATCTAAAGCTGGAAGGAGATATACTCTAATACCTTCATTTTGAAGATGAAGAAACTGAGAACCAGGGAGATTAATTGGTTTGCCTCATATTACAAACCATAAATACCAGAGTGGAGATTTGAATTCAGGTCTTTATGACTCTAAAGAGAATGTTCTCCCTGGAGAACATTGTACAAAGTAACAGCAATAATGTACAATGATCAACTTTGAACGACAGCTATTCTCAGCAATACGATGATCCAAAACAATTATGAAAGACTTTAGATGAAAAATGTTATCCAACTCCAGAGAAAGAAACAAAAGACTCTGATTGCATATTGAAGCATATTTCTTTAAAATTTTCATTATTATTCTTTTTTTGTCTGTTTTCTTCTGTAACATGGCTAATATGTAAATGTGTTGTGTGACTACACATGTATAACCTACATCAAATTGTTGCCCTCTTAAGGAAGGGTAGAGAGAGAATGAGGAAGAGAAGTTGAAACTCAAAATTTTTAAAAAAAGTTTAATTTTTTGTGAATTGAGAAAAGATAAAATTAAATTAAATATAAAAATAAAATAAAATAAATAAAAACAATATTCCTTTCTATATGGTTGCTTTAAAATGGCTTTTTAAAAAAGTTTATGCTAGAGGTAGGTGGAGCCAAGATGGTGGAGTAAAAGCAGGGAGTCTCTTGAGCTCTCCCCCAAAACCCTCCAAATGCCTTTCAATAATGACTCTAAAACAAATTCTAGAGTGACAGAACCCACAAAAAGATGGAGTGAAACAATTTTACAATCCAAGACAACTTAGAAGGTTGGCAGGGAAGTCTGTTACACCGAAGTGAGAGAGAAGCACAGTCGATTGCAAGCCACACCAGTGCAGACAGTGCTCCAGCAATCCAGGAGGCAGGCCTTGGGAGCAATTGAATTGGTGGCAACAGTAGTGGTTTCAAGACCTCTAAGCCCATAGATACCAAAGATAACTCAGAAAGTCAGCAGGAAAGATCTGTCACACTTGGGTAAGAGTAGAGCACAGCCCATCATGGGCCACACCAGCATAGCCCTGACCTCAGCAAACCAGGAGCAGGCCTTGGTAAACATAAAAGTAGTAGCAACAGCATCTTCTTCTGGAGCTATCAGCCCACAGATGGTAAGGGGTTCAAACAACCGGTCAGAAGGAGATGGCAGGGGTCTCACTGATGGAGGACTCAGTTGTTTTACTCATACTCAGATCTGGGTCACAGTCCTGGGTGGCAGTCCCAGGACAAGGAGGGGCACTAGCACACCAGACCTTATGGGCTTCAGTGCAGCAGGGACCCTCCTCACAGTTCCAGGATATAAAAGAGTGCTTGTGGTCACTCACAGATGAGAGCAAAGGCCAGGGGAGTAGTAAATACCTCTCTTTAGATCATACCACCTTGGAAAAACTGAAAACTTAAAGGTCCCTAGAAATATCTCTGAAAACAGCTGCACAAAACCCCCAAAGTTTGGGAGAGTATGCCCTCTACCCTGAAAGAAGAGCCTTACTTTAACAAAGAGTTGAAAGTAAAGTAATAGGCTGGGAAAATGAGCAAACAACAGAAAAAAAAATATCATGGAGCCACAGTCAGGATAATACAGGATTTAGCAGCTTCTATGTGAAAGGATTGGAGGGCTTAGAATATGATATTTGGGAGGGCCAAAAAGGTAGGATTACAACAAAGAATCATCTACCCAGCAAAACTGAGTATAATCCTTTAGGGGGAGAAATGGATATTCAATGAAATAGAAGATTTTCAAGCATTGCTTATGAATAGATGCAAGCTGAGTAGAAAATTTGACTTTCAAATACAAAATGCAAAAGAAACATAAAAAGGTAAACAGGAAAGATAAATCATGAGGAATTCAGTAAGGTTATACTCTTTATATTCCTACATGGGAAAATTATATTTATAACTCCTAAAAACTTTCTCCTTATTAGGGTTGTTAGAAGGAGTATAAATAGACAGAAAGCCCAGGTTAGTTGGATGTGATGGTATTATCATCTAAAAAAATAAAAATACTATTAAGTTATGAGAAAGAAGAAAGCACAGGGATAAGGGGAAAGGGAAAGGTAGAAAGGGATAAATCATCTGACTTAAGAGGCCCAAAAGAGATTTTACATGGAGGGGACAATGGGGAAATGGGAAAGGGAGCACATGAACCTTACTCTTTTCATAATTGGTTCAAAGAGGGAATAATATACACACTTGGTTGTAGAAATCTATCTTACTATACAGGAAAGTAGGAAGGGAAGGGAATCAAAGAAGAGGTATGGGGGGGGGCAAAGCTGATAGAAGGGAAGGCAGTTTGGGGGAAGTAAAAGTCAGAAGGAAAATACTTTTGAGAATGGACAGTGTAAAGTAAAGAGAATAGGATAAATGGGGAAAATAGGATGGAGGTAAATACATAGTTGGTAATCATTACTGTGAAAAAAATTACAGTGAGTTTCTCTGATAAAGATTTCATTTCTCAAACAGATAGAAAACAGAGTTAAATTTATAGAAATAAAGGCCATTCCTCAATTGATAAATGATCAAAGGATATGAACAAGCACTTTTCAAAGTAATAAAAACTATCTGTAATTATTTGAAAAAATTGTTCAAAATCACCACTGATGAGAGAAATGCAAATTAAAACAACTCTAAGCTACTACCTCACACCTGTCAGATTGGCTAGTATGACATAAAGGGAAATGACAAATGTTGTAGGACATATGGGAAAATTAAAACACTTTTGTACAATTGGTGAAGTTGTATACTGATTCAGCCATTCTGGAGAGCAATTTGGAACTATGCCCAAAGGGTTATAAAACCATGCATACCCTTTGATCAAGCAATACCACTACTAGGTCTGTATCCCAACAAGGTGGATTATATACAGTAAGCATATACTTCCTTACTAGTGCTGTAGTCACTTTCTTAATCCACCTCTTCCTCTCCAGTAGAATTTAAGTTCCATGAGATCAGGGGCTTTTTAAAAATTAATTATACCTTAACAAAGAATTACATTCTTGCACTTCTCCCTTTTTTAGTCTGACAATAGAGGACAACATTTGTCTTTTGAACACAATAATAATATAGCAGAGAATGTAAGGGAAAAAAATATCTGCATTAGGATAAATATCATTACCATATTGATCACATCATCTTCATCACCATTACTGTAACAGGTGAAGTATCTGACATCTCTTTTTGAGAGAATTCTTTCCAAAGACCTATGCCTGATAATCTTAGAGAACCACCTAAAGCTCAGAGTGGATAGTCAATTGTGAGGAATGGGATTTGAACTCAAGATGCTCTGACTCCTGTTTGAGCCCTGTAATCACTTTTTATCATCATGTAACCATCATCAATAACATATGTTTATTCTGTAACTACTACAATCTTTTGAGTGTAACTCTAAAATAAATAATTTCAAAAGTCTATCATTGCTTTGGGAATTATTTTGAGTAAAAAAATAATAATCTTCTTGAACTTCCTTGTACTCCTTTTAAAAGAACTTAGACAACCAACCTCCATTTCTGCAAATATTTCTTACTCCTAAGGTTTTACAAATGTATAATTAAAGGATTAATGTTTATTTATTACATATTTTATATATATACACATATATATAATTTTTGTTCAATGTATCATGTAGGAATGCTGTATTTTGTGTGTTTTATGCACATTTTAAGCATATAAAATTAATTAGTGTACATTTTTTGTCCACATTTATAGATCATTTGGTATATAGAAATTACTACTTTAAATTATCATAGAAGTTATTTTCTTTGCTTTTAAAAACAGATTGGAGGTTATAGTAAACATGAAATCTTTAGTCAGGAATGAAGCTTAATTTTAACTGTGTTACTAAGAGAAAATTTTGCACACTTTATAATGATCTCTTTTATGACAGACTCTAGGAATATCATGGTGAAAAAAATTGAGCTGTTTATACTTGTAACACATACCATACTTTTTTCTTACTATGGGGCTATACAATCTTTTAAATGCCTTTCAGCTTGAAAATTTTTTGATCCAAACTATAGAAATTAACTTTTGAATTTCTGGCTATATTTTTGTAGCCAGAAAAAATTCTAGAGTATGACAATTATGATATCATCTCATGAGCTGGATATTCTAGGAACCAATGGAGATTGTTCTTTGGATTGTATTATCTAATTCATGTGATTACATTTATAACAGCTTTTGAGTCTATAATTATTTATTAATACAAAAGAAAATTTTAAACTATGGAATAAAATAACATGAAGATAATTGAATAATCAGAAAGTAATATGTAAGTGACCTTATGGGAAGCAGAGCCAAGATGGTAGAGAGAAGCCAGGTAGTTGCCTGAGCTCTCCCCAGTTTCCCTCAGAAAAAAAATGCTAAATCAATTATCTAAACAGATTCTGGAACAACAGAACTTATGAAAAGATGGAGTGAAACAATTGTCATGCTTAAGATAACTTTGAAGGACTTCAGGAAAAGTCTGTCTCATTTGGGCAAAAGGGGAGGGCAGCTCAGCACAGACAGTGTCCAGGGAAGCCAGCAGGAGGCTCTGAGCCACAGCATAGATCAGTAACTGAGGTGGCAAGACCAGCTGTGAAATCTCCAGCCCCAGCATAAAAAGCAAATTGCCAGCCCTGGAAACCAGGCAATAATGACACAACTAGGCTGGGCAATCCCAGCTGAGCAAGCCACCAGCACCTGAGGCCCCAGCCAGTAACTGGCCTCTGGCCCTCAGCACAAGAAGCTCAGGACAGTGCCCCCTGTCCCCCAGGAGCAGAGCTAAACCTTAAAAGCCATGAAATAGGACAAAAAAAAATATGAGCAAGAAGCCAAAAAGAATTTTGACCATAGAATGCTACTATGGTGACAGGGAAGCTTAAAACACACACTCAGAAGAGAACAATATTGTCAGAAAACCTACATGTGAAACCTCAAAGGAGAATATAAATCAGTCTCAAGTCCAAAAGGCCTTCTTTGAAGAGCTCAAAAAGGATTTGAAAAATTGAATAAGAGAGATAGAAGAAAAATTGGGAAAAGAAATGAGAGGTATGTAAGAGAGAGTCAACAGCTTAGAAAAGGAAGGATAAAAATTTACTGAAGAAAACAAGTCGATAAAAAATACAATTGGCCAAATGGAAAAGGAGTTACAAAAGCTAACTGAAGAAAACAACTTGTTAAAAATTAGAATTGGGTAAGTGAAAGCTAATGACTCTATGAGGCATCAAGAATCAGTCAAACAAAATCAAAGGAATGAAAAAAATAGAAGAAAATATAAAATACCTCATTGGAAAAAAAATGACCTGGAAAATAGATCCAGTAGAGATAATTTAAAATTATGGGACTACCTGAAAGCCATGATGAAAAAAAAAAAAAGAGTGTGGACAGCATCTTTCAAAACGTTATAAAGGAAAACTGCCCTGATATCCTACAACCAGAGAAGATAGTCATTACAAGGATCTACTAATCACCTGAAAAAGATTCCAAAAATAAAACTCCAAGGAATGTTGTAGCCAAATTCCAGAATTATCAAGGCAAGGAGAAAATAATGGAAGCAGCCAGAAAGAAACAATTTAAATATCATGGAGCTGCAGTTAGTATTACACAGGACTAAGCAACTTCTACATTAAAGGATCAGAGGACTTGGAATATGATCTGGAAGGCAAAGGAGATTCGATTACAATCAAGAATCAACTACCCAGCAAAATTGAGCATAATCATTCTGGTGAAAAGATGGACATTCAATGAAATAAGGGATTTTCAATCATTCTTTTTTAAATTATTTTTAGTTTTCAACATTCACTTCCACAAGATTTTGAGCTCTAAATGTTCTCCCCATCTCATCCCTCCCCCCACCTCAAGATGGAATGCATTCTGAATACGCTTTCTACTAATCTGCCCTCACTTCTATCTCCCCCCTTCTCTTATCCCCTTCCCCTTCTATTTTCCTATAGGGCAAGATAGATTTCTATACCCCATTGCCTGTATATCTTATTTCCCAGTTGCATGTGAAAATGATTTTTAACATTTGTTTTTAAACTTTGTGTTCCAAATTTTCTCCCTCTCTCCCTCCCCACCTACCCTTATTGAGAAGGAAAGCAACTCGATACAGGTTATACATGTGTAGTCATGCAGAACACTTCCATAGTAGTCATATTGTGAAAAAATGACTATATTTCCCTTCATCCTACCCTCCCATTTATTCTATTCTCTCTTTTGACCCTGTCCCTCCTTAGAAGGGTTTGCTTCTGATTACCCCATCCCTCAATCTGCCCTCCCCTCTATCATCCCTCTGCTCTCTCATCCCCTTCCCCACTATTTTCTCTTAAGTCTCTTATGATTTATTTTTCCTGTTTACCTCTTCATGTTTCACTTGAGTCTTCTATTTGAGAGTCAAATTTTCTTTTCAGCTCTGGTCTTTTCAGCAAGAAAACTTGACAGTCCTCTATTTCATTGAATGTCCATTTTTCACCGTAAAGGATTATACTCAGTTTTGCTGAGCAGGTGATTCTTGTTGGAATCCTAGCTCCTTTGACCTCAGGAATATTATATTCCAAACCTGGTGGTCCCTTAATGTAGAAGCTGGTAAATCTGGTGTTATCCTGATTGTGTTTCCACAATACTGTTTCTTTCTGGATGCTTGTAATATTTTCTCTTTGACCTGGGAATTTTGGAATTTGGCTACAATATTCCTAGGAGTTTTCCTTTGGAGATCTCTTTCAGGAAGTGATCAGTGGACTCTTTCAATTTCTATTTTACCATCTGGTTCTAAAATATCAGGGCAGTTTTCCTTGATAATTTCTTGAAAGGTGATGTCTAAGCTCTTTTTTTGATCACGGCCTTCAGGAAGTCCAGTAATTTTTAAATTATCTCTCCTGGATCTATTTTCTAGGTCAGCTGTTTTTCCATCTATTTTCTAGGTCAGCTGTTTTTCCAATGAGATAGTTCACATTATTATCTATTTTTTCATTATCTTGGTTTTGTTTTACAATGTCTTGATTCCTCATAAAGTTACTAGCTTCCATTTGCTCCATTCTAATTTTTAAGGAAATATTTTCTTCAGTTAGCTTTTGGACTTCCTTTTCCATTTGGCCAATTCTCCTTTTTAAGGCATTCTTCTCCTCATTGGCTTTTTGGACCTCTTTTGCCATTTTGGTTACTCTATTTTTTAAGATGTTATTTTCTTCAGTATGTTTTGGGGGCTCCTTTAGCAAGCTGTTGACTTGTTTTTCATGATTTTCTTGCATCACTCTCAATTTTCTTCTCAGTTTTACCTCTTTTTCTCTCATTTGCTTTTCAAAATCATTTTTAAGCTTTTCCATGGCCTGGGACTGATTCATATTTTTCTTGGAGGCTTTGGATGTAGGAGCTTTGCCTTTGTTGTCTTCTTCTGGTTGTATGTTTTGATCTTATTTGTCACCAGAGAAAGATTCTATGGTCTAATTTTTTGGGGAATTTTGCTCATGATACCAGCCAATTACTTGAGTTATAAACTTTTTGTTAGGGTAGGTGGTCTGCTTCCAGGGTGGAGAATGTACTGTCCCAAGCTTTGGGGGTTTTGTGCAACTGTTTTCAGAGATACTTCTAGAGACCTGTAAATTTTCAGTTCTTCCAGGGTGGTGTTATCAAGGGCAAGGTGTTTATTCCTTTCCTGGCCTGTTCTCTGGCCTATGAGTGACCACAAGCACTCTTTTCTGCCTTGGAACTATGAGGAGGATTCCCTCTCCACTGCCACTACAAGCTCCACCACTCCAGCACTCCTCCTCACCCCAGGACCGCCACCCAGAACTGTGACCCAGATTCACGCCTGGGCAAAGCAAAGGAATCCTGCCTCAGCACCAACAAAGAAATCCCTGGAATCCCCCTCTGGTCAGCCACTAGATTCCCCCTCAGTCTGTGGCCCAGAAGCTCCAGAAGCAGCTGCCACCCTCAGGTTGCAGCTGGGACCGGGACTGCGACTGAGTTTCTCTCTCACTATGGTCACAGACTTTTCCTACTGACCTTCTAAGTTGTCTTTGGCATTTGTGGGTTGAGAAGTCTGGAAACTGCCATAGTTGCCTGTGATTCAGGCCTCTAAGACCTGCTCCAGGTTTGCTCCTATTTTTCCTGTGTACTTGTGCTAAATTGCGTTCCTCTCCCAAACCAGCATGATAGACCTTTCCAATCAACCATTCGGTTTATCTTCTTCTGGAAATTTGTCTCACTCTGTCTTTCTGTGGGATGGGTTCTGCTGCTTTAGAATTTATTTAGAGTCATTTTATACAGGAATTTGGAGGGATTGGGGGGAGAGCTAAAGCAATCACTGCTTTTACTACACTATTTGCCTCTGCCCTCATTTTCAATCATCATTGATGAAAAGACCAGAACTGAGGAGAAAATTCAATCTTTAAATGTGAGACCCAAGAAAGCATAAAAAGGTAAGCAAAAGAAAAAAAATGTTATTCAATAAAGTTAAAATATTTACATCCCTACACAGGAAGATGATACTTGTAACTCTTTAGAACTGTATTTTTATTAGGGAAGTTAGAAGGGGGTATACATAGACAGAAGGTATGGGTAAAAGTTGACTTTGATGTGATGATATAAAAAAAAGAGGTTAAAAAATGATTGTACTGGAACAAGAGGAAAAGGAGAAGCCAAAGAGGGTAAATTACATCACATGAAGAGGCACAAAAGACCTATTACAGTAGAAAGGAAGAAGGGAGGGGATGAGCATTGCTTGAACCATACTCTCATTGCATTTGGTTCAAAGAGGGAATAACATACACACTCAATTGGGTGTAGAAATTTGTCTTCTTGATGGGGCAGCTAGGTGGCTCAGTGGATAGAGCACTGGCCCTGGAGTCAGGAGGACCAGAGTTCAAATCTGGCCTCAGATACATAACACTCACTAGCTATGTGACTCCGGGCAAGTCATTTAACCCCAATTGCCTCACATAAAAAGAAAAAAAGAAATTTATACTAGTGGATAGGGAAGTAAGAGGAGTAAGGGGGAGGTGAATAGAAGAGAGGTCAGAAAAGATGAAAGAAGTATTAGGGGAAAGAAAAGGGAGGGGAGCTGATAGAAGGAAAGGCAGATTAAGGGAGATGGTTGTCAGAAGCAAAAAACTAGTGAGGAGAGAAACAGTGAAAGGGGAGAGAAAAGGATAAACAGGGTGGAGGAGGGGAAATAGGATGGAGAGAAAGACACAGTAATCATAACTGTGAATGTGAATGGGATGAACTCTCCCATAAAACACAAGTAGATAGCAGAGTGGATTAAAAACCATAATCCTACAATATGTTGTTCACAATAAACACATTTGAAACAGGGATACACACAGAGTAAAGGTAAAAGTCAGGAGCAGAATATAATATGATTCAGCTGAAATACAAAGAAAACAAACAAACAAACAAACCACAACAACAACAAAACAAGGGTAACAATCCAGATTTCAGACAAAGCAAAAGAAAAAAAATAGATCTAATTAAAAGAGAAAAGGAAGGAAACTACATCTTGCTAAAAGTTACCACAGACAATGAAGTAATAGCAATACTAAACATACATGCACCAAGTAGTATAGCACCCAAATTCTTAGAGAACTTAGTTGAGTACGGGAAAGAAAAAGACAGCAAAACTATACTAGCAGGGGACTTCAACCTTCCCCCCTCAGAACTAGATAAATCTAACCACAAAATAAACAAGAAAGAAGTTGAAGAGGTGAATAGAATTTTAGAAGAATTAGATATGGTAGACCTCTGGTGATAATTGAATGGGGATAGAAACCAATGTATTTTTTTTTCAGCAGTACATGGTACGTACACAAAAACTGACCATGTATTAGGTCAAATCAAATGCAGAAGGCAGAAATATTAAATGAATGCTTTTCAGATCCCAGTGTAATAAAAATTATGTTTAATGAAAGGCTAAGGAAAAATAGACTAAAAACTAATTGGAAACTAAATAATCCAAACCTAAAGCATGAGTGGGTCAAACAATAAATCATAGAAATAATCAATTTCATCAAAGAGAATCACAATAATGAGATAACATACCAAAGCTCATGTCAGACAGCCACTACAGTTCTTAGGGGAAATTTCATACCTCTAAATGCTTACATGAGTAAAATAGAGAATGAGAAGGCCAGTGAATTGGGAACACAACTGAAAAAGCTAAAACAGAACAAAGTAAAAATCCCCAATTAAATACCAAATTAGAAATTCTAAAAATCAAAGGATCAAGTAATAAAATTCAAAGTAAGAAAACCATTGAAATAACAAATGAAACTAAGAGCTGCTTTTATAAAAAAAAATATAACAGATAAACCTTTGGTTAATTTGATCAAAAAAAAAAAAAGAAAACCAAATTACCAATATAAAAAAGGAGAAGGGTGAATTCATCACCAATGAAGAGGAAATTACAACAATAAATAAGCACTATTTTGCCCAATGGTATACCAATAAATTTGACAATCTTAGTGAAATGGATGAATATTTACAAAAAATACAAATTGCCCAGATCAACAGAAGAGGAAGTGAAATTCTTAAATAATCACATCTCAGAAAAAGAAATTGAACAAGTCATCAATGAACTCCCTAGAAAAAATCTCCAGGGCCAGATGGATTTACAAGTGAATTCTATCAAAAATTGAAAGAATAATGAATTCCAATACTATATAAACTATTTGAAAAAATAGGCCAAGAAGGAGTCCCATCAAATTCCTTTCATGACACAAATATGATGCTGATACTTAAACCAGAAAGAGTTAAAACAGAGAAAAAAAAATGTAGACCAAATTCTTTAGTGGATATTTATGTGAAAATTCTAAATAAAATATTTGCAAAGAGACTACAACAATTTATCACCAGGATAAGATACTATGAAAAGGTAGTATTTATACCAGGAATGCAGGACTGGTTCAATATTAGGAAAACTATCAGCATATTTAACCATATCAGTAAGAAAACTAATAGAAATCATGATTATCTCTGTAGATTCAGAAAAAGCTTTTGACAAAATAAAGCACCAATCCTATTAAAAACATTAGAGAGCATAGGAATAAATGGAGTTTTCCTTAAAATGATAAGTAGCATTTATCTAAAACCATTAGCGAGCATTATATGTAATGGGGATAAGCTAGAAGCTTACCCAATAAGATCAGGGTGAAACAAGGATGTCCATTATCACTACTATTTTCCAATATTGTACTAGAAATGTTAGTGTTAGCAATAATAGAAGAAAAATAAATTGAAGGAATTAGAAAAGGCGATGAAGAAACAAAGCTATCACTATTTGCAACTCTTTTCTGGGGCAAAGAATTAGAAATTAAGGGGATGCTCAACAACTGGAGAATGGCTGAACAAGTTGTGGTATGTGATTATGATGGAATATTGTTATTATAAGAAATAAAGAGCAGGATGCTTTCAGAAAAATGTGAAAAGACTTGCATGGGATGATACAAAATGAAATGTACTGTGTACAAAATAACAGCAATATTACAAGTTGATCAGCTATGAATGACTTAGCTATTCTCAGCAATGCAACAATCCAAGACAACTCTGAAGGACTTATGATGAAAAAATCATTAAAAACAACTATGGTATTTATAGTCAGAAGACACTGGTTTGAATCTGGTGAGTTTGGCCAATTCATTTCAATTCTCAGTATCCCCAGGAAAATCTCTTAAACCCTAAGAAGTAGAGAAGGTGTTGATTTGCATTGTTTGCTGGCAGCTCGGCATAAGGATAAAATCATAGATCAGTATTAAAAAAAGAAAAGAAAATTCAAAGTAATTCTACTTTTGTTACAACTATAACAAAATGTGTTAGCATCAATTTTCAGATTCCTAAATAAGAAAGATCAACACTAAGTCACTTTAGTATGTATACTTTCCCTTGAGAATTTTATTGCTTCTTAACATTTTCAGATTTTTTTCAGAATAATTTTGCACCTCTTAAACTATGTGATTTTTCAACTCGGTGTGTGAGTAGACTATTCACAGTCATTTTTTTTTTGCATTTCTCCTGTTTCAATTAATATGAGAATTAACCTTATCAATTATGATGTTCCTCTAGTATATTTTAAAGTCAATATCATGAAGGACAATCATTATGCACTGCTGTAATCTGTACACTGATATCAGAGGCAGAAAGTGAATGGGGTAGAAAACTAAGTTGACCAAATTCTTTAATTTCTTAAAATATTCTTTATGGTGATTCCAGTTATATACTTCATTATTCTGATTTCCCATAGAGGAGGGTGAGTAGGGTCAAACTGAAAACATTAACCTAGTAAAGTGAAAGCCGAATAAGCAAAGTGGCCATGAAAGACAACATGTACCCTTAATGTCTTTGTAAAATTGCAGGGACTCAAGGATATAGAGCCTCATTACTTAGATGTTTGAGGGATTTCAAACTTCATGTTTGTTTCTTTGTTTTGTTGTTGTTGCAGAAAGGACTTTGCATTTTAAAATGATATGCTAAACATTTAGTAATCACTTGGTCCTCCCCCATCCCATCCCCCAGGCAGTAGAGTTTGGAGAGATAGAGGGAGGGGGCAGCTAGGTGGTACAGTGGCTAGAGCACCAGCCCTGAAGTCAGGAGAGATAGAGGAAGAATTGGGGGGCTGCATCTGTTAACATAAAGGACAGCTTGAAAGGTATTCTATTGTATTGAACTTTGTGCTATTTTTGTTTTTTTTTTATTTTATTTCTTTAGTTTTTTTTCTGTTTTCTTTCACCACATGACTATTATGATATGTTTTGCATGACACACATGTATAACCCATATCAACTTGCTTATCTTACCAATGAGGGGGGCTGTGGAGGGAGGACAGAAGAAAATTTGGAACTCAAAGTTTTACAAATGAATGTTAAAAATGTTTTTACATGTAACTGGGAAAAATAAAATAAAAAATAAAAAAAACAAAAAAGAAATAACACAAAATTCATTATTTTAAGAAAGCAGCAGACAGATTCAGGTGACTACATACTCAGTCCAGACATTTCCCCTAGAATTGTGCAGACCTTGGCCCTAACATAAAGTTCAAATTCAAGAAGGAGGCTAAATAAATTTAGGGGGAAAAAAAAACTTTAACTTGAGCAATCATTCCCTAACTTATGATCATTCTATAATTTTTCAAGTGTCTGACATCCTAAGAAAAGTTGCTGTAAATATGTACATCTTTACAATTTGATTTTCTTAGGGCCAATATCTACCTTAACCTATACTTCCTCTTATTCTCCCCTTTACTTTTTCTCCCTTCTGTCTTTTTTTTTCCTTTTGAAAAATGTTGTACCAAATTTATGTATATAATTCTCTTCACTGATCAGTTCAGATGAAAATGATGTTCAAGTTTGCCTGCTCTCCCCTCATCACTTGCTTTTTCTTAGTATGTACTTCTACTTGTACACCTCAGTATATGAATGTAATAGAAACTATTGTGTTGAAAAAGATGATTAAGGGAATGGCTTCAAAGAGAACTGGGAAGACTTGTATGAACTAATTCAGTGTGAAATGAGCAGAATCAAAAGAATGGTTTATACAATAGCAGCAATAACATAAAGATAAACAACTTTGAAAGTCTTTAGAACTCTAATCCAATTGGAACTCTAATCAGCACAATGGTCAATGATTCCAGAGTATTCATGTTGCCATTCACCTCCAGAGTAAGAGGTGATGAACTTGGAGTGCATGTAGAAACATTTGCTTTTGGACTTGGCCAATGGGGAAATTTGTTTTGTTTGACTATACATGCTTGTAATATGGGTTTTGTTTTTCTTTCATTTTCAATGTGGGGAGAGAGAGAGAAGGCAGATTTTCATTGATTAAAAAAATGAAAAATTAATTTGTCTTAACATAATTAAAATTAATAATTAGAAATCTCACAAATTGATTTATGCTCTAGTGAGATTTAAGATTTAGCCTTCAAGTACATTGCCATAATAATTATAAGCTGTTATTAAATCCCCTTTTTGGTTCTTTTTTTAATGCATGCTATGGATCATTTATGTTACACATTCATTTTGTGGTTAATAAAAAGGTACTTGTAATACCTATTTCATATTGTAGAATAAGTATCTTGTTACTTCCCTTTTTTTGAGGACTCCATAGGCATCAGCCAAAAATAAAACCATCCTTGAGAGGTCTGGGTTGTCATATGCAATGAGCCAATGAGTAAGTGGGAAAAGAGATCACCCTCTTATTAGAGGTGGGCTCCTTCAGAATTTATCCTTATGTCCATATGTCCAACCATATGCCTGGGTACAAAAAAGAAAAGGAAAGGAGCCCTGAAACCCCTGTGTCCTTAGTAGCATTTCCTCAAGGTTGATCTAGACAACTTAATTTATTGAATAGAATCAGCTCTTAGTCTCTTGAGAGTTAACTATCCAGTTTAGAGATAAGAGAAGCTCTTTGCTTCAGTCTCTCACACATTCTTCATTTTTCTAGGCCTTTTCCCTCTCTAATACTCACTGTTATTTCTCATGGCCATATACAGCAAACTGTCTGATGATCATATGATGCTAGTGCCTAGGAGAAACTTTTTTTTAATTAAAGAAGGGTTTTTATTATGCAGGGAAGAGAAAAAAAAAAACATGCACATGGGAACTGTCCAGCCTGTGCTGAACAGAACAGCAAACAATAGATGGGGAGAGTTTATATACCTTTTAAATAAAAGAAGATAAGGAATTTGGGGGGAAAGGTCTGCTTAGAAAGGAATGTGTCAGTGTGTCCCCATCCCCAAGGGGAATGGTGAGCGAGGAATTCCAGGTGTCAGATCTGTGGACCTTGTGACACACAAATCAGAAGGCACTCTTGGTGATAAGCAGCCCATAGTTCAAAGCCTGAGCACAGACAATAAGGTGAGGAGATGACTCCAAAAACAGAGTGCTCCTGGAACCCCATAACCTACAGTCAGGAAAACCTTTGAAGATAAGGATGTCCCTAGGAGGCACTTTTTTGAAAGTGTAGGTAGATCAGCATGAATCACCAATACTACAAAACCCAGCTGGACAATTGTGATGTCCTGACTAAAGTTCTGTGGTTTTCTTCATATTCAGCACCACGGCATTATTACTTCCATGAGAAATCAGTTTAGAAAAATAAAAGATGAAACCTTACCTGTACTTTCTGACACTTATTAATAGTTTTGATAAGATATTTTCATGATGGAGGAATATAAAACTATTGGATAAAATTAAGGCTCAAGATGAGCTATGAATTTTCTTTTTCTCTCCTTGTTAGTCCTTTACCATAGATTAGCAAGAATGGGTTGCAATACCTCATTAAACATCTCATCCAATTTCAAGAGATAGAGGAAAAAAACTGTTAAATGGTTGCTAATAAATGTTAACAGAAAGATTAGGGAAGAAAGAAGGCAAATGCTTAAAACATTATCCTAGACATGGAAAATAATCCCAGATTTTAAATTTATACTAAAATACCTTCATTGTTTATTGAGAAAGGGTACATTCAATTATTTGATATGAATTTCCCTGGTCAGTCCCTGAGGGATTACTACACATTAGCTAATTAGTATTGTCAACTTGATAAGCAGTTACAAAAAGTTTCACAATGAAGAACACATAGGGCTTAAGAGAGCTAATAAGTAGGTTTTCACTTTATTCCAGGGCAGTTGAGTATTCCCAGAGTGTATTTCCTGTATATAATATAAAGATTTTGTCATGGTTGGTGAGAGCTGGGAAACTAGATAAGGCATTTGGGTATCTTTTAAGCAAGATTCTTATTTTTACTGATTTTAATTGGTTTACTTCTGAGAGGAAAAAAAATATGAATAATGCTGTGATAACTACTGAGTATGTAAAAGAAATCAACAATAACAGTGAACTAGTAAGAAAAACAAATGACAGTTAAGTTTTTTTTTTTTTGTTAGAAATGAAAGTCCTGGGCTCCTCAAAGTGGCACACATGGCTAAAAGATGCAAAATCTCTCTCAAAAGAAATCCTTAAAGTTTTAAAGTGAGAAGATGCATTAAAAAAGATGGTAGGAAGTTTGTATTATGTTGCAGACATAACTGGGACATTTTCATCAGAGCTTTGCCTGGGATAAAGTAATTTAGATTTATAAGAATTACTTTGACCAGAACTAGAAGACTCATAATTATATTCTGCTAGAATCAAACCAAAAAATTTATGCCAGACACATCAAATGTTTGGGAGCTCCCTCCACAATAGAAACCACATTTATTCTATCACTTATAGTGTGTAAGAGTTGTCCTGACAGACTTCTACTCCTTAAGCAAGTAGAAACACCAAATTTAGCTTCTAGTTAACAAAAATAAATTAGGAAGCTATTCAAAGAAGGAGGGCTTTTCCCTCACAAATAAATGTATTGCTCCTTGGCTAGGTCATACTCCTTAATGTCTCCAGCATTGGTCTTGCTGTGTCTGAGGGTTTCCAACCATGGGATTTGTTTTGTAGAGTCTCTTCTAACACTACTACTAATAGAATTTATTATAAAAAGTCTATTGAGAATGTGTTCTGTGTGGCTTGCCCCAGGTCTATAATTTTCCAATTATGGCACTAGTTTTTGATATCCCAGTTTATATAGAAGAATGGCAAACTTTGTATTTTCCTAAGTAAATGATCCCACATTCCATTTTAACAAGGAAGAGAGATGGCAAAATAAATGTAATGTCATTTGGGTAGACAAATGACCTTAGTTTATAATTGTGAAAAGAAAATAGGTAAAAAAATAAAGAATTGTCAGTTCTGGCCACATTGCAACAGCCTGGATTTGCCACATTTTCCATCATATGGATCTGAATTACTGCACTCTTTTATGTAGTTTTATTGCAAATCACCACCCAATATTTATGGCATTTCTGTGCTTCTAGCCAAAATATCCCATAAATAAAATTGGAGATGAAATATTTTTTTGGCTTACTCCCATAAACCTATTCAGTGTGGATTTGCTTCTGACAGCTGTAAAACTCAAGCTATTTTATTTTAGTGTTTGAGGTCTGAAATCACAATTTTAGATGACCCAGTATGAACTGACTGAAATCCTGAAAGTCTCATGATGTCTGGGAAATTATCTGAGAAGAAATAATGGAGAACAGAGGAAACAGTATGAGTCCATTTTCTTTGTACTTACAGACATTTCAATGAAGCAAATGGTGCCCTAAAACTCAAAAAAGAATCAGTAGCCCCTGAAATTATTATTTACTGTGGAGCCAAAACTAACAACTGATACACAAACAATGAAAGTCAATGAAAGATATACCCCTAGATGAACAAAGGCAGAAGGAATGTTTTGTCCTATTGGTAAAGTGATAAGCTTTTCTTAAGTTGGAGAATCAGTCAACAACATTTATTAAGTATCCACTATGTGAACAGCACAGAGTCCTCAATTCAAACCTGTTAATTATTCTTACAAGACATTTGTGTTGAAAGCAATTCTTCTTCTTCAAGGCTGCTGTAGCAATTAGGAAAAGAAATACAAGAAGACAGACATTATTGCTGTAGACCTGCCATTTTCATCAAAGATGATTCAATAAATTGGATAATCTTGGCAAACACAGAGAATAATCATTTGTGACAGAAAATTTTCATAATTATGGAAACCTGCCAACTTTCCTTACCACCCTATTTAAAAATATGGTTTCCAAATGTTCAGTTTCTCATGGAAAACATCAAGAGTAAGATGCACAAAGAGAAAATAGGTTCAACTTTTTAAAGAATGGCCCAATTCTCATTTCCTTCTGAATTTTTCTCTATAGGGAGTGACCTTTGCAGCCAGTTAAGTTGTATGCAGTGAAAAGATAATTAAATTGTTATGGAACTCAAGTCTATTACTAGCTACCTGCGCCTCAGTGTTTTTCATCAGAAAAATGATTGAACTAGACTAGATGATCTCCCAGGACCATCAATTAGACAATTAGTATTTATTAAGTTAGTATTAAGAAATTTCCAAGTTTCTGGGTATACAAAGATGAAACACAACTGAAACCTTAGTTAAGATACACTAGCAATACTCTGCTCCCGAGAATTCTTGGGTTATTGAACAAAAGAAAGACAGAGGAAATGTGTGTGCTATGTTTTAATGTAGGAATAGTCATTTACAATTCATCAATGGTGTGAAGAAAGCAAAAAACAAAACAAAACAAAACATGGCCACAAGATATCATCACAACAATCTACTGTTTGATTTATGAAAAGCTGGTAGGTCAAAACATATATCATGCAGGGTTGTTGTGAAGACCAAATAAGATAATATTTCTAAAGGCACTTCTTAGCACAGAGACTGGCATATAGTGGGTGCTATATAAATGCATATTTCCATAACAGAAAGATGAGTAAAGGTGTAAGTTAGGCAAGCAGTGAATTGGATACTTTCTAATTACATACTTCTATGATAAGGTAATAAAGCCCTCAGTTGAATGTTCATTCATATGCAGGTTAAATTTGGAATAGTCTCCAATATTCAATACTTTCAAATTATTTTTTAGCTTGCTCTGTTTGATTTTTAAGTGTATGTGTGTGTATGTGTGTGTGTAGGTGTGTGTGTGTGTGTATAGTGGTTACTGCAAAGAACAGATAATCCATTTCCTGAAAGTTTTTCTTTGTATGCCCTATAAAATATTGGGAAGTGGCTATATATGGGGGAAATTATACTGAAATCTGACTCAGAGTATCTGTCCCAGATTCACTATTTATTAAAGTGTGATCATGTGAAAGGCCCTCTGCTTCTAGAAGTCACAATTTTCTTATCTATAAATTGGGCATGAGGAATTCTATGCTATCTACCTCATAAGGTTATTTTGAAGAAAGTACTTAGTTCAATTGTAAAGTCATATGTGAGTTATTATTGTCTAAGTGAATCTTTTCTGAATAGTAGTTATATTACTTTTTAACAGTGACTGATGGAGGAAAAGACACAGTCCATATGCCTGGCCATATGTCTTAATAAAAACCATAATAAAAATCACACAATAACACCCACAGCTTTGAAGAGATTCTCACTTGAATTTTTATTATGAATCTTCCTGTGGTTGCAACTCTGAAAGCAGATTAAAGTGAGGAGCTGAAGTAATTATCTGGTTCCTTAAATGTGATTTCAAATGGTTCCATGACTTAATCATCACTATTTGGGATCAATCAAAATGATTATACCATGACAGGAATTAATAAAACATCATGAAGCATTTAGCAGAAATATTTGTAAATGCTAAATACCTTAATATAAAGCAATGAATCAAAGCCATCTTTGCCAACATCATATTCCACCTACCAAATTCTTCTGGTAGTTTATTTTGATTGATTATTCCTTATGTTAATTGTACACATCTATAATAGGCAACTTTAGTGTTCCTCTGACAGTACTTGTAAGTCCACCAAAAAGATAAGGAAAAGAGAAAATCCTAGACATACAAATCCTGGGGAAAGCTGTATTTGATTAGCATATGAAGAGTTCTGATGGAGAATATTAGGGAATATATACATTTCTCATAGTCTCATGGGACTTCCAAAAAATCAATCACATGATCATGTTCTTTAAGAACTTGCATCAAATGAAGAAAATGAAAATTCTTAACATTCTTCACAGAGTATAACTCAATGTCAATGATAATTCAAAAAGGATACGAAAGACACAGATCCCCAGAAAGACTAAAAAAAAAGACCAGCATAAATAATAGATGGGTCAAAGAGCAGATGACAGAAGCAATTAAATAATTATGTTGGGAAAAAAAAACATTTCAACACAGAGTGACATGCATGTCTAATTATTAAAAATTTTAAAATGACTCATGAATTGAAGATGCAGTTTAAAAAGCAGAAAATCCAAAAGTTAATTCAAAATAAGTCAACAGGAAATATTAAGAAACAAAAATTAGATAACTTATTAACATTGAAAAAGTCATTTTGAAAAGTCCAATAAACAATAAAGCATCAACATTTTAAATAAAAAGAGAATATCAGTGTTTTCTAAAGAAAGAGAAATCACAAAAAATGGGGAGCAAATTTAACTTTTCAGAAAATACAACATTCAATATAATTTTTAAAACAAATCAAATGAATAATTGATTAAAAATTTAAATACCAAAACAAAAAAAATGGAAAAGAAATGATGACCTAAATAATCCAATCACAAAAACAGCAAATCATGAGATACCCAAGTAAATTCTATTGACAGTTGAAAAACAATAGTTCTAAAACCATATCAAAACCCATGTAAAATAAACCCACATTAAAAAAACCCACATACATCATTGGTATTTCTATATATTACTTAAAGAAGCCTAGCAGCAAGAGAGAGAATGAGAAATTCCATTTAAAGTAACTGTAGAAAATATAAAATATTTGGTGGTCTAACTTCCAAGACAAACCCAGGAACTAAATGAACACAGTTAAAAAACACTTTTCACACAAATAAAGTCAGATCTAAATCATTGGAAAAATATTAGTGAATCCTGAGTAGACTGAGCTAATATAATAAAAATGCCAAATCTACTTAAATTAATTAATATATTTAGTGCCATAGCAATGAAGCTACCAAAATCTTTTATAGAGCTAGAAAAAATAATAACAAAATTTATCTGGAAAAACAAAAGTTCAATAATATCAGGGGAATTAATGAAAAGAAATGTAAGGTAAGGTAGCCTAGCAGTACCAGATCTAAAACTTAATTGTAAAGCAGCAAGCATCAAAACTATAGAAATAGAGTGGTGGATCAGTGGAATAGGTTAGGTACCCAAATAGAATAGTCAATAACTATAGTAATCTACTGTTTGATAAAACCAAAGACTCTAGTTTCTGGGATAAGAACTCACTATTCGACAAAAACTTCTGGGAAAACTGGAAAACAGTATGGCAGAAACTAGGCATAGACCAACATCTAACACTGTATACCAAGATAAGGTCAAAATGGGTACAGGATTTAGACATAAAGGGTGATACCATAAGCAAATTAGGACAGCAGGGAATAGTTTGCCTGTCAGATCTATGGAGAGGGGGAGAATTATAATCAAACAAGAAGTAGAGTTCATTATGAAATGCAAAGCGGATAATTTTAATTGCATCAAATTAAAAAGGTTTTGCACAAATAAGGCCAATGCAACCAAGATTATAGGAAATAGGGGCAGCCAGGTGACACAGTGGATAGATCACCAGCCCTGAAGTCAGGAGGACCTGAGTTCAAGTCCGGCCTCAGACCAAACACTTGACACTTACTAGCTGTGTGACCCTGGGCAAGTCACTTAACCCCAATTGTGTAAAAATGAAAAAAAATAAAAAGATTAGCAGGAAATCAGAAAGTTGGGAAGTAATTTTTTACTGCCAGTGTCTTTGATAAAGGCTTCATTTCTAAAATACATAGAGAACTGAGTCAAATTTATAAGATAAGTCATTGCCAATTGATAAATTTGTCAAAGGATATAAACAGGAAGTTTTCAGATGAAGAAATTAAAGCTATCTATAGTCATATAAAAAATGCTGTCAATCACTATTGATTAGAGAAATGCAAATTAAAACAACTCTGAAGTACTGCCTCACACCTATCAGACTGGCTAATAAGACAGAAAAGGAAAATGATAAATGTTGGAGAAGATGTGGAAAAATTGGAACACTAATTCATTGTTGGTGGAATTGTGAACTGATCCAACCATTTTGGAGAGCAATTTGGAACGATGCCCAAAGGGCTATAAAAATGTGCATACCCTTTGATCCAGCAACACCACTACTAGGTCTGTATCCCAAAGAGATCATAAAAAAAGGAAAAGGACCCACATGTACAAAAATATTATAGCAGCTCTTTTGGTGGTAGCAAAAAAAAAAATGGAATTGAGGGGATGTCCATCAATTGGGGAATGGCTGAACAAGTTGTGGTATATGAATGTAATGAAATACTATTGTGCTGTAAGAAATTATCAGCAGTCAGGTTTCAGAAAAACCTGGAAAGACACATGAACTGATGTTGAGTGAAATAAGCAGGACCAGGAGAAGTTTGTACCTAGTACCAACAACATTGTGCAATGACTAACTTAGATAGAGAGCTCTTCTCAGCAATCCAATGATCTCAGATAAGTCCAAAAGACTCATGATAGAAAATGCTATTCACATCCAGAGAATGAACTATGATGCCTGAATATAGATTGAAGCATATTGTTTTCTCTATCTTTTTTTTCTTTCTTGTGTTTTTTCCCTTTTATATTGATTCTTCTTAAACAACATAACTAATGTGGAAATATGTTTACTATGATTGTATACATATAACCTCTATCAGATTGCTTGCTCTTTTTGGAAGGGTTGGGGGGAGGGAGGAAAGGAGAAAAGAATTGGAACTCAAAATCTTATAAAAGTGAATGTCCAAAACTGTCTTTAAATGTAATTGGACAAAAATACTATTAAGTAGAAAATAAAATAAAATAAAATAAAACAATTCTTTAAATAGAGTCTCCTATTCTTTGAAACTCTGTATGAGAAAATCATGGCACTGATTCCTCAACCAACAAAGGGGGTGGACTAGGATAGATGACAGAGTTGAAGAAGAAAAAGATCACTCTAGAGTAGACCTGTACAACTTGGCAGTAAATAGGGATCAAAATTAAAAAAGGCTAAATTTCTTTGGGACAGAGATAAATTTTAGCAGCTCACTTTGCAAGTATAGATATAAATAATTATTAAAGTATTTTGCAAATAAACCACATTAAAAGAGGGAGATTTCAATAAATATCAATTAATTACATTTATTACTTAAGATTTGTATTTCTCATGAAACTCATTCCTCATAGACTAGAGACAGACTGAGGATGGTTGCTGCACGTCATGTGACAAACAGGAGAGAGTGTACAGTGGCAGCCTATCTGCCAAGTTACATGATGGGCACAATAGTGAATAGTGGAAAGTAAGTTAAGCAGGGCACAGAAAAAGCATTTGTTACAGCTTCACTTTCTTTAACATACTCTATATTTTTCACGGGCTGCCCAAAATCCTTTGGTGGGCCACAAGTGGGCCACGGGCCATCTGTTGCGCAGGCCTGCTCTAAAGCTTTATCTCTAATAAATGTAAAAAATATTAAATACTGGTAAAAATAATATGTTAGTACATCCAAAATAATTATAACCAAGTACAATGCACATAATAAATGAAAGGATGCCTTACCCCACTTAAAATATTAAGATCTATAATAATGAAAGAATTGACCATTAATATGATCAAAATATTTTTATATATTTTATGCTTATTAATTTATCTTTAGTTTTCAATATTCACTTCCAAAAGATTTGGAGTTCCAAATGTTCTCCCCATCTTATCCCTCCCCCCACTCCAAGATGGTGTTTATTCTAAATACCCCTTCCCCTAATATGCCTTCCCTTCTATCTCCCTCCATCCTTCTCTTATCTCCTTCCCTTCTATCTCCCTCCTTCTTTTTCTTATCTCCTTCCCCTTCTATTTTCCTGTAGGGCAGGATAGATTTCTATACCTGATTGCTGTATATGTTATTTCCCAGTTGCATGTGAAAACAATTTTTAACATTTATTTTTAAAACTTTGGGTTCCAAATTTACTCCCTTTCTCCCTCCCCACCCACCCTTACAGAGAAGGCAAACAACTCAATACAGGTTATACTTGTGTAGTCATGCTGTGAAAAAAAAACTATATCCTGTTTTATATATATATATATATATATATATATATACACATACATACATATATATAACATATGTATGTGTGTGTGTATATATATATATATATATATGTATGTTTGTTTCTGATTACCTCCTCCCCCAATCTGCTCTCCACTTTATCATCTCCCTACTCTCTTATCTCCATCCCCCCTATTTTCCTGTAGGGTAAAATAAATTTCCATACCCAATTGAGTGTGTATGTTATTCCCTCCTTAAGCCAAATCCTATGAGAATAAGATTAATTCATTCCCTCTCACTTTCCCCCATGTCCCCTGCACTGTAAAAGCCTTTTCTTCTGTTTTATGTGAGATAATTTACCACATTCTACCTTTCCCTTTCTCCTTTGCTCAATATAATCCTCTCTTACCCCTTAATTTTATTCTCCACATATCACTCTGTGCCCTCTATGTATGTATGTATGTATGTATGTATCTATCTATCTATCTATCTATCTATCTATCTATCTATCTATCTATCTATATCTATATATAATTTTTCCCTCTAACAACCCTAATACTGACAAAGGTCTCATGAGTTACAAATATCATTTTTCCATGTAGAAATGTAAACAGTTCAACCTTAAGAAGTCTCTTATGATTTATCTTTCCTGTTTACTTCTTCATGCTCCTCTTGAGTCTTGTATTTGAAAGTCAAATTTTCTATTCACCTCTGGTCTTTTCAGCAAGAGTACTTGAAAGTCTTCTATTTCATTGAATGTCCATTTTTTCCCCTGGAGGATTATACTCAGTTTTGCTGGGTAGGTGATTCTTGGTTGTAATCCTATCTCCTTTGACCTCAGGAATGTTATAATCCAAGCCCTCTGGTCCCTTAATGTAGAAGTTGCTAAATCTTGTGTTATCCTGATTGTGTTTCCACAATACTTGAATTGTTTCTTTCTTGTTGCTTGCAAGATTTTCTCCTTGACCTGGGAACTCTGGATTTTGGCTATAATATTCCTAGGAATTTTCCTTTGGGAATCTCTTTCAGGAGGTGATTGGTGGATTTTTTTCACTTTCTATTTTGCCCCCTGGTTCTAGAATGTCAGGGCAGTTTTTCTTGATAATTTCTTGAAAGATGATGTATAGGCTTTTTATTTTTTTATCATGGCTTTCAGATAGTCCAATAATTTTTAAATTATCTCTCCTGGATCTATTTTTCAGGTCAGTTGTTTTCCCAAGGAGATATTTCACATTGTCTTCTATTTTTTAATTCTTTTGGTTTTGTTTTACGTTTTGATTTTTCATAAAGTCACTAGCTTCCATTTGCTCCATTCTAATTTTTAAGGAAGTATTTTCTTCAGTGAGCTTTTGGACTTCCTTTTCCATTTGGCCAATTCTCCTTTTTAAGGCATTCTTCTCCTCACTGGCTTTTTGAATCTCTTTTGCCATTTTGGTTAGTCTATTTTTTAAGATGTTATTTTCTACAGTATTTTTGGGGGTCTGCTTTAACAAGCTGTTGACTTGTTTTTCATGATTTTCTTGCCTCACTCTCATTTTTCTTCCCAATTTTTCCTCTACTCCTCTTACTTGCTTCTCAAAATCCTTTTTGAGCTCTTCCATGGCCTGGGACTGATTCATATTTTTCTTGGAGGCTTTGGGTGTAGGAGCTTTGACTTTGTTGTCTTCTTCTGGTTGCATGTTTTGATCTCCTTCGTCACCAAAGGAAGATTTTATGGTCTGACATTTTTTTGCAAAGTTTGCTCATGATCTCAGCCAATTACTTGAGTTTTAAACTCTTTGTTAAGGTAGGGGTCTACTTCCCGTGTGGAGAATGTACTGTCCTAAGCTTTGGGGGTTTTGTGCAGCTGTTTTCAGAGATATTTCTAGGGACCTGTAAATTTTCAATTCTTCCAAGGTGGTATGATAAGGCACAAGGTGTTTACTCCTTTCCTGGACTGTGGTCTGATCTATGAGTGACCACAAGCACTCTTTTCTGCTTTGGAACTGTGAGGAGGATTCCCTCTCTACCACCACCACAAGCTCCACCACACTAGTGCTCCTCCTCGCCCCAGGACCGCCACCCAGAACTGTGACCCAGATCCAAGCATAGGTAAAGCAAGAGAATCCTACCTCAGCGCTGGCAAAGAGATCCCTGAAATCCCCCTTTGATCAGCCACTCAATTTCCCCTCAGTCTGTGGGCTGACTTCCAGAAGCAGCTGCCACGACGGGGCTGCACTGTGACTGTGGCTAGAACCTAACTTCTCCCTCAGAGTGGTCACAGACTTTTCTGACTGATCTTCTAAGTTGTCTTTGGCATTTGTTGGTTGAGAAGTCTGGAAACTGCCACAGCTGCCCATGATTTAGTCCTCTGAGGCCTGCTCCAGGTTCCCTGAGGCCTGGTCTTTGCCTGTGCACCCATGCTGAACTGTGTTCCTCTCCCTGTCCAGTGCAACAGACCTTTACAATCAACCATCAAGGTGGCCTTGAGCTGGAAATTTGCTTCACTCTATTTTTTTGTGGGTTCTGCTGCTCTAGAATTTGTTTAGAGCCATTTACAGGTATTTGGAGGGGTTTGAGGGAGAGCTCAAAGAAGTCACTGCATTTACTCTGCCATCTTTACTTCACTTCTTTTCCATCTCAGCTCCACCATCTTCTGATCAGAATTTTTTATCTAAAACCAAGAAATAATATTTTAAATGGAGAAATACTAGTTTTCCCAGTAAGTTCACGACTGAAATAAAAATGCTCTCTATCACCATTATTATTTTTCATAGACCTAGAAATCATATATAATTAAATGAAATTAAAGTAACAAACATTTACAAAGAAAAGGAAGAATTTAATAGTTTACTTAGAATATCCTATAAAAACAATTGGAAGAAAAGATAATAAATTTTTGTAATTGCTTAAAAGAAGTAGTAGGACACTATATATATATATATATATATATATAAAATATGTATAGATCGATAGATATAGATATATAGATAAAGATATATAGATAGATATTTCTATGTATGTATGTACATATATAATCATCAGATAATACTATACTTAGGACTTATATAGAACTTTAGGTTTGCTAAGGTCTTTAAATATATGACTTCATTCTATCCTCACAATAATCTTGTCAGGTCCTCATTTGATAAATGAAGTAATTGAGACTTAGGGAGTCTAAGGAACTCATCCAGGGTCACATTCCTAGAATAAAACATCTTAGACAGAATTTGATCACATCTTTAAATTCTAGGTCTTGTGATCTATAAACTATACAATTGTAACTATATTTCTTTAAATGATGTCTGTATATTTTTAACAAAAACAAGAATAAATTTTCTAAAAAGAGTGAGGGATAAAGCATTTCAAATAACCATGGAGTTAATTTATTAATATACACATATGATTTACATACATACAACCTGAAAACAATTTTCACAAAAATATAGGAAGATCAACATACTTGGGGACATAGTCAGTGTTGATTTCCTGCCTTGTCTCTATAGTAAGAATAAATGATAATAATATCCAACTTTAGTATAGATTTAGTGTTTGACCAATCACTTTATAAATAATTTTTTAAAATTTAGATAAAATGACAATACATCTTACATAAAAGAACAAAAGATCAAAAATCTAAAGGGAAATTATAAAAACAAAATACAAGTATAGAAAGGAATTCAAGATTTCCTGACCCAAAATTATTTTATAAAACAGTAATTATCAAAACTATCTGAAATTATATAAAGAAAAATTAATCAGAAAAATGGATTTGACAAGTACGACTTGGAAAAGAATACAGTCCAGCCTGCAATAAATAAAAAGCTTTTACGCAAATAAAAATGTAAATATAAACAACAACAAAATACATATATATCCTAGAATTTCTTTAGAATATAATAGCTCCTTTAGAAATCTGACCTCTGAAATTCATAATGAGCTGACAGAAATTTATATGATTAAAATGATTCCCCAATAGATAGGTGGTCAAAATATGTAAATGTATATATAAAACACAAGCTATCTAAACCAACTGAGAAACTAATCAAAATCCCAAATAATCTAGAAATTAAAGTAAAAACAATTCTGAAAATTTGCCAATCAACAAATTTGCAAAGATGGTAAAGAAACAACAACAACAAAAAAAATAGCTGTTGACAGGAATTCAGAAAAACAAATATAAGAATTCACTCTTATAAATCATTCCAACTATTTGGGGAAATGATTTTGAATGAAAGCAGAAGAGTTCCAAATTGTTACTAATCTTTAAGCTGTGATCTCATTATTGAGTTTATCTGTATGAAAACAGTTGTAGCAACTCTATTTATAATAGCAAAAAGGTGGAAACAATCCATGTGCCTGATGATAGGAAAATGGCTGAACAAATTGAGATACATAAGTATAATGGATTATTATTGTGTAGTAAGGCATAATAAATACAAATAATTAGAATAAATATGGGAAAACTTGAACAAGGTACTGCACAGTAAATAACTAAAAGAGCAATGTATATGATTGTTAGTACCATATAGATAATGACAAATTCAAATTACAATGAAACTCAAAGAAAAAAAGAAAAATACAGGAACAAACTGAACAAACATGAAGCATACATCAGCCTTTTTGTTCAAAAACGGAAAACTACTTATGGTTTTATGTTCTGTCAATCACAAAAACTTTTATGGTACTTTACTTAATTGTGAGAAATTTTGTTTTGGGGAATTCAATGTATTGAAATGAAACATCAAAATGTTAAAAAGAAGATAATATTAAATAATTTAAGTGAAACCTATATTTCAAAGAAACTGTTTCTATAATTTTTAAATATATTTTTGAAAAATGGAATAGTATACTTCTCTAGATCTGCGATCTCATTGACTTATGGACTTTCTTGACCAGTACACAAGCTCATGGATAGCACAAAACTCAATTTCTGTCTCTTATAGCTTATGAATAGTTTTAGTCTTTTAAGATGTTATATTTTCTTGGTATAGCCTTCTACAGAGAAAGTATTCATTCTGAAAGTGTGAAGAAATAATTATCAGAACCCCTTAGCCCAGGGGTCAGAAATCTGCCTTGGCCAAAAGCAAAAAAGTGTGTTTAGGTCAGGAAAAAAAAACTGTGCAGGTACAAGTTTACTGACATCTAAATAGGTTTCCCAAAATGATATCCTTTATGAAACAATTTTATTCAGATTGGATAGTTTTGCCTCATTCAGAAATGGATTACATGGAAAGGGTGATTTTCATCTCCAAATTTAGCTGTTTGTTTGTTTGCACTGTTATTTAGCCAGTCAAAATTGTCAAAGCTGTTCCTTTACCTCCTTTTGTTCCTAATCACAGCTGTGGAAGATACTGGTGGGGGGTGGTAGTGGTAATGGTGGTGGAGGTGAGTTCTTTCTAGTGGATGCCAAAGAGGATAATGGAAATTCTCCTGGCATGCTTTATGATAGTGAAGAACTCAAAAGTGGAACATGGTCATATATTTCAGCAATTTTAAAAGTAGGTCTTTGTAAATATAATTCTAAAAAAGCTATTAAATATTAATCACCAAGAATTTATTAATCATCTAATAACTATTTTTTTTTTTTTACTCCAGGCATTTTCTCTGACTGGTGTCCATGCCTGGAATACTCTCTCTCTGCTATACCTACTGACCTCTCCAGCTTCCTGTAAATCTCAACTAAAATTCCTTCCTCAACTGGAAGCCTTCCTCAATCTCTCTTTGAATTATGTCCTATGTATTCTGTATGTGGTTTGTTTTGTATAGATTTGCATGTATGTTCCCTCCCCCCAGTAGATTGTGAGGTTCATGAAGACAGGGAATATCTTTTGCCTCTTTTTCATCTCCCAGGGATTAGCAAAGTGCTTGACACATAGTAGGCACTTATTAAAGGTTGAATGATTATCAATGTACTGGGCACTGGGTAAATAAATATAAATAAGAAATAATCTGGCAGAGCCAAGATGGCAGAGGGAAAGCAGTGACTTGCTTGAGCTCTCCCCTGAACCCCTCCAAATACCTATAAAAAATGGCTCTAAACAAATTCTAAAGCAGCAGAAGCCACAAAAAGACAGAATGAAACAAATTTCCAGCCAAAGACAGCCTGGATGGTTGATCAGAAAGGTATATCACACAGGGCCGGGAGAGGAGCACAGTGCTGTGTGGGCATGCAGGCCACAGCGACCCTGGAGCAGGCCTCAGAGGACTGAATTGGGGGCAGCTGTGGCAGTTTCCAGACTTCTCAACCCATGAATGCCAAAGACAACTTAGAAGGTCAGTGGGAAAAGTCTGTGACTGCGGTGAGAGAGGAGCTAGGTCTCAGCCGCAAGTCTCGAGTGTGGCCCGGGGCCACAGCTGTTTCCTGAGCTTCAGGCCCACAGATTGAGAGGGAATTGAGTGACTGATCAGAGGGGGATTGCAGGGATCTCTTTGTAGGTGCTGAGGCAAAAATCTCTTGCTTTACCAGTGCTTGGATCTGGGTCACAGTTCTGAGGAGTGGTCCTGGGGCGAGGAGGAACTCTGGTGTGGTGGAGCCTGTTGTGGAGGTGGAGAGAAAATACCTCGCCCCTTATCATAGCACCTTGGAAGAACTGAAAATTTTCAGATCCCTAGAAGTATCTCTGAAAACAGCTGTACAAACCGCCAAAACTTGGGACAGTACGTTCTCCACATTGGAAGTAGACCCCTACCTTAACAAAGAGTTTAAAACTCAAGTAATTGGCCAGGATCATGAGTAAGCAGGGCAAAAAGAGTCAGACTATATTATCTTACTTTGGTGACAAAGAAGATCAAAACATACAACCAGAAGAAGACAACGAAGCCAAAGCTCCTACATCCAAAGCCTCCAAGAAAAATGCGAATCAGTCCCAGGCCATGGAAGAGTTCAAAAAGGATTTTGAGAAGCAAGTAAGAGACGTAGAGGAAAAACTGAGAGTGGTGCATGAAAATCATGAAAAGCAAGTCAACAGCTTGCTAAAGGAGACCCAAAAAAATACTGAAGAAAATAACACCTTAAAAAATAGCCTAACCCAAACGGCAAAAGAGGTCCAAAAAGCCAATGAGGAGAAGAATGCCCTAAAATGTAAAACTAGTCAAATGGAAAAGGAAGTCCAAAAGCTTACTGAACAAAATACTTCTTTAAAAATTAAAATAGAACAATTGGAAGCTAGTGACTTTATGAGAAATCAAGACACTGTAAAACAAATCCAAAAGAATGAAAAATTAGAAAACAATTTGAAATATCTCATTGGAAAAACAACTGACCTGGAAAATAGATCCAGGAGAGAGAACTTAAAAAATATTGGACTATCTGAAAGCCATGATCAAAAAAAAGAGCCTAGACATCATCTTTCAAGAAATTATCCAGGAAAATTGTCCTGATATTTTAGAACCGGAGGGCAAAATAGAAATTGAAAGAATCCACTGATCTCCTCCTGAAAGAGATCCCCAAAGAAAAACTCCTAGGAATATTGTATCCAAATTCCAGAGTTCCCAGGTCAAGGAGAAAATATTACAAGCAGGCAGAAGGAAAAAATTCAAGTATTGTGGAAACACAATCAGGATAACACTAGATTTAGCTGCTTCTACATTAAAGGCCCACAGGGCATGGAATATAATATTCTGGAAGGCAAAGGAGATAGGATTACAACCAAGAACCACCTACCCAGCAAAACTGAGTGTAATCCTTCAGGGGAAAAATGGTCATTCAGTAAAATAGAGGACTTTCAAGCATTCTTGATGAAAAGACCAGAGGTGAATAGAAAATTTTATTTTCAAATACAAGACTGAAGTGTAACATGAAGAGGTAAACAGGAAAGAGAAAATCATAAGAGACTTATTAAGGTTGAACTGTTTACATTCCTGCATGGAAAGATGATATTTATAACTCATGAGACCTTTGTCAGTATTAAGGTAGTTGGAGGGGAAAAATTGTATGTATGTATGTATGTATGTATACATAGATATAGGTATAGATAGATAGATAGATAGATAGATAGATAGATAGATAGATAGAGGGCACAGGGTGAGTTGAAAATGAAAGGGTCATATCTGGAGAATAAAATTAAGGGATGAGAGATGATTATCCTAGGAGAAGGAGAAACGGAGAGGTAGAATGGGGTAAATTATCTCACAAAAAAAAAAAAACAGAAAAGAAAAGGCTCTTACAGTGGAGGGGAAATGGGGGAAGGTGAGAGGGAATGAGTGAATCTTATTCTCATAGGATTTGACTTAAGGAGGGAATAACATACATACTCAATTGAGTATGGAAATCTGTCTTACCCTACAGGAAAATAGGGGGGGAAGGGGACAAGAAAGTAGGGCGGATGATAGAGAGGAGGGCAGATTGGGAAAGGGGGTAATCAGAAGCAAATACTTCTGAGGAGGGACAGGGTCAAAAGAAAGAATAGTATAAATGAGGGGGGGCGGGATAGGATTAAGGGAAATAGAGTTAGTTTTTCACAGCATGTCTACCATGGAAGTATTTTGCATAACTGCACATATATAACCTATATTTAGTTGCTTGCCTTATTAATGAGGGTGGGTGGGGAGGGAGGAAGGAAAAAAATTTGGAACCCAAAGTTTTAAAAACACATGTTAAAAAAAATGTTTTAACATGCAACTGGGAAATAAGAAATACAGGAAATGGGGTACAGAAATCCATCCTGCCCTACAGGAAAATTGAAGGGGAAGGGGATAAGAGAAGGGGGGGAGAGATAGAAGGGAAGGCCAACTAGGGGAAGGGGTATTCAGAATGCATGCCATCTTGGGGTGGGGGGAGGGGTGAGATGGGGTGAAAATTTGGAACTCAAAATCTTATGGAAGTAAATGTTGAAAACAAAAAAAAAATTAGTTAATTAATTAAAAAAAAGAAATAATCCCTATTCTCAAGTTTTGCTTTATTGTCAATAGCACAAATTTAAAATAATATTCCTAAGATATGTGATTTCATTGGTATAGGTACTCCACATACTATGGCAGTATCAATCAATCAAACAAGTGTATTTTTAAGTACCTTTTACATGGCAAGCACTGTTTTAGGTACTAAGAATACAACTATAAAGAATCATATAATCCCAACATGAAAGAAGTTTACATTATAATGTTAATGGTTCTCTACATTTATAAGTTTTTAAATCACATATTTGAAAAAATTCATCTCCCTGAAAAACATCTGATGATGAGTAAGACTTTCATGTGGCCAGTGGTCTTTAAAGTATTTTCCAACTTAGTAGAATCTTCAAGAATTTGTAATCTGCCAAAAGAGCCATAGAAAATCAAGAGGAATCTCTACACATCAATGAGGTTTTGTTGTAGGAATGCAACAAAGCTGTTATATATCATCTATGATATATTAGTTTTTGCCACACATATTTTTTGATTTCTTTTTTTCCCTTTTAATCAGTCAGTCAGTTAGCACTTAGTAAGTCTTCATTTTGTTCCAGGAACTGTCCTAAACCCTGGGGATACAAAGGGTTAAAGGTTAATAATAATACTGGAGCAAAACTTATCAAAGTTGGCTTGTGATACTTTAAAGCCTTGGTGACCTTGACTAACATAGGAATCTTTCCCAAATATAATTCATTAAACTATACTATTATACCAGATGACAGGTCTGAGACTGAGGGAGTAGAAGAATAGTGAGACACTGAACCCTTTGAGGTATTCAGATAAAATGAGGTAAAACTTGTGTAAACAACACGTTTGTTATATCTAGTTGTGGTGCTTAGAAAGTCTTTGCTTTGAAAATGACACTGATGAGTGCCAGAGTATATTTCATCAGAGCTCTTGTAAAGGCATTTGTATACAAGGATTAGAGCCACTAGTCTCTGTTTAGACAGAGCTAACATCAAATCTAAAAGAGGTATTCAAAAGCAGTGAAAAGGCACTTATTTTTCATTATATTTCCTTATCCACACAAATTTGGAAAGAGAGAAAGAGAAAAAGGAAAAGAAAAACAGAAAGAAAAAAGGAAAGAAAGCCAGAAGGAAGGAAGGAAAGAAGAAGTAAAGGAAAGAAGGAAAAATGAAGGAAGGAAGGAAGAAAAGAAAGAATGAAAATAAGAAGTTTTCCCACTAGCATTTTTTTTAAAATTCCCAATAGACTCAAAATTTATCATGTTTTTGTTTCTTTTAGATTTATACTCTTCTTAGGGAAAAATGATATTCTCCAATGCCAAAATACTAAAGTGAATTATAATTTTAAAAGATCATTAAAGCCTTTCCTATTTTATAATTTAAACATATAAATTGATTTCCTGATTTTAAGTTTGTGAGGTGATATCTTTGGGTGCTATAGATATAGATATAAATACCTATATTTATATCTATCTGTATCTATCTATCTATCTATAAACAAGGAGCAACTAAACCAAATTTTATGATAGAAATCTAAGTGTTATATTGGAGTCAAATATTCATGATGCTACAGTGCACAGGCATTCACCTAGAGGTAATAACCAGTAGCAAGTTTATTGGCAACTCAAAGAAGAGCAAAATAGCTTTTATGAAGTAGCAAGCACTCAGTCAACTGTACTCTCAAAGGTATATTTTATGTGTGCTTTAAACTATATTGAACATTATACAGTTACACCAAAGAGTTGTTTTTCAATTGCAAGGGAAAAGTTTTTCATGTTTAAGCACACACAAAATCCATATAGCAATTAAAAGTTGACATGATGTAGTGCCATATGGGTTCATTCTTTGATGGGTATCTAGGTTGAAGGAGAAATTTAAATGGATGCTGAAGGGAGCTACTAACAAGGTTTAGTATAGCAGCCAATAAGATATAGTCTTTCAAACATAATTTTCTTTTACATATAATTCATATTATAAGAAATGCAAAGCATGGTACCATTTCAAAAAGACAAGGAACTTTGAGAATTTGAATGTAAGTGCATTAGCCTATTGATTATCAATGTGATGACTCCAATTCTAATTCCAACCTAGCTAATAACTTGCTTTCCAACTCTGTGAAAGTTTCTTAACATCTAGCGTCCTCTTTCCTCATCTGGAAAAAAAAAGAGAGAAGCCGGGGTCAGGGGGTGGGAAAATGAGGAACACAATGATTTCTAAGTTGGCTTCCAGATTAAATGTTCCACAAGTTTATTTTTACATAGTTCATAACAATGGGCATGACATGATGTCATTTACAAATGAGTTGAGTAAACCTTCAACAAGTCCACCATGTGTGCCCTAACTTCCAAATAATCTCCGTGAGTCCAGAGTGCCTGGGAGATCCTAGTGGGAAAGATTTCCCTTGAGAACATATAAATTTTTATTATTAGAGATCGCAAAGCAAGTCAGTTTGCCAACTTTGCTTTAGGGCCAGAAATTAAAATCCATGACACTCAATTCCATAGTTTGCTAATTTTTAAAGTACAGATGCAGACATGGAAAATACCCGTGGTCATACAACTATCCCTTTATTTACTGAAGCACTGAAAAAAGAAAACTAGCAAATTAAAAATAAAAAACTAAATATAATAACATAAAGGAACACAGCAATGTACTAGGAATTACCGATAATCTGAGAAGTAAATGCATGAGGAATACTTCATCTTGACATGTTTGAATTATTTAAACAATACATAATTTATGACTATGAGTTGGAAAGTTTTTCTTCATTTATTTGCTCCAATGGATTCAAGATGTAGTAGATAGCATTAGCCTTAAACAGCTCTGCTATAGATAATATCATTTGAGGTGACACCTCCAAGAAAACTAGGAGAGTCACAATTTTTAACAACAAAAACATTTTACCTATGTGCCAAATATATATAATATGTTCATCCTATCCTTTTTACTTAATAACTAACTTTTGTAGAAATGAGGGCAATAAAGAACACAAAGACAATCAACCTGGTTTGCTTTTATTTGAGGACATCTGAAAAAATACAAAGTGAAAATATGTAAACTACCTGATAATCTGATCATTTTAAGAGTATTTTTTACTAACCTGAATTTTAAAAAATTAGAATGTTTTGCTAATCATTATTAAATTAATAAGGTTAAGGAGAAAATATAGTAAGCTGCCAAAAAGAAACAATTCAAGTATTGTGGAGGCACAATCAGAATAACACAGGATTTAGCTTATTCTAACTTACAGGATCATAGGGCTTGGGATATGATGTTCCAGAGGGCAAAGGAGCTAAGACTGCAACCAAGAATCACCCACCCCAAAAAAAGTGATTACAATCCTTCAGGGGAAGAATGGACATTAGATGAGATAGAGGAATTTCATACATTCTTGAGAAAAGATCAGAGCTAAAAAGAAAATTTGACATTCAAATACAAGACTCAAGAGAAGCATGAAAAGGTAAACAGGAAAGAGAAATCAAAAAGTACTTATTGAAGTTAAACTGTTTGCATTCGTACATGTAAAGATGGGATTTGTAACCAATACATACATATATATATATACACATATATATATATGAACAGAATAAATAAGCATTAGGCACAGGTGTGAGTGGACTATGAAGGGATTATATCTAAAAAATAAAATTAAGAGGTGAGAGAGAAGAATGTACTGGGAAAAAGAGAAAAGGAGAGGTAGAATGGGGTAAAATTATCTCACATAAAAGAGGCAAGAAAAAGCTTTTAGACTGGAAGGGAAGGGGGGGTCTGAGGGAGAGTGAGTGAACCTTACTCTTATCAGAATTGGCTCAAAGAAGGAATAATTACACACTCCAAGACAACTCTGGTGGACTTATGATGAATCCTCAGAGAAAGAACACATGTTGTCTCAATACAGTTTGAAACATATTTTTTTAATTTTCTTTTTCTTGAGGGTTTTTTTGTCTGTTTTCTTTCAAAATAAGACATATGAAATGTTTTGCATGGCTATACATATATAACCTATATTGAATTGCTTGTCTTCTCAACAGGAGGGGAAGGAGGCAGGGAGGGATGAAGGGAGAGAATTTGGAACTCAAAGTTTTAAAAACAAATGGTAAAAATTGTTTTTACATGTACCTGGGGAAAATTAAACAAAATACTAAACAAACAAAGAAATCCAAGTTTATCTTTATGCCATTGAGTCACTGAAGAAAAAAGAATGTTTATAGTCTTATTATAGGATGATCTGACATGAATATTTTAGAGAAGGGAAGGAGGAAAATGAAGTAATAGTTATTAATATCAAGATTCCATAAAGGTCACTCAAATTCAGAAGTGGAGAGTATGTGACTCCTAAGTGGGGCATCTCCATTTCCCTCCTATTTGGATTGGAGAGGGAAAGACTAATAATGTTTATATTAATAAAAGTAGTCCAAAGGGTTCTGGAGTGGGCTAGGCAAGATATAAATGAGTTGTACTTTTTCAGTAAGGGTGGCAAGGTCAAACAAAACAAACTACAGAGTTCTGGGCTGTTGGTCTTTTTTTTTTTAAAGAAAATATTTGGAGATTTGTTTTTAGTCTAGACAAGGGGAACATTATGTGAAGGAGGAGATTCTAATTAGATTATTTTAATTGAAATAAATTATATGCTCCTAGTGATGTTTTTTAAAAGTTGTATAATAGAGCCAATGGAGGGAAAAATATACTTACCATTTATAATATTTAATATTCATGGGCTAAACTTCTCATAAAACACAAAAGATCTTTGAATGAATAATGTAAGGAAATTTATAATAGATCTTATTCCTCTATGAAGTTTAAATACAGACCATATACAAATAAATAAAAGAAACACAAAGTATAACACCTCAGAAACTCAAATCAATCTATGCAGATTTGTTTTAGGAAACATAGAACTTTTAGCATATATTTTCCCTCTCCTTTTTTTTTAATCCCTGAGCACTTTAAATTAGATATTTTTAAAGAATAATTGATTAGGTTGCTTACTAGTATGACATAAGAATCTAGTCAATCACTATGATATTAGACAAATTAATGCTTTATTATATATTTTTAAAATATTTAATTGAATATTTCATTATATTTCTTGGTAATTCATGTTTCTTTTAACAAATTTCAGTAGAGGAAGATTACATTATATTAAATACAATACAACACGTCAACAAACATTTATTAAGTACCTATTATGAGAAGGGTATAAATTTGTCAAACAAGACATTAATTTAAGTTCATTTGCTTCTATTGATTTTTGGTTAAGATGAAAATAACTAACTATACCATCATTATTTATATAATAATACTTGACACTGGTATATGACAGAGTAGGGAATATATGAGTCAGAATTAGGAAGATGAACTCCGAGGGCCAAAAGTTAAAATGATGTAACTGAGGTCAGAGAGGTATGTATAGTCTACCTGATTTTTTTTAGTGAAAGAAGACCTTTTTTTGACTCAGTTATGTTTCTAAAAAATGAATACATCTAATATAGACTAAAGACCAATGCCCATAGCAACTACCTCCCAAGCCAATATTTGTTCTTATAGACAATATTGTCCAATGTATAATGACAAATACAGTTGTACTCTTTTTAAGCATCTAGATCAATAAATATTATTCAATATGTTCCTAATATCAAATGTTTTGTCAGTTGCATTTGAATTGAATACATATATTAATAACATGGACATATTTTGTCTAAAAATAAATCAAGAAGGCATTGGAGCCTAGGGATCAGTGGCATACCAGAATTTTCACAGATGAAGAAAAATATTATAGGTTCAAAGGTCATTGACTTAAAGTTAGAAGGGGCTATGGATATCATCTCATCTATACCTCTTATTCTATCAGTGCTATGATAAAGCTCCTTTCTGTAGACTATAAGTCCAGTATTCTATTTACTCCATCACATTTTCTACTGATATGAGATTCAGCTAATGAGGCCTTTCCTTCTGAATCTGCATTTTTATTCACTTCTTTCTTTGAAGTCTAAATTGAAAAACTAAGTTATTTGGGAAATGACAGAGACACAGGCTACTCTATCCAGCCACTGATATCTTGTGTTTCTGTTTTTCACAGACACCTAGAATTTGAAAGTTTAAAGGGATCTTAGCAGGAATATTTGCAATTTCAATCATTGTTCCTGCCTACCCTCTGGGGCTAAACAGAACAAATCTAATCATCCCTTCACATCTCAGGCCTTCAAATATTTGGAAGAAAATATCAGTATTTCTTAAGTTTTCTATTTTTGGGATAAACATCTCAAGTTCCTTCAACTAATCCTAATGCAGCATGGAGTCAAGCTTCTTCACTATCCTGGTTGCCTTCTTTAGGACACTTTCCAGATCATCAATATCCTTCCAAACTTTGTCCAGAACTGAACACAATGTTCCAGATGAGATATGATAAGGACAAAGTACAATAACATTATCATATCACTCAGGAAATTAGGGCCCTCTTAATACAACCCAAAGTTACATTAGCTTTTTTGGCAGCCATGCTATCCTGTTGAACTGCATTGGGCTTAGCTTCCACTAAAAACCCCAGATCTTTTTCAAGACAACTGCTATCTATCCATAGCCTTTGAGTTTTTAGGGATTCACTAAACTTAAACATCTGTATAATCAAATAATGTGTGTATTTGAGTCAGCTATTCCATAGCCAAATATGTCATTTTCCATCTTAGTGGGATATATCATAAACATCCCTGATCTCTTTATTTTACTAATAATTCCAATCTACTGAAATTAAAATAGAAATAGATATCCATTTCAGTATAGAACATATATTTTCAGAATCTAAAGAGTACAACTTTTGTGGAGAGACAACAAGGAAGATAATTTCTGTACTCCCTCTGTCCAAAATGCTTCGGGTAAAGGATGTTAATGAGATCAAGTGGCAGTCACTAATTACCACAGTCAAGTTTAAATATGGAAAACAGTACAACTCAATCATCTCTTTGATACAAGAGCTGATTGGTAAGAGACAAGATAAAACGTCTTACAATCATCTATAATGATCTAAATATGCAAACTGACAGATAAGCCATCTTAGAAGTTTACTAATTTTTGTGTACTTACTAATATGTATGATATTAGAGATGTATGTCCTAGAACATTATTTCTCTCAAAGGATGAAAAATGATACTATAATTTAGCTAATTTGCAGCTTTTTTCATTGGAACATGAAAGTGAGAAAGGAGAATACAGTTTAGGTGATGCATTTCAGTCTTCAAAGGTCAGACTGGGATACATTTTTGCAACACTTTTCCAAACCTGTTTGAAACATCACAAATTATTAGGCTTCCAGCAATCCTTCTAGAATATGATCACACAATTTAATTTATCATTGTCAAGTTCATCCTAATTTCCAACCAAATAGTTCTTCCTTTTCATCTACTTTTAATACTGATAATACCTAATACTTTTCCCATTAGATATGAAGATGTTATTAAACATAGACAATTTTTTTTTCATCCACGGAAGAAATAATATTTCAAATATCTCAAAGAAATAGATATCAGGGAAAGATGAGGGTACTGGTATCTTGGAAGGATGAATATTTTAGCTGTTGTTTAAATAGGAATACCTATGAATGGCACGTTGATGGATACCTATGGAAAAGGAAAAATCATTTGCATGTGCCAAATGTTGGACATTCAATAAACATTAAAAAACAGATGGAAAATTGCAAATTGGCCACGGACTTTCAATATAGAACTGAAACTACATTTCTTTGTTCATGTCCTTTAGTAATAACATGAAGTATAGTGAAAAATATGCTACCTCTGGAATTCAAAAAGACCTGAGTTTGAATCTTACCTCTGAAGCTAATGAGTTATGTCACAATAGGAAAATCATTTCATCTCATTGTCTTAATTTCCTCATCTGCATGAAGTTCACAGTACTTGACAGCATAGCAATGAATAATAAGAGCATGACACAGTATAAACATTACAAGACTTGTATTTAGGGGAAGACTGACTTAAATATCACATCTGACACTAAGTACCTATGTGATCATAGACAAGTTATTTAACATCTCTCTTTGCCTCTGTTTCCTCATCTTTAAAATGGGGTAATAATTATAGCTCCAATTTAATGGATTAATGTAAGGCTGTAGTGACACAAGGTACGTAAAGTACTTTCCAAATCTTAAAGAGCTCTATAAATGTAAGCTTTTGAAAAAATCCTCATTTTTGTTGTTATTTAGATGTTTTTAGTAGTGTCTGACCTGTGACCCCATTTGGGGTTTTCACGGAAAAGGTACTAGAATGGTTTACCTTTTCCTTTATCAGCTCATTTTACAGGTAAGAAAACTGAGACAAACAGGGTTAATTTATTTGCCCAGGGTCACATAGCTAGTAAGTATCTGAGGCTAGATATAAACTCAGGAAGATAGGTCTTTCTGATTCCAGGCCTAGCACCCTATCCATTGTACCATATAGCTGTCCAAAACACACACACATATGCACATCTAATGTCAGTTCTACAATGACAGTCTAGTTAGCCCTCTGCAAAGTAAGCAGAGAAATAATAAAATATTGCTTCTGTTAGCATCTGCTTCTTCCTATCTGATGCTGAAAACAGATGCAGATCCATCTGCATACGGATTTGTAAACTGTTAGACGTAGCAGGGACCTAAGAGATCTAGTCAAGCACCCTGATTTTACAGATGAGAAAACTAAGGCCCAGACAAGTTGAGTGATTTTTTTGTTCAAGGCTACATTGTAGTAGTATCACACAGCTAGTCCATAAGATCTGGGATTTGAATGAAAGTCATTTGACAGAAAGATAAGTCTTCTTTCCATTGTGATAGCATAACTGGTTCTCTTTGTTTTGATACATGAAATATAAATATAAATTCCCCAAAGAAATACTTTGCTCCCACATATATAATGAAAAAGTGTGTGTGTGTGCGTGTGTGTGTGTGTGTGTAAGTGCATGTGCTTTTGAGTGGGGTGGAGGTAAGTGCTGCATGTGGGACATGCAGATCTGTGATCCTCCTCATGAAGATATTCTATTAATGCAGCCTGACAACTCTTCTGCAAATGGTAGTCTTAGAGATTGGTCTAAAGGTGATGAGAGGTTTGGTGATTCTCTAAGGGCCACAGAGCTAGTATGTGACAAAGGCAGGGTTTAACATGACTCTAGGGGACAGATGATGAGATATCCCTCTTACTTCTTAAGAAAAGAAGGACATAAGAACAAATTTTTGCATATGCTTTCAGATGAAGGAACATCATCCACTGGTTTTATTTTCAGTGTTACAAGTTACACTGGGGCATTTATGAAGGACTAACAGTATTACATTTTTTTAAAAAGGCATTTATACAGCTTAAGGAATAAAATAAACTAAATAGAGACTCAGCTCTATGCTAGTGTAGTGGTATATTGATTCTTGGTTCCTAAAGACATATCCAAAATGACATCTCAAATGTACCCATAGAGGTAAGAAATTGATTTTTTGTAGCCCCCTCCAATAACCACTCTCACAGCCCTACTTCTTGGAATGTTATGGGGAAGAAGAAAGTGAGGAGGAAAATATTTAGCACAACTCACTATAAAAGAGTAACTGCTTTACCATGAGGAGTTGGAATACTAAAATTCTTTAATTCTTTACTAGTGTAACCCTATCCCTACAACAGAACAAAGGAGAACCTGACATCTTGCATTTCTCTTCTTACAGTTATTGCAGAGGATTGGACAAGTTGGAAGGATTGGCAGAGGCAAGGAACTCTTCCCATTATTCTGGTTCATCTCCCTATGACTGCTTCCCTAATTATGGATTTCTCACTAAAAACTGAGCACAGTACTTAAGAAAAACACCACTACATTTTCATCATTAGAAGCATGGTTATGGTAAGGATTTTATGGCTGTAAAAATACCTAATTCTAATCTTCTCCCTAATTATTAAATATTCATCAAATAAGTTTTTCCCCTCTCTTTGAAGAAACGTGTCTAAAATTGGGGTCAAATTTTGGAGAAATATAGAACATTCATAGCACATGGCCAGAGAAGCAGAAAAAAGGTTTCATTTTCTCAGTTCCTTTTCTTCTGCAGTAATATTTCATTATAATTTGATCAACTCATTTTGATGTAACTGGAAGATTGTAAAGTGCTTATTTCAGAGGTCACTGGGGTTGGCTGGACAGTCTTTGAATTGAAAGCTTAGATTGAATAGCCTGTAGATGTAGAATACAGCTTTTCTATCTATGAAATGAACTCTTTATGGAGAACTGTCAGCTGTACTCAGCAGCTATCTCTACCCAAAGGTATACTTGTTGTGAATTAAATATCACTATTCTCTTTCACTTAGTTTTCTAGGGGTAGGGAGCTGGCTTGAAGAAATGGAAGTTACTTGGGGGGATAAGATAATATTGACTGTGATTTTGTATATCACTTTTCAAATTCAACTTGGGATGATGTCTGTTAAAGGTCCTGGGTACTCATTTGCTTATTGGTCATTATAAAGCTAATAATAATAACAATAAAGCTTGAAAATGATATATCATAAAAACTAATACACAAACAGAAATGATCATGGCACTGAAACATCTTGGCAATAAAGGCTGTTTGCCAGTAATTGGAAGCCTCAGCATACTTCACAATTTAATCACCCACAAAACTGTTTATTGCCCTGTATATTCCTCCAACAAGAACATTAGCCTTTTAATGTGCCCCTTGGAAATCCAGTGAACATGGCACCTTGGCAGTACCATCTCCCCTCTCTAAATATCATTACCTAATAGTGACCCGGCTTCATGAGACCCTGATTAACAGCAGACTGGGCAATCTGTGAAATCTGAAGTTAGAGTAGCTACCATTTGATACAAAATAATGCCACCTACCTCCAGGAACAGCTCTGGCAAAGAGGTAGGCCATAAATAAAAGAATCATAAAGCATTTGTTTGAAATAGGTCCTTATGCAACTGATAAGTAATGCATGTCTGTTTAATAATAAAATACTTTCAGGAAAAATAAATATGAAATATTTTATTCAGAAATATCAATTAAAGTGTTTTTAAACAACTAGATTATAGTTTTTATGCAATTTGTAAAAGTCTCAGAAGAGGCACTAAATATTCAAGTTGACTGATTTTTCAAGCTTCTTTCTCTTGAAACAACCAATTTCTTTTTTTTTTTCCCTCAGAAGAGGTATTGGAGGGGGATATGGAAAATGGTATGGATCTGTGATTGTATCAGTGTAGGGAACTCTTGGTGTGAAAATTTATTCCACCAATGTGGGGTGGCTACTTGTATTTAACTTCTAGTGATAGACATCTGTGGATGACACCGAGCTGGAATGTGTCAGATGAAAACCTTGAACTAAGGTTTTTGAAAGGCTGAACCCCTCTACCCATCATGTCATGTTACTTCTGAAGTAATTATATCACAGCAAATATCAACCTAGTTATTTAGAAACTTGCTTTAAAGTCCTCATAAACACTATGCATCTCTTTTTGTATTAATCAATTACACAAATCTAAACATGTTGCATGTGTTTATCCAGACACACACACATGTGAGTTTTGTGGGGGGTGCCAGACAGGCTGCTAAATATTAGCTAATACTCATAACAAATTATAATTGGGAAATTTGTGACATGTTTCTGTTTATACTGTTAATACCCTACATAAGTGTTAATTTAAATGAAAAGCTTTTTTTCCCTTCATTACTTCCATTCTTACTAGAGAATAGTAAGATAGAAGGTCTTAAACAATTATTATCCAGAATATAATGGAAAAGAGAAGCATAATCAATTAATTTGTTGTTTTTCTCATCAAAAGAACTTAGCTTAAATTTAATCTTTAGGCACAGAGCTACACGTGGCATCAACAGAGATTCTTAGTAGATTAAGATTGTTAACAAAAATATAAACCAACACATGCTTTGTCTCACTTAACATACATGATTTTTAAGTATTGTTACCCCTAATAACAGCCAATCATTAATGTTTAAATGTCTATATTGTGAAAAATTGCTTCATCACAGGCACTATTCATTTGATGAATAGATGCTATTAGATGATATCTATTTTGTATGTAAATATATTATTTCATACACGTGTGTTTGTATGTATGTGTGTATGTACACTAAAAAGATTATCCAATGGCTAATGAATATAAGCAGATTAAGACAAAAGTTCTAGGCAAATAACTCACAAGCTGAAGGTCACATTTGATCCCCTGATCCAGTTCCTCTGAGTTCCTTTCTTTTCAGGCATTGATTTCCTCACCAGCCAAAGGCTAGGTCATGCAATATCAGGAATCAGTATCTGTTCACAAACTTCCTAGCTCCTTATAAAACTAAAAGTGAATACATATGATTAACTCTTAGCTCATTTAGAGTGCGGTAGAAACTTAAGGCTTCTTTCCTGGTCACTGGTACATGGACAAATAGAAAAATAGAATGCCTCATAGTGTCCTTAGAGCTCTCCAATCCTTGAGTTCCCCATTCTGCACTGGTCTCCCTCATTTGCGGATAGCATTAGAAACTGAGTTGTACCTCTATAGCTTTTAGGTAAAGTTTCATAGTGTGCTGGGTTTCTACAAAGGGAGCTAGAGATCTCCTTATATTATCATCACTTCAAAGGCAAATCACATGGGGTATAAGAAATGGGCTGGTTTATACCAGGCCACCATTATACTTCCCAAATCTCTAAGGTCTCTCCTTCAACATGTCTGCCCTTGAATATTGGCTGTTGCATGATGTGATCTACTTGGGCATGTGTCTCCTGTTTGGGTTAGCACCATACCTGGTACACTTTCAAATAAGTTTAGAATCACAGGATTTCAGAATAAACAGTGATCTTAAAGTGATCTTAACTCCATCCCCTTACCAGAAGTATAAGCATTCTTGACCAATCTACCCTTAAAGTCTCCCAGTGTTGAGGAACATACCACCTACCAAAGCAGCCCATTCTAATTTTTGACAGCTCTAATTGTGAGGCAGTGCTAACTTACATTAAGTGGATATCTTCCTCCTTTTAGACTTCTCTATGAGTCTGTTAATATATGTATGTTTCTAACCTAAGTGTATATAATGTATATGTCCGAGAGTATTGGAGAGTAAATTTATTAGAGGAGATACATTACATACATTTGTACAGCTCCTAAAAGTAGATTAAATATGTAAAGACCTGTCACTACCCATGCAAGGAGATAGCTAAATAGGAGAAGTATAGGAAGAAGCTTCCCTGAAATATTGAGAGAGGAAAAGACGTGTTGATTGGTACTCACACAGTAACCTACAATACACAATACAAATATGCAATACAAATGGAAAGCCAACTTTAGATCAATATAAGGTAGGACTTCCCCCAAATTAGAGCAGTTAAAAGTTAGAATGGAGTGCCTTAGAGAATTTCCTATGATTGGGTATCTTCAAATAGAAGCTGAAAGACCATGTATCAAGGACATTGACACCTCAGGGAAGGTATTGGACTAAATAACTTTTATAACCTTAGGCTTTTATTATTCTGATGTTACCTTTTGAAAGTTTGGTAAACTATTTTGAAAGCAAATATTCTGGGGCATTAGTTGAATTTTATACTCTCATATATTAGTACCTTAAATAAGCAATTTTGTTGTTATGGCAATTTCTTCCACCATTGCAACTCCCAAACCTTTATAACTCAGAAGATTAACTAAAGGCAGGTAGGTGGTGCAAGGGAGAGAGAACTGTACTGGAATCAGGAAGATCAGAGTTTAAAACCAGACACAGACATTAATTAGCTTTGTGATCCTAGGCAAGTCACTTAACTTCTGTTTTCCTCAGTTTCCTTAACTGTAAAAATTGAATAATCTTAGTACCTCTTCCCCAGGGTGGTTGTGAGGATAAAATGAGATAATATTTTTAAAGCACTTTTCAGATCTTAATAAGTTATATAAAGGCTAGCTAATAGTATTGAAATTTTTTTTGAGTTGTTGTGGACAAAAAAATTATTACTCTATTAGCCAACAGACTATTAAAATCAGTCCAAGTATTAATTGAATGCATCTAATGGGTTTAGCATTATGTTAACATCTATCACTAAATGTCTTTAAGGGAAAACTAGATGAACCCTTGTCTGTGATGCTGTAGAAGAGACTTCCTTTTCAGGTATTGGTTATACTAGGTAACTTCTGAGGTCTTACAGCTGTGACATTCTACAGAAGGGACATTCTAGGATAACACATATGTTTGGGGGTTGGTTTGTTTTTCCTAATACTAATAGTTCATACTCTTCATAGGAAATACCTGGAAAACATGTTTTCCTACTAATGCTGTTTGGCAACTGCTCTGCAATTCATAGTCGTCAATTCAACAAGTCCATTGGCCTCAATACACCTTCAAATATTGTGTAAATATCAAAAGAAAGAAAATTAAAATGATATTATAAGTCATTCAGCTCTATTTCTTGATATATTACTCTGACCTATGTGTGTAAAAAGAAATGATAGACAGTTTGTTCTTATTGATGTTCAGTTGTTTCAGTCTGGTCCACCTCCGCATGACCCCATTTGGGATTTTCTTGGCAAAGATACTGTAGTGGTTTGCCATTTTCTTCTCGAGCTCATTTTACAATTGAGGAACTGAGGCAAACAGGTCTAAGTGACTTGCGCAGGGTCACACATCTAGTAAATGCTGAGGCCAGATTTGAACTAAGGAAGATCAGTCTTCGTGACTGCAGGCTTGGCACTCTATCCACTGTGCTACCTAGCTCCCCCCAATACACAACTAGCTACTTAATAATGATGTCACCTCTTCATTAGCTGAGAGGATAGTGAGCTAAAGGAGATTTATATTCATATCTATAAACATCTAATGCCCAGGTCGAACCTTACTTGTAGCTAACTCCTCCTTCTCTTCTACAGTTCTGAACTATTGTTAGACTAAATTATTTGGAAAAAAAATCAACTAATGGAAAACAAGATAATGAAGGTGAATTGTGAGCTACCCCTAAAGATTGATGTAGTTTATGCCTCATTGCATAATTTGGGAGTATTTTGGAATAACACATGCTCTTACTTTGCACAATCTGTTCACAGAATTAGCAGAAAGAGGAGGGAGGAAACACCAGGGGGACAACAAGAAGGAAGCATGAATCGCTCAACTGATGAGTCCTGTCCCATTGTCTCTATCCACCAAGAGTAAGCAAGAGTAGAAAAGATGAGTTTAAGTATGAATAGAGTTTGGCAAGGATTTTCAAGTAGATAAGAAGGAGAATAAAAAATGACTGCTGATATGGGCAAGTCTCTTGTCCTATAGCTTTGTTTACTTGATAAGTCTTTCATGGTGAGACTATTCTCCTAGAGCAGGAGCAGGCTCAAATGCAAGAGATTATGCCTTGAGGAGCTATCAGCATCCAGTTGGAGGAGTTCTGACCTAAACTGAAAGATGTTTGAATCTGAGCACCACATCTGTGTTTCTTTGAGCTCTAGGTTTGTCTTACCAAAACTAAAAAGGATGTGGAAATCTTTGCTCTTGGACCACGTCTCTTTGAATTTAGGTTTAGTTTGCCTGAAGTCCAAGGAGAGATATGAATCGAATATCCTAGATTTTGTTTCTTTGAGTTCATCAGTTTGGCTTACCAGCTGACATAGGATTTTTAAGGAGAAGCCACTGGCATCTAAACTCCATGGTGGCTGTTGAAAGTATTTAGTTATATTCCTATTACTGTTGTCATGATTCAATAACTGAGTATAGCTATGCCATGTTTATGTTGTTAACTCCATTGAAATAGTCAAAGGGAGAAGAGAAGAAAAATTTTATTCTTTGTGAGTAGAACTCAGTCAGATTATGATTGGCTCCATATACATTAAACCCTAGACTAGGGATATTAGTGTTGCCACTCACATCAGGGACAAGAAAAGAGGAAACAGAGAGCCAATACTAGGAGAGTTACAGGGATCTTGGTATTGCTCCCCCAGAGTATCTGTCACTATTGATAGAAGTCACTGAGGGTAAGCTTATGACTGACAGCTCTTTTCCCTTATTGCTTAATAGGGTTAGGCACTTGGTGAGCAGTGCCCCCTGGTTTAGTCCTAACATTGCTTTAGGTAAAGCTGATCCATCTCCGAATTCTTCCTTTCTCTAGGTCTGTTTGTCATTTAAAACATGAACTGAAAAATCAGCCAGTAAGCTAATTAAGGTGAATTGAAGGCCAACTATTCAAAACGGATGCAGTTTAGGTCTTACTGCCTAGGACATTGTGGCTACTTTAGTAAATAATAATCAATCAATATTGATTTTCAGTCTTTCTACAATAAAATCTTCTAATAGTCTAGTAGTGGACAAGGCATTAGTCTGTAAGCCAACATCTCAGAGTTCAATTTGCAGTTTTGTCTAGTAGGTGACACCAGACAAGCCATTTAACCTTTCCATGGCTTAGTTCTCCCATGAATATGAAACTTGGCATTTACTTAGTCTTTGTGATTCCAGAAGAATTAATACTGAGTACCAAATCATGGGGATGATAAGTGCTGCCACAGAACTATGGAGAGATAAGTGAATGAAAGGTACCTTGTAAATTCCAATATATATCTAGTAACTGCTATCAGATCCTTTCACACTATTTTATTTTTCTTATTTTTCAGCCTTCTTAAATTTTCTCCAAATGAAAGACTCACATTTTCTTTACAACTTAGCATTGTTTCTCAATGTAATATATATGGTTCCATTTATGAATATGCCTGTCTGTCTCATAAGTAGTTTTTTTTATTTTAATGTTCTTAGTCTCCATATTCTTTTTTAAAAGGAGCTTGTATTATTGTAAGATGATAAATTACCACAGAATAGAAGTGACAGAAAAAACTAGAGGAAAAGATTAGAATATGTTCTGGAAAAGAAAAAAATGGAAGAGATTAAGAAATAAGGTGCATGTGTATGTGTCTGTCTCTATATGCCTATGTGTGCAGTGTAGAAAATAATAATAATAATGACTAACATTTTTATTGAGCTTTAAAGTGTGCAAAGTACTTTAAACTTATTATCTCCTTTGATCCTCATAAGAACTCTGTTGCATAGGTGCTATTATTATGTCCATTTTGTAGATAAGGAAACTAAGGCTCAGAGCAATAAAATGATTTGCCCTTTTAGCTAGATGGTATAATGAATAGAGAGCACTGGGCCTGGAGTCAGGAAAACCTGAGCTCAAATCCAGCTTTGATACTTACTATGTGATCCTGGGTGAATAACTTAACCTCTGTCTGTCTCAGTTTTCTCAATTAGAAAATGAGGATAATAATAGCACCTACCACACAGGATTGTTGTGAGAATTCGATGAGATGATGTGGGTAAGTCACTTTGCATAGTACCTGGCACATAATAGGTATTTACAAATGCTTGTTTCCTTCCTTCTTTCCCTTAAATATCTTAAGTAAAATTCAAATTCTTGTCTGACCAGAAGTCCAATGATCTAACCGCTGATACAAATTATGTTAATTATAAAATTTTATAAAGAACTCCCTGCTCTCAAGCCATGGTTTGGTAAACAGAGGCAGGAAACCCATTTCTTTTAACTGAATTCTCCAACAGATATGAATATTAAAAACAAGTTTTAGAAGCAGCGGAGCTGTTCTGCATCACTACCTCTCCTTTATGACAGGTCCAATGCACAGTCTCAGAGATTTACTTGTTACCTTGAGAAAGTACACAAATCTCATTGTTTGACTTTTATTTCCAGAGGGAAGCTTGACAGGAATGAACTATTGGAACTTGGGATTTAATATGCTCAAATGAGAACTAAAAGACAAGAAGCAAACTCAAATCATGCAGATTTTCAGTGCAATGTTGAATGCGAGTAAAGTTGTTCGTTATTATTAGATTCACTTTTTCCAGTCTAGTCAGTTTCTTCCTCCCATTGTGAAGCCTCTGCCTCTGATTTCTCTATTAAGCCTTTAATAGACAATCTGCCTCAGCACTTTACCAGAAATAAAAAAGAAAAAAGAAAATGTCCTTTCTTTTCTTCCAACCAACAATGTCAGTTAAACCTTCCATAAAAAAAAAAAATCAACTGGGGACAGCTGTGCCTTGTCATCTGAAAAGAAAAGGAAATATGTTTCCAAGTATTATCTGTTAACCAACCATGAATTAATGACTCTTTTGTCTTTTTACCACATAGAAGATCTAATCTCAGTTATCCATATCTTTCCCAGTAATAGATCCATTCAGCTTGTATTAGTGATTTTCTAGACCTAAAAAGAATTATTTACATAAGATATTGAGTTTTCTTTTACATAAATCTTAAATTGGAGACATTGTTTTCATCAAAATAATCTATAACTCATTTGTCTCTTTAATAACTTGGCAATACGTGTAACATGCCATACTTGGGAAGTTAGACAATAAATATCTACCAAGTTCCAGGCACAGTGCAAAGCATTGGGAATACAAAAAAGGCAAAATTTAGTCCCTATCCTCAACGAGCTTACAGTCTCATGGGAGAAGATAACACACAAAATGAATTTGAAAAACAGGGGTCAGAGAAGGGCCTGAGTAGGAGGGGGAAGGGAAATGAGAAAGAAATCCAGAAGAGAGAATCTGAGTGGGAAATAATCTTATATGGAGGTTCTTGGAAGAGATCCTTGCTATCCACCCTCCAATAAGAGGGAGAGAGGGGCCCCAGGGACTGAGAGTATTGGTGAGATATGGCTGCCAGATCTAAATTGATCTTGAAGGATGAAAAGGTTACTGGGGCATGATGAAGAATTCCAGAGGAGTGCAGCTGGATGGGAAATGAAGAAATGGCTCCTTCTTTCAATGGAGGTTCTGGAACTTCTGGTAAAGTTTTGAAGCTTTCTTATTGCTCTTTTTTGGTTGGTTTGTGTAGTTCAAATGATATTAAAGTTCTTAACTGGCATGCCCACATAATCAATGCCCGATAATAAGTCAAAGACTTTCATCTATTCTTCATCTCTCTTTTTGTTGTGGAGAATTTTTCCCCTTTTCTCTCTCTAAACATAAAAATAGCCTACATTTTATCCTTGTGATGATTAATATCTCTAACACTGTTTTTTGCAGATTTGCCTGCTTGCAGCACTGACTGTGGAAAGATCAACAAAATAGCATGGAAGACACCAAAACACAATGACTCAAGGAAAACAGGAGTGCTTTGGTGTTTCTCCAAAACACCACATCTTTTCTTTTCCTGTGAGTCTGATTTTTGTCTGTAGACATGTTCATTCAAAAATTTCTTCTATCTCTTCAGTGAGAGGCAAAATGGCAAAGCGGATTGAGATCTAGTATTGGAGGCAAAACATCTTAGCTCAATTTGCACCTCTTACACATTTTGTTGTGCAGTAGTGTGCAACTTTCATGATGACCCCATTTGGGGTTTTCTTGCAAAAATTACTGGAGTGGTGTGTCATTTCCTTCTTCAGTTAATTTTACAAATGAGGAAACTTAGGCGAATGAGGTTAAGTGACTTGCCCAGGGACACAAGTGTCTGAGGCAAGATTTGAATTCAGGTCTTCCTGACTCCAGGCCCAACATTCTATTCACTCTGCCACCTAGTTGCCCATATTAATCCCCTATCCCTCTAACGTTGTATTATAATAAGATATAAGGAAGGGGCTGACTTGCTGTGGTAGAACGAGTTTTCTCATTGGGAAGTTCCCTCTACCAATAAAATGACAGATCCAGTCACTATGCCTTAACACTTAAATATAAGGACGATTTCAGTTTTGTGTTTGTCCTGGCATGAGTACTCTGAATAAATAACAGGTTCTTCTATTGTGGGCATTAGTATGGCTAATAAAAGTAACAACTCCATCCTCCCCCCAAAAAAAGTAACAACTAACATTTATATAGCACTTTAAGGTCCAAAACACTTTATAAGTATTGTCTTATTTTATCCTCATAATGACCTTGGGAGGTAGGTGTGACTATTATACATTTCTTATTGATAAGCAAACTGAGGCAGACAGAGGTTAGATGACTTGTCCAAAGTTGCAAAGCAATTAAGTGTCAGAGGTGAAATTTGAACCCATGCTGTCCTGGGGACAACAGCTACATTAATTTCTCTTAACTACAACAATATGACCATGACAGTTTAGATGAACTAGGGAGACTTAAGCTACTGTGGCCAGATCAGATACCAATAGCACTTGACCACTGATGTGCGTAATTATCCAACAAATTTGGAAGGGGAGTAGAGAGGGAAAAAGGATAATAATTCCTCCATACATATTGTCAACACAGTGCATAAAGTAAGTATAAATAAGATTGCATAGATCATGGAGCATGTTTGAGGTGCTATCAGGAAGAATAATTATGTCCTCTAAAACCTAGAAAGACAAGTTCAGCCTGGTTTTTTATCTCAGCCTTTACCCTTATTAGAATTTTAGGGAATTTCTCTTGTATGCAAGTAGGTAAATTCCAGGGAAGTCTGGCAAACTTATTAGGAAGCCTAATCAATATATTAAATATGAACACCAAGAATGAGCCAAAATATCATGTAGACCAAGGACTTATAGACCTTTAATATTCAGCAGAAGGGGAAAAATGACAATAAAAATGCTTGTTAATATTGGAGAAAGATGGAGGTAATAATTCTACTGAACTTTGCCCTGACTATCCCACCCTGGAATATTGAACTCTGTTCTTGAAGATATATTTAATTTAATTTATTAATTAATTTTTAACTTTTTTTTAAACTGAATTTTGAATCTCTCCCTCCCTGCAGCCACCCTCATGAGAAAACAAGCAATATCATAATCATTATACCTGTGAAATCATGCAAAATATATTTACATATCATCCACATCACAAAAAGCAAGAAAAATAAAGAAACGTGTGTGTGTATGTGTGTGTGTACACATACCTCAATTATTTCAATTTACATTCAGAGTTGATCAGTTCTCTCTCTGGAAGTGGAAAGCAATTTTCATCACGACTCCTTCCAAATTGTCTTAGACCATTGTATGGGTCAGAGTAGCTGAGTCCTTCATCCTTACAATATTGTTAAATTGATTATCTTTATAATATTGCCATTACTGTCAACAATAATTTCCTGGTTCTACTCATGTCACTTTGTAACAGTACATATGGATATTCCCAGGTTTTTACTAAACCATCCCAGTCATCATTTCTTTAAGCAACATCATATCCTATCACAATTATATACTGCAACTTTTTCAGCCATTCCCCAATTGAAGGCATCCCCTCAATTTCTAATTATTTGCCACCACAAAATGAGCTGCCACATTTTTACAAATATATTGTTGTTTCTTATTGTTCAGTCTTTTCAGTTGTATCCTATTCTTTATGACTGCATTTGAAGTTTTCTTGGCAAACTGAAGCGATTTGTATTTGCTTCTTCAACTCATTTTACAGATGGAGAACTGAGGTAAATAGGGTTAAGTGATGTGCCCAGGGTAACACAGCTAGGCAGTATCTGAGGCCAGATTTGAATTCATGAAGATGAGTCTTTCTGATTCAAAGCAGGATGTTCTATCTACTGCTCTGCCTAACTGTTCAATTTTTGTTTTATACGTCAAGATTTTTTTTCCTTTTTTTAAAAATCTCTTTGAGATACAGACCCAGAAATGGTATTGCTGGGTCAAATGGTATGTGCAGTTTTATAGTACTTTAGGCATAGTTCCAAATTGTACTACAGAATGATTGGACAAGTTCACAGCTCCTATCACAGTTCATATTCAGCATTTCTGAAGGTTGAGGTGGTACCAGAGAGTTGTTTTCCTAATCAATAGTGATTTAGAGCATTATTTCATATGACATATAACTCTGATTTCTTCTTTTGAAAACTACCTGTTCATATACCTTGAACATTTATTAATTGGGGAATGGCTCTTATTTTGACAAATTTGTATCAGTTCCTACATATTTGAGAAATGAAGCATTTATCCAAAAAATTTATAAATTTTTATATTACTTCATTATCTGTGGAATCTTTGGGCAAAATGTAGCTGCCCTAATTATCTCTTTCAATTAAATTTATTTTTGTTTTTGCTTTGTCTGATATTATTATTGCTACTTCTGCCTTTTTTACTTTAGCTACAGCATAACAAATTCTGCTCTAGCCCCTTATTTTAACTCTGCCTGTGTCTTTCTGTTTCAAGTGTATCCTTGTAGAAAATATATTTTTGGATTCTGATTTCTAATCCATTCTTTATTGAGTACCTTATGATTACTCTTACATATTTTTAATGCTTCTCTTGAGTCTCATGTTTCTACTCAACTCTGGTCTTTTCATCTGGACAGCTTGAAAATCCTCTATTTCATTAATGTCCATCTTTTCCCCTGAGCAATTATACTCAGTTTTGCTAGGTAGAATATTTTTAGTTGTAATCCTAGCTCCTCTGCTTTCTGGAATATCATATTCCAAGCCTTCTGCCCTTTTAACATGGAAACTACTAAATCTTTTGTAATTTTGACCATAGACCAACTATCTTTTATATTATTTCTTTCTGGCTGCTTGCAATATTTTCTCCTCGAGTTGGGAATTCTTGAATTTTGCTTCAATATTCCTGGGAGTTTTCATTTTGGGGTCTCATTCAGGATGTGATTAATGTATTCTTTGAATTCTATTTTACGTTCTAGACCTAAGATGTTAATATTGCTTTATATTTCTTGAAATATGACATCTAGGCTCTTTTTTAAAATCATGGTGTTTAGGTAGTCCAATAATTTTAAAATTATCTTTCCTTCATTATTTTTTCCAGGTCAACTCTTTTCCCACTGAGATACATTTTTTTTTCATTCTTTTGACTTAGTTTTATTTTAAAAAAAAGTCTCATGGAGCCATTAACATACACCTGCCCAATTCTATTTTTTTTCAGGAATTATTTTCTTCAGTAAGTTTTGTACATCTTTTTAATTTTAGCCTATCCTGCCTTTTAAAGAGTTTTTTGTATTTTTTTTTTGTGAGGCAGTTGGGGTTAAGTGACTTGCCCAGGGTCACACAGCTAGTGAGTACCATGTGTTAGAGGCCAGATTGGAACTCAGGTCATCCTGAGTCCAGGACCAGTGCTGTATCCACTGTGCCACCTAGCTGCCCCTAAAGAGTTCTTTTCTACATTGAATGTTTGTGCCTCTTTTTTGGTGTGCCTCTTTTAGGCCAGTCGTATTTTTTAAAGTGTTATTTTCTTCAGTATTTTCTTGTAATTTTTTTACTAAACTGTTAATTCTCTTTTCATAATTTTCTTGCATCACTCTCATTTCTTTTCCCATTTTTTCCACTACCACTCATCTCTTTCTTTAGCTCTTCTTTAAATTATTGGTTGGCTATTGTTCAATTAATATTTTTTTTTCCTTTGAAGCTTTAGTTGTAGCTTTTTTTTTCACATTATTGTTGTCTTCTGAGTTTGTGTCTTGGTCTTCCCTGTCACTATAGTAGCTTTTTATGATCAAGTTATTTTTTTACTGTTTGCTCATTTTTCCAGCCTATTTCTTGATGATGAACTTTATATAAAGTTGGGCTCTGCTCACTTGGGGATGGGGAAAAACTGCCCCAAGTCTTAGGCTTTTTTGTGTGCTGTTCTCAGAGCTACTTCTTGGGGTCTGTAAGGTTTTCAGTGTTTTCAAAATGGTGTGAACTGGAGATGGTCAATGCCATCCTGGTCTGTGCTCTGGTCTTTACTCAGGAAGGGTCCTGTTCTTCAGCAGCTATAAGTTCTAGGATTCTTGGCCATGGGATTGTGACAAGGTGCCCTACTCTCCTGCAACTTAAGTGGTAGTGCTCTTCTCTGCTTTGGAACTATGCTCAGGGCCCCATCACCCTTGTGATTGACCACAAGTGCTCCTCTCAGTCCTGGATCTGTAACCCAGACTGTGACCAAAAACTGTGTATGGGCAATAGAATTTCCAAACTTCTCCAGAACATGCATTTGGGACCAGCAAAGGTCCCCTGTAATTTCTTTCTGACCAGTTTTCTGATACCTCTACTATCTTTGGGCTGAGAGGTCTGGAAGCTGCTGCAGCTTCAGCTCTGCCAACCACCTTCCTGGACCACCACTGGTGCTTCGTTGAAGATATATTTTTGAAAGTATATTGACAAACTGGGATTCACATAGAGAAAGATTATCAGAATAGTGAAGGGACTGCAGCTCACACTACATTAGTATTAGTTGAAGGAACTGAGGATATTTATCCTGGAGGAAGGGGGACACTTAGGAAGAGTTTGAAAGATGTCTTTGAGAGGAATTAAAGCTTTTTTTCTACTTGGCCCCACAGGACAAAAAGAGAAAAAGTGGGTGGAAGTGGCAGAGATACAGATTTCAGCTTGATGTTAGGAAAAATGTCATGACAATTAACATTGTCCAAAAATGGAATGTGTGCTTTAGGAAGTATTGATTTCCCCAGAAATGGGAGTCTTCAAGAGAAAGACATGAAGTGTATTGCAGAAGGGATTCCTTTTCAGGTATGGGATAGACCAGATAGCCTCTGAGTCTCATTAAAACTCCTATATTCAACAATCTTTTGAAATTGCTCTGTATTTCTTATTCAAATTGTGTGGCTGATAGTTTAAAGAAATTAAGTTCTGAGAAATGACAACATCTACTGAAGGGGTAAAAAGAGCATTTTCTCCTACAAGTTAAGAAAGAGAAAGGTGAAGGCTATGAGGTAGTGTATAGTTGAGGCTGATAAACTTTTGTAATAGTTACTGATAACTTCAGTGGTCTAGAATTTTCTAGATAGTACCTTGGAAATGACATACATTCACATTCATGAAGTGAACACTAAAGACAGGTGTTTCATCTTTTCCCGTGTATCAAATTATTGATTCCCTCAAAATCTTAGGACAGAAATCACACACACAAATTAAACTAGATCTACACGATTCAGGTGAAGAATTGCATTTTTGGAGTGTTTTTTTTCTATCTGTCTTAAAAGGGAAGTCAAAATAGAATTTTAAAAATATATAAACTATAGATTATACAGAATGAATTCATATGACTTTCATGCATTTTAAAATGAATTATTATAATTAATTTCATTTACCTTTGAATCTAATATCTATTAGAATTACAGTTTTTTCTCCACATTTTGTAATTTTTCTCTCTATTTGAAAAAGATAATTAGAGTTGAAATACTACCTCTTAACCTTAATGTGCTGCACAATGATCTAAATAGAAATAGGTGCAACCATTCTAGAAAGCAGGTTAGATATCAAAATGCTACTAAACTGCACATATCCTCTGACCCAGTGATAACACTATTGGGCCTATATCCCAAAAATATCAAAGAAGAATGAAAAAGACCCACATGTACCAAAAAAATTATTTATACCAGGTCTTTTTGTTATATCAAATGGAATACTAATCAAATAGAGATAGTTTAATAAAATTTTGGTTTGTGCTTGTAATTGAATATTATTATTCCATAAGAAATAATAAAATATTCAAATCTGGCCTCAGACCAAATACTTCAAACTTACTAGCTCTGTGACCATGGGCAAGTCACATAACCCCAATTGCCTAAAAATAAAAAAAATAAAAAAGATTCACAGAAATGTAGGAAGAGTGGTATAAACTGATGCAGAGTGAAGTGAACAGAACATGAAGAACTATATATAAAAGAATCAATATTTTAAGGGAAAAGACCTTTGCAGTGATGGGTTCGAGGTACAGAATAAAATATGGATTGTTGGACAAGACTAATGTCTTTGTTTTGTTTTGTTTTTGCCTGCAGTTGACAGGTAGAGGGAAATGAGAGTTAAGCTTGAGGAAGAAAGGAAAGAATGAAGAAGAAAGAAAAGAAGGAAGGAGGGAAGGGAGAAGACAATGAAATATTTATAAAAGGAATAAACAGAAAGAAATACTGAAAAGTAGAACAACTTTGAAAATTACATACTGAATTCATCATATACTTTAAGAGAAATGAAATAGATTCACAGTTTTGTGTACAATCCTCTTTTTCTGATCCTATATATATATATATATATATATATATATATATATATATATATAAAACTGTTCTTTTTATTTGGTATTTGTAAATTGAGGATAATATATATGTATTTCATATATGTACATATGGACATGTATATGTATATATACATATATATATCTAGAGAGAGAGAGAGAGAGACTCAATACAATGTCAATCCAATGCACCTGATTTTTATGCTATTTAAGAGGATCAATAAACATACCTATGTTATGGATCCTATTGATTAATGTCCGTATAAGAAAAAAAAAGTTGCAGCCAACACACTACTTATAATTAGGCAAAATTCCAGATGATTTCATAACAGAGATCTGAACTTGACAAAATTTTTCAACCTTTTCCCCAAACTACTTCCCCATTTGTGTATTTTATTACTGTGAATGGCCCTACTCTTTCTAGTAAACCAGGCTCAAAACATTAAACTTATCCTTGATCTTTGTTCCCTCTCACTTATAACCAGTCAGTCAAGTTCTAGTAATTGAATTCTTAAAACGTCTTTTAAAACTACTCCTTCCCTTTCTTTTCCAACTAACAGTACTTTAGTTAATCCTTTACACCTTATTGTAATGATTTCAAAAGGTTTCTTAGGGGCAGAGCCAAAATGGTGGAGTAAAAGCAGGCACTCACTCTCCCAAACCCCTCCAAATACTTGTAAAAAATGACTCTAAAAGCACTTTTCACACATATAAAGTAAGATCTAAATAAATGGAAAAATATCAGTTGTTCATGGGTAGGCCGAGATAATATAATAAAAATGACAATTCTACCTAAATCAATTTACCTATTCAGTGCCACACCAATCAAACTACCAAAAAATTATTTTATACAGCTAGAAAAAAAACAATAACAAAATTCATCTGAAAGAACAAAAAGTCCAGAATATCAAAGGAACTAATGAAAAGAAATGCAAGCAAAGGTGAACTAGCTGTTCCAGATCTTAAATTGTATTATAAAGCAGCAATCATGAAAACTACTTGGTACTGGCTAAGACATATAGCGGCATATCAGTGTAATAGGTTAGTTATGCAAGACACAATATACAATGGCAACACTAATCTACTAGATAAACCCAAAAACTCCAGCTTCTGGGATAAGAAATAACTATTTAGCAAAAACTGCTGGGAAAACTGGAAAAAGGTATGGCAGAAACTGGGCATAGACCAACATCTTACACCCCATACCAAGGTAAAGTCAAAATGGATACACAATTTAGATATAAAGACTGATATTATAAACAAACTAGAAGAGCAAGGAACAGTTTACCTTTCAGATCTATAGAGAAGGGAAGAATTTATGACCAAACAAGAGATAGAGAATATTATGAAATGCAAAATGAACAATTTTGATTATATAAAATTGAAAAGTTTTTACACAAATAAAGCCAATGAATACAAGATTAGGAGGGAAGCAGGAAACTGGGAAAGAATTTTTACAACCTTTATCTCTGATAAAGACCTCATTTCTAAAATATATAGAGAACTAAGTCAAATTTATAGGAATACAAGTCATTCCCCAGTTGATAAATGGCCAAAGGATATAAACAGGCAGTTCTCAGAGGAAGAAGATAAAGCTATCTATAGTCATATAAAAATGTTCTAAATCACTATTGATTAGAGAAATGCAAATCATCAAAATAACTCTGAGGTATCATGTCACACCTATCAGATTAGCTAACATGACAAAACAGGATAATGATAAATGTTAGAGAAGATGTGGAAAAATAGGAATACTAATACATTGTTGGTGGAGTTGTGAAACAATCCAACCATTTTGGAGAGCAATTTGAGGCTATTCCCAAAGGGCTATAAAATTGTGCATACCTTTTGACCCAGAAATACCAATTCTAGGTATGTATCCCAAAGAGATCATAAAAATTGGAAAAGGACCCACATGTACAAAAATATTTATAGCCTCTCTTTTTGTGGTGGCAAAGAATTGGAATGTCCATCAATTAGAGAATGGCTGAACAAGTTGTGGTATATTAATGGAATGGAATGGAATATTATTATGCTATAAGAAATGATGAGCAGGTAGAATTAAAAAAAAACCTTGGAAAGACTTACATGAACTGATGCAGAGTGAAATTAGCAGAACCAGGAGAACATTGTACGTAGTAACAGCCACATTATGGGATGACTGACTTAAATAGACTTCGCTCTTCACAGCAACACAAGAATCTAAAACAACTCCAAATGATTCATGATGGAAATTGCGATCCACACCCAGAGAAAGAAATATAGATTCTGAATGCAGATGAAAGCATACTATTTGCTCTCCTTTTCCTTCATTGTTTGTTTTATTGCTTCATTCTTGTGGTTCCTCCCAATAGTTCTAATTGTTCTTTACATCATGGTTAATGGGAAAATGTGTTTAACATGAATATATATGTATTACCTATATCAGATTGTACACCATCTCAGTGGGGAGGGGATGAGTGGAAGGGATAGGCAATTTAAAACTCAAAATCTTATGCAAGTGAATGTTGAAAACTAAAAATAAATAATTTTTTTAAATGACTCTAAACAAATTTTAAAGCAGCAGAACCAACAAAAAGATAGAGGCAAACAAATTTCCAGACCAAGACAACCTGGATAGTTGACAGGAAAGGTCTGTTGCACCAGGCTAGGAGAGGAATACAATTCAATGTGTGCCATACAGGCAAAGACAGGGGCCCAGCAAACCCAGAGCAGGCACAGGAGACTGAATCAAGGGGAACTGTGGTGGTTTCCAGACTTCTCAACCCACAAACACCAAAGACAACTTAGAAGATCAGGGAAAAGGTTTGTTGGACCTGGGTGAGAAAGGAGTACAGTCTAGTTCTGGCCCTAAGACAGCCCCAGGGCAGCAGCCACAGCAGCAGTGGTTGCTTCTGGAGTTCTCAGCCCACAGATGGTAGGATGATCAAGGAGCTGATTAGAGGGGAATTGCAGAGATCTCCTTACTGGCACTGTGGCAGGATTCTCTTGCTTTGCATATGATTGGATCTAGGTGTCAGTCCTGAGGTGAGAAGGAGCACTGGCACAGCAGAGCTTGTGGCAGCAGTGAAAAGGGAACCCTCTTCTCAGTTCCAGGACAGAAAATAGTGCTTGTGGTCGCTCACAGACCAGAGCACAGGCTGGAGAGGAGTGAACAGCTCTCCTTAAATCATATCACCTTGGAACAAATGAAAACTTCCAGGTCCCTAGAAAACTTCCAGGTCCCTAGAAAGCTTACAGGTCCCTGCACAAAACCCCTGAAGCTTGGGACAGGACACCCTCCACACTGGAAGCAGTCTATCTTAACAAAGAGTTAAAAAGTTAAGTAGCTGGCTGGGAAGATGAGCAAACAGAGGGAAAAAAATAAGACCATAGAATCTTACTTTGCTGAAAAAGATCAAAACATATAACCAGAAGAAGACAACAAAGTCAAAGCTTCTATATCCAAAGCCTCCAAGAAAAATATGCATCAGCCCCAGGCTATGGAAGAGCTCAAAAAGTATTTTGAAAATCAAGTAAGAGAAATAGAGTAAAAGTTGGGAAGAAAAATGAGAGTGAGGCAAGAAAATCATGAAAAACAAGTCAACAGCTTGCTAAAAAAAATACTGAAGAAAATAACACCTTAAAAATGACTTACTCAAAGGCAAAAGAGGTCCAAAAAGCCAATGAGAAGAAGAATGCCTTAAAAAGCAGAATTAGCCAAATGGAAAAGGAAGTCTAAAAGCTCACTGAAGAAAATGCTTCCTTAAAAATTAGAATGGAGCAAATGGAAGCTAGTGACTTCATGAGAAATCAGAAAAAAAAATTATAAAACAAAGCCAAAAGAAAGAAAAAAATAGGAGACAATGTGAAATATCTCACTGGAAAAACAGCTGACCTGGAAAATAGATCCAGGAGAGATAATTTAAAAATTATTGTACTACCTAAAAGTCACAATCAAAAAAAAAAAGAGCCTAGACATCATCTTTGAAGGAATCATCAAGGAAAACTATCCTGATATTCTGGAACTAGAGGATAAAATAGAAATTCCCAGGTCAAGGAGAAATTATTGCAAGCATCCAGAAAGAAATGATTCAAGTATTGTAGAAACACAATCAGGGTAACACAATATTTAGCAGCTTCTACATTAAGAGAACAGAAGGCTTGGACTATGATTTTCAGGAGGTCAAAGGAGATAGGATTACAGTCAAGAATCACCTACCCAGCAAAACTGAGTACAATCCTTCAGGGGGAAAAATGGATATACAGTTAAATAGAGGGATTTCAAGAATTCTTGATGAAAAGACCTGAGTTGAATAGAAAATTTGACTTTCAAATACAAGACTTAAGAGAAGCATGAAAAGGTAAACAGGAAAGAGAAATCAGAGACTTATTAAAGCTGAACTGTTTACATTTCTACATAGAAAGATGATATTTGTAACTCATGAGACTTTTGTCAGCATTAGGGTACTTGGAGGGAAAAATACATGGATAGACAGACAGACAGACAGATAGATAGATAGACAGATAGATAGATAGATAGATAGATAGATAGATAGATAGATAGAGGGCACAAGGTGAGTTGAAGATGAAGGGGTGATAGCTAAAAAATAAATTCAAGGGTTGAGAGATGAGAGAAAGAGAAAGGGAGAGATAGAATGGGGTAAAATATCTCACATAAAACAGACAAGAAAAAGTTTGTACAATGGAAGGGAAGTGGGGGAAGGTGAGAGGGAATGAGTGAATCTTATTCTTATCAGAATTGGCTTAAGAAGGGAATACCATACACACCCAATTGGGTATGGAAATCTATCTTACCCTACAGGAAAATAAGTAGGAAGGAGACAAGAGAGTGGGGGGATGATAGAAGGGGGGACAGATTGGGTGAGGGGGTATTCAGAAGCAAATACTCATGAGGAGGGACAGGGTTAAAAGAGAGAATAGAATAAATGGTGGGCAAGATAGGAGGAAGGGAAATATAGTTAGTTTTTCACAACATGACTACTATGGAAGTGTTTTGTATGACTGCATATCTATAACCTGTATCAAGTTGCTTGCCTCCTCAATGAGAGTGGGTGGGGAGGGAGGAAGAGAGAAAATTTGGAACCCAAAGTTTTAAAAACAAATGTTGATTGTTTTCACAGGCAACTGGGAAATAAGATAGACAGGCAATGGGGTATAGAAATCTATCCTGCCCTATAGGAAAATGGAAGGGGATAAGAGAAGGGGGGGTGATAGAAGGGAGGGCAGATTAGGAGAAGGGATATTCAGAATGCACACCTGTTTGGGGTAGGGGGAAGGGTGAGATGGGAACAAAATTTGGAACTCAGAATCTTTTGAAAGTATATGTTGAAAACTAAAACTAAATAAAATAATAAATGTTAAAAAAAAAGAGGGAGATAAATTATCAAGGAAAACTGACCTCATATTCTAGAACCAGAAGGTAAAATAGAAATTGAAAAAAATCCATCTTTCACCTCCTGAAAGAAATCCCAAAAGGAAATCTCCCAGGAATATTATGGCCAAATTCCAGAGTTCTCAGGTCAAGGAGAAAATATTGCAAGGAGCCAGAAAGAAACAATTCAAGTATCATTGAGTCACGGTCAGAATAAAGCAAGATTTAGCAGCTTCTCTATTAAAGGATCAGAGGGCTTGGGATATGATATTCTGGAGATTAAAGGAGCAAGGATGAAAACAAAGAATCACATACCAAGCAAAACTGAGTGTAATCAATGAGGGGAAAAAAATGATTTTCAATGATGTAGAGGAATTTAATGCATTCTTGAGGAACCACAGCTGAATAGAAAAAATGATTTTCAAATACAAGACCTAAGAGAAACATGAAAAGGTAAATAGCAAAGAGAAATCATAAGGTACTTTTAAAAGTCAAACTGTTCACATTCCTACATGGAGACATGATATTCGTATCTCATAAGACCTTTCTCATTATTAGGGCAGTTGGAGGGAATATATATATAGACAGAAGCACAGGGTGAGTTGAATATGAAGGGGTGATATCTAAAAAAGAAAATTAAGGGGTGAGATGGGAATATACTGGGAGAAGGAAAAAGAGAGAGGTAGAATGAGGTAAATTATCTCATATAAAAAGCAAGAAAAAGCCTTTACAGTGGAGGGGAAGAGGGGTGAGCTAAGAAGGAATGAATGAACTTTACTCTCATCAGACTTGGCTTAAGGAAGGAATAACATACACACCCAACTGGGTGCGGAAATCTATCTTGCCCTTGTAGGAAAATAGGGGGGAAGGGGATAAGAGAGGAAGGAGTAATAGAAGGGAAGGCAGATTGGGTGGGAGGGAGTAATCAGAAATAAACACTTTTGAGGAGGGACAGGGACAAAGGAGAGAACAGAATAACTAGAATAGGATAGGATGGAGAGAAATATAGTTAGTCTTTAACATAATTACTATTATGGAAATGTTCTGCATGACTGCACATTGTATAGCCTATGTCAAATTGCTTGCCTTCTCAATGAGGGTGGGTAGGGAGGGAGAAGGGGAGAGAATTTGGAATTCAAAGTTTTAGAAACAAATGTTAGAAATTGTTTCGGGATGCAATTGGGAAATAAGATACACAGGCAATGGGGTATAGAAATCTATCTTACCCTACAGGAAAATAGAAAGAGAAGGGGATAAGAGAAGAGGGCAGGGTAATAGAAGGGAGAACAGATTGGGTCATGGGGGAATCAGAATGCAGGCCATCATGAGGTGAGGGGAGGGGAAGGATGGGGAGAAAATTTGGAACTTAAAATCTTGTGGAAGTAAATGTTGAAAACTAAAAATAAATAAATTAGGAAAAAAAGGAGGAAAGGTGTCTTAAGGTTTCCCTTACTGTTGACAGATTCAATTTCATAAAATGTTGCTATATTATGTCTGTGTATTCACACATATATGTGTATGTATGTGTATATGTTTAATTTACATATATAGCAATGTTTTATGAAACTAAATCTGTATATATGCATGTATGGAGACATTTCAGTATCTTCACATATATATGTATGTATGTGTATATGTATATGTACATATTCCACACTGCCCCTCTTCACTTTCTCTAGTTCCCTGCACTCATGTACCACTAAAGATGTATGGACTTCAGGAGAAAAATAAAAAATCCTTGATCTCTCAATTAAAGCTTTCCAAAGTCTGTGCTACTATCTCCCTTTCCCACCTTATGTTCTATGGCTCCTGTATATGAACACTTCACTCTAATGAATTTAATCTCTTAATTATTCACCCCAAACAAAAAGCTAATTTTTATGAAATACTTATTTCATATATTCAATATTTATAAAAGATTTTAAGATTTTACAAAGTGATTTATGCAAATTATCTCATTTGATGCTCAAAACAATCTTTGTGAAGTAATTCCTATTATTATCCCCATTTAATGGATGAGAAAACTAGCTGAGATTGGCTAAGCAACTTGACCAGAGACACAACACTAGGAAGGCTGTGTCTGAGGTCTGATTCAGACCTGGTTTTCTGACTCAAAGTCCAGCACTCCATTAGCTACTCCACTTAGGTATACATTTCCACATTCACATCTTTGCTCATTATATTTCCTCCTCTCCCCTCAGCTTGGAATTCTATCCTCTTCGCTCCCCCTTGTTAAAGTCCTATCAATCCTTCCTTCTAACCACAGCTCAGCTGTTCCAGTTCTTAGTAATTATTCTCCATCCTCTGATCTATTCAGTAGTTATGTTTTTTGTAGTACTCACTTGGCAATTAACAGATGCTATTCTGATCTTTATATTTTAAACTGAATATCTTTGGTCCCATTTCTTGAATTTATGTCCTATATCATGTATTGTTTTCTATTTCCTGTTTTTGTATTCCTAGAAACTGGCATATTACCCTAAATATAATTGGTATTCAAAAAATATGGATCACCGAGCTCATATCAACTACATAGACATTGATATACATCATAGTTTCAAGAAAGGTCACAGGGCTATTAATTTCAGACACAGCAGTGATCTGTCAGCATTTGTATATGTATAAATGTGTAAAAGACTTTGAGAAATCAGGACATTGAACCAATACATACAAAACAGTATATTTATATTATCCAGAGGCAAAGCAGATAAATGCTACTTTGTTGAGGTAGGAGTCAAAGGATTTGTACTCTGTGACAGAAAGGCTCAAGGAAACAATCTCTAGCCTCAAGATGAGTATTCCACATCCTTTTGAGAAATATTAATTGAGTATATAAGCAGTGAATCATTTCCAAGGCAGCCTGAAAGAAGCAAAAACTAGTTTTGTCTTCAACTGGTTATAAAGTAATAAATAAACAGACTTTAGCCTGGGTTAGCTTGGGTTATTTTTTTTTAAGGTATAAATTGACATATATGCATCTGGTATAAAAATTAATTGACATGAATTGAATATGTATATCATATCTCAATACTCCAAGGATCCATGATTCCATGTGGGAACTCTCAGTGTGGGAACTTTTTCCAATGACACTGTCAATAACTAATCACAATTTATCTATCATTTAGAAATTTAGAGAGCTATTTGAGTCTTGGGGAAGTTAAATAAGAAGTCCTTCTTCCAGTGACAATGTCTAAATTTCAGAGTCTCTAAATATATAGTTTAGAGAGTTGTCTGCAAAGGTTTAGTGACTTATTCAAAATCACATAATTCATAATGTGTTAGAGATGTAACTTAAATCTAGGTCTCATTGACCCTGGCTCCCTCCCCCTTTCCTTTCCACAAAACTATACTACCTTCTTCTATGGAGTGACCCAAAAGTCTTAGTACATTGTTAAGCTATTAAAGCTTAAAACTTGTATATAGACATAGGGATCAGATACGTAATTTATGGCCCCCTCTGCCTTTGCAGGTTGGCATCTTTTGTTATGGGCTTAGTAAGTTGCCTGGAGTATTGAGAGATTGTGATTTACTTAGGGTCACACAATTGGTATTTAGCGAAGGCAACACTAAAATCCCAGTTTTTCTGACTTTGAGACCAGCTCTCTCTCCAACACAATACACTGCCTTTCATTTTACATATGTTCTTATAAAAATATATTTTTTCAAGTAGTTCCACTATGAGAATATTACCTCAAAAATGCCTCTTTGCTCTCAAAAAAGCTTTCAACTTCTAGCCTAGAAAAAGGTTTATGGAAAGAGTGGGATGATCAGACAAAGGAAGAATTAGGTAAATTTGCTTAGGAAGAACACTGGGAGCCCACAAAGGGGTAGGAAAAGACAAGGAAAGTCCTCTGAACATGTATGGAATTTTATCTACAGAACTGAGTTAATGTCCACTTGTATCATGGACTCATGCCCAGCAGACACTGGGCAATGAGGTCTTTTTAAAAGCAATCAAATTTCCAAAAGCAGGAAGCAGAAAATGAAAGGGAATGTTTGGAGGGCAAGAACAACTGTTAAAGTTTGTCCCAATCCACACTGTTTGCTTTTGAAAACCTTTCTCGTCTCCTATTATTACTAATCAGGAGGTTTTCATTTCATTTTAATCATCAGGCCTCTCTGGCTTCCCTGGATGCAATAAAACCACCCTTTAAGCTAGGGAATAGCTCCATGGTAACAGATTTTCAAACATTAGTGCAGAATGGAGCTTTTAGTGTGTGATCACAGTTCAGAATAGGAGGTGGATAAAAATGGTGAAATCCCACATTGGGCTTCTTTCCTTTCTTAGTGTAACAGGATGAGAAAGAGAGAAATCAACAATCACATAAGTTAATTGGAAGGGGAAAGGAGATTTGGAATCAAGTGACAGACCAAGCTTAAAAAATGTTAATAAGCCAGTTACAGAATTTTAAGATTTGAAATGAATACCTTTTTAGTCTCAATTCCTAAAGATAAAGAGGAAAAAAATGCATTTTTTATTCAGTAGAGGTGAAATAAGCTGTCTCCTCCTCTACTTACCTTTCCAACTCATAGTGGGTGGGATGCATTGATTCAACAAACATTCATGGAGCATCTACTGAGTGTAAGGCATTCTGATGAGATACAGAATTGTGGGGTCTGATGGAGTGTGACTTGCACAAAGGGATTATAAATAGAATGGATTAAATGGTATCATTACAAATATATTTTTGAGTGTCTTGACCTGGTAGTATGTGGGATGAGAAAATTAGAGAGGCCAAGGAAATGGCAAGAAAAGCAGATTTTTCTGAATATACCCAACCAAAGTTTCACTGGAATCTGGGAAAAAAAATAAAGGGTCCTCTTTCAAGCATTCCAATCATTACTTTGTGATGTTATCAAGTAATCAGTTATTTTTCTCTCCTTTCCTTAGCAACTTTAAACTGTGGTAAATACAAGTAAGTCATTCTCATTAATTCAGATTAATGTATGAATTTAAAGTGGGAGAGAAGTGTTGAATCAATGAATCTATGTATGAACATGCACTGATTAAGTTGCTTACTAGTACTAGACACTGTGCAAAATACTCACGATACAAAGAAAAAAGTGATTCAGTCTCTGTCCTCAAGGACCTTATATTCTAATAGGGAGAGAGATAACACATATGGGTGAGTGATGGCCCCCGAAGGAAATTATGTTCTGGAAACTCTCAGCATGGTGGATAAGCCAGTGGCAGTTGATTCTCAAGCCATTTCCCTTTTGAATGGTAGTACTGATTTGATTACCATTCCCAGGGCAAAAAAAAATATAAAGCAGGTAGGGATGGGGGTGGGACAAGGAGTAGACGGTTGGAAAAGAAGCAAAGTTTATGGAAATATCTGAATTAAAGACTTTTAAATTGAGGTAAGCACTGTTTTTTTAATTTTTTTTTTAATTCTTAGGCAATTGGGGTTAAGTGATTTGCCCAGGGTCACACAGCTAGTAAGTGTCAAGTGTTTGGTCTAAGCTAAACACTGTTATTATAGTGATTTGGAGGGTATAGACTATAAGAAAAAGTGAGAATCATTTGTATTTGATATATTGTTGTTGTTCAGTCATATCTGAATCTTTGTGACTCCATTTGGGATTTTCTTGGCAAAGATACTGAAGTGGTTTTCTATTTCCTTCTCCAGCTCACTTTATAGATGAGGAAATTGGGGCAAACCGGGTCAAGTAACTTGCCCAGCGTCAAACAGCTAATAAACATCTGAGACAAGTTTTAAAATCAGGAAGATGATTATCTTCATACCTAGTCATACCTCATTCTTGAAATAATTGTTTACCCTATCAATTTGGTGAGAGAGGATTTTTTTACAGATATTTTAAAAATCAGTGAAGAATATTTTGCAATTGACAATCTAGTCAATCCTCAAATTTGCAGGGGTAATGTTCCTAGTAAATAGCATGAAAGTAAAAAACACAAATGTTGATAAATTAAACCTTTGGGAAATAGGGGATTAGGTTCCTGTGACCACCAAAAACTATAATCTTTCACTAGAGATTGTTTAAAATACACTTTTCTGCAAATGACTTTTATAACAAAAAAAATAATTCTTGCAATATGTACTTTTCCTAACACACTAACCATAAAATAACCCATAAAATGTAGGGAAGAAGAGAAGCAATGCTGGACTGAATGGGGAGGGGCAAGGGCAGCAATATAAGAAGAAGCCTGAGGTGAAAAAAGGAAAGGGGCAACCTGTCCTCTCTAATCTCCTTTCCTATTGCATGGTTGAACTGTTCCCTGATGAATAGCACATACCTCTGGGTCACCGTCCTGGGCCCTCCAGGCCTGAGCTCAGAACTCCAGCTCATGGCAGCTTGGACTAGCCCAGCCTGGTGCAGCAGTCTATGGTCTCACTGTTCTCTGTTGTTTAACTGCTCCATGTCAAGCACATAATGAATTGTCAATTTTTTAACACCAAACTCTTGGTCAACATCTGCTACAGACATTCCAGCACAAAATTTATCTAACACCTTTATAAGTCCCTCACTAACTTTGGATGCTTGGGTTTAGAGTGCAAAGGATTTGCACTGTGCTTTGGGGGCACAATTGCAACAGAAAACTTGAGTTCTAAAGGCAAATAATGAAAATATACAACAAATGTACTGGAAACTCATTACACTACAATGGTAGGGTGAATAAGACCAGTGAAGCACCTCGTTGGACACCATCAGCTTCACAAACTTGCCTGTGTTTTGCCTCTCATTTTTTTTTATGGTACATAACTGTCAATGTGCAATTGCCAAAGCAAAAGTGAAAATGAGGTTACTAATGAAATCAAGCAAATACTTGAGGTCATGAAAGCTAAACACACAAATGTTGAGAACTTACTGTATTCTGAACTAATGACATTCAAACAAACTAGATTTTGCTCCAAGTATTGAATGATGGGAAGCATGTTTATTTTTTCTATTTAATGAAAACACCCAAATGAGTCACAGATTACAACAATGTAAAGTCAGTCTGAATATCAGGATAATATGTGAGATGATTAGCTAACAACTAAACTAGTATCAGTGAAAAAAGAATATTGACCACCTCCTGATAATAATAACTAAATAATCATTTTCAGAAAGATAAAAGCTACCCATACATCTCTCACATTAGCAATGAATCAGGCAACAACATAGACTTTTACTCAATATAATCTCATATCAATAGTGAGACTGAAGGGGACTTCAGATTTTCAGGTTTAACATGTTTTTGGCATAAATAAAACTGTCCCAGAAAATCCCCCAAATCCTCATAAATCTACAAACATCCCTATTGTCATATTTGCACAGAAAATGTGATTGGCATGTGGTACATATCTCTCCCTTTCTCTCTGTCTCCCTTCCTCTTTTAAAAATTAATTTCTAGTATTATTTTAAGTGGAGTTCTGAATTTTCTCCCTTCCTCCACTCCTTCCTGATCCATTGAGAAGGTAAGTAATATGATATTAATTATACATGTGAAACCCAGAGAAATATATTTTCATATTAGCCATGTTGAAAAAAAAAACACAAGAAAAATAACATGAAAAAATATACTTCAATCTGCACTCAGAGTTAATCAGTTTTCTCTTCGGAACTAATTCACATTTTTCATCATGAGTCCTTCAGAATTGTTCTGGATCTCTGTATTTATCAGAGTAGCTAAGTCTTTCACAGCTGATCATAGTAACAATATTGCTGTTAACTGTTTACAATGTTCTAGTTCTTCTCATTTGAACTTGCATGAGTCATCTAAGTCTTCCCAGTTTTTTTCTGAAACCATTCTGCCCATCATTTTTTTTTTACAGCACAATAGTATTCCATCACAATCATATATCACAACTTGTTCAGTCATTCTCCAATTCATGGGAATCCCCTCAATTTATAATACTTTGCCACCACAAAAAGAGTTGCTATAAATATTTTTGAACATATTGGTATTTTTTCCTTTTCTTTGATCTTTTTTGGATACAGGTCTAGAAGTGGTATTACTGAACTAAAAAATATGCACAATTTATATCCATTTGGGAATAGTTTCAAATTATTCTCTAGAATAATTGTACCAGTTTACAACTCCACAAACAGTTCAGTAGTGCCCCCCATTTTCCACATCCCCTCCAGTATTTGTCATTTTCTTTTTCTAGCATGTTAACCAATCTGATAAGTATACAGTGGTAGCTCAGAGTTGGTTTAATTTTCATTTTTCTAATCAATAGTGATTTAAAGCATCTTTATATGAGTATAAATAGCTTCGATTTCTTCTGAATAGCGTTCATATCCTTTGACAATTTGTTAAATGGAATGGCTCTTATTTTAATACATTTGGCTCAGTTCCATATATACTTGATAAATAAGGCCTTTATCAGAAAAATCTGCTTTAAATCCATCCCCCCCAGTTTTGTACTTTCCTTCTAATCTTGACTACAATGGTTTAGTTTGTACAAAAACTTATTAAAAACAGAACTTTGTAGGTGAGAAACAGCAAGCAGGTCAATATGAGTGAATTCTAGACTAATGTGTAAAAAGACAGGAAATGTAGGAGGGGATCATCTTGTAACAGCTTTAAATGTCAAGGAGAAGAATTTATATGTTGATGATAGAGGTCATAGAAAGCCACCAGAGTTTAATGAGAAAGGTAGTGATGTGCAAAAACCTACGCCTATACCTTTACCTATAATACTTATACCTATATCTATCTCCATCTATCCTAGAAGAGAGTTAGTAGATAGAGCACTGTGCCTGAAGTCAGGAAGATGAGTTCAAATCCAGCCTCAAACATTTACTAGTTGTGTGACCCTGAGCAAGTCATCTAATCTCTGTTGGCCTCAGTTTACTTAACTGCAAAATGGAGATAATATTAACACCTACCTCCCAGGGGTATTGTGAGGATAAAATGAGATAATTTTTGAAGTATTTAGCTTAAATACCACCACTAGGTCTGTACCCCAAAGAGATTTAAAAAAAAAAAAACAGGGAAAGCACCTATCTGTACAAGAATATTTATAGCAGCTCTTTTTGTCATAGCCAAGAATTAGAAGTTGAGGGGATGCCCATCAACTGGGGAATGGCTGAACAAATTGTGGTATATGAATGTAATGGAAAGCTATTGTGCTATAAGAAAAGATGAGCAGGCAGATTTCTGGAAAGACTTACATGAACTGACACTGAGTGAAGTGAGAAGAACCAGGAGAATATTGTACACAGTAACAGCAACATTGTACGATGATCAACTATGAATGACTTACATATTCTTAGTAATGCAATGATCTAAGACAATTCCAAACAACTCATTGTGAAAAATGCTACTCATACCCAGAGAAAGAATGGACAGGGTCTGAATGCAGACCGAAACATACTATTTTCACTTTTGTTTTGTTTTATTTTCTTTCAATCTTTTTCTTCTTTCACAACATGACTAATATGGAAATATGTTTTACAGGACTGCACATACATAACCTGTATCAAATTGTTTACTGTCTTGGGGAGGGAGGACATAAGAAAGGTAGAGAGAAAATTAGAACTCAATTTTTAAAAATTTATTTATTTTAGTTTTCAAGATTCACTTCCATAAGATTTTGAATTCCAAATTTTTTCCTCCTCCCTCCCCTTCCCTCACCCCAAGACAACATGCCATCTGATATAGGCTCAACATATACATTCATATTAAACATATTTTCACATTAGTCATGTTGTAAGAATAATTAGAACCAATGGGATGAACCATGAAAAAGAAGAAAAGAGAGAAAGAGAGAGAGAGAGAGAGAGAGAGAGAGAGAGAGAGAGAGAGAGAACAAATAGTATGCTTCGATCTGCATTCAGACTCCATAGTTCTTTTTCTAGATGTGGATGACATTTTTCCTTCATGAGTCTTTTGGAGCTGTCTTAGGTCCTTGCACTGCTGAGAAAAGCTAAGTCTATCAAAGTTAGTCATTGAACAATGTGGCTATTACTGTGTACAATGTTCTCCTGGTTGTGCTCACTTCACTTAGCATCAGTTCATGTAAGACTTTCCAGCTTTTTCTGAACTCTGCCTGTTCCTCATTTCTTATGTAACAATAGTATTTCATTGCATTCATATACCACAACTTGTTCAACCATTCCCCAATTGATGGGTATCACCTCAATTTCCAATTCCTGGCTACCACACAAAAAAAAGCTGCTATAAATATTTTTGTACATGTGGGTTCTTTTCCCATTTTTGTGATCTCTTTGGGATATAGACCTAGAAGTGGTATTGCTGTGTCAAAGGGTATGTAGAGTTCTATGCCAGTTTCAAATTGCTCTCCAGAATGGTTGGATCAGGAACTCAATTTTTTTTTAAAAAAATGAATGTTAAAATTTGTCTTTATATATAATTGGAAAAATACTACTAAACTTCTTAGCTCAGTATTTGGTAAATAGTAGATGTTTCAAAATGCTTACTGCCTTCCCCCTATATCTGTATCAATATCTATATTTATCTGTATGACTCCTCCATAGTAGAAATATTACTACCTTCATTTTATTGATAAAGAGAGATTAGCTGATTTACTCTAAGTCACAATGCTAGAAAGTGAAAAAGCCAGGATTTCAATTTAGGGTTTCAGACTATAGGATTTAGGCATACTTTCTGTGGTATCCTGCTGCCTAAAAATCTTTGGTTAACTAAATCATATTTTTTTTTATTACCATGTTATAGACATTCACAGAAAACATCATATACTTAAGATATTTTAAGACCTTAAAAGGAAAAAGAAAGCAGTTAGGAGGGGATCTTTGCAGAATTTTATGGGTGAAACAATTCCTAAAGTAAGGATAATTTGAACTGCTTTCAAGTCTCTTGTAAACTTATATTTCCCCCAAAATCCTGAATATTTTAAATCTTAAAATATCAGGTTAGTCATTTAAATCCTATGTTTTGTATGTGATCTGGAAAATTGGTTCTTCATTTCTCATTTGGGGAAATGGATTTTTCATGTAATCTCTTTCTTGATAAAGTAAAAAGAAAGAAATTTCCTTTGAGCATTTCTTTTTCCAATCTTTGCTCTCTTCTACCACAATTGAGGACTTAAACTAGACCTAACTTCTAATTACTCGGCTGTTTCCCAAAGCAAACATGGATATTATTAATCCTTACTCTTTATTCTTTTTATGATGAAAGAATGAGGCAACTCAACTTGTAGCTAGAGGATTAGCCTTAGAATATGGAAGGTGGCTTTAATTCCTCACTCTGATGTTTACTAGTAGTGTGATCATAAGCAAGTCACTAACACCTAAGCTATAAGTTCCACACAAGTTTTTGATAGGCATCAAGTAATGCACCCTAAAGACCATAAGATATCTCCACCTGATTGCAGCTGAAACCTCCCAGAGGCAGTCTCAAAAAGAAACATAAGCCATTAAGTATGCAGAGTCTTTTCTAGTATATCCTTTTCCAATGTTTTCATTTCTAGTGTTTGAGACTGCATCTGGAAGTTACTACTCTAATCTAGTGGTTAGACTCTTTCACTGGTGATGAGGAAAAATATTCTGCTTGATACTTAAATACATTATATTCTTAGACACTAATAACTTAGATACATTATATTCACTGTTATAATATCACTGTGCTCATTGTCTTGTATAATATTTTGTATGTATTTAAGAGATAAGCATGAAAGTTATTTTGCCTTATGCAAATCTGACTTTTTTACTCTGTCAGGAAATTTATTTAGCTCATTAAAAATCTGATTCCTCTAGTTTTGGTAAAGAGTAAAATTCCCAAATCCAACAGAGGCTGTGTCCCCCTTAAAAATGAATTAAATGACTGAACCAATTTTTGCATGTAGCTAGAATCAAAATGAGGAAAACACCCTGCTTTTTAAAGGTGTCATCCAAAATTTTGTTTTGAAATAGTCTTGTTTTATTTTCAACATATTTTAATAGCTCTATGGAGAAAATTCTGGATTTGAGCATTTACTTTTAGATGCTTTGAATTAAATATGACTTTAGCTGAAATAAACTTAGATGAACACATTGTTAAGGGACTTAGAGGGAACCAAGAAGAGTATATTCCTTTGTTCCTTATAAGTGGTCTGTTATTAATTTGTCATTAGAGTAAGCTGATGTTTTTTTTTATCCTTTTAAATTACTTCAATATTTTAAGTGCCCCTTTGAATCCTCTCAGTACAACTTCTGAAAAGAGATTGTGCCTTCAAATTTTTGCTGCTATTACCTTTAATTGATTTCCTCATAACTACTAGGTTGTTGTTGTTGTTGTTTTTTCCTTTGTCAATACAAATAAACATTCCCTCTTTTCTGGTTGCCTCTTTCAACAAGTTGTAATCTCAAGAAGAGCTTAAGTCAATGGTGTCAAATCAAAGCAGAAAAGAGGACCACTAAACTCAAACATTAGGATCCCTGCAGGTCACATGCTAATTTAGAAGAAAACCACAGCTTATACATTTTTTTCTTTTTTAAAAAATGTATCAACACATTAAAATCAAATAATTTCATGCAGGCCTCACTCAGAAGTGTTATGGACTACATTTGGGTAATAGAAGACTAGATGTGGAGTCACTGTTTTGGATTTGCTTCTCAGTTCTACAATTACCTGTGTGGCCTTCAGCAAGTCTCTCTTTTGACCTATGTTACCTACGTATAAAATATATAAAAATAATGGAGTTGGAATAGATAACCTCTAAGGTCCTCTCTCGTCCTAAGTCCTCTGACACTCTAAATACTCTCATTGTCTATGTGAAAAGCAATGGAGGCAGCAGTGTACCATATTTTCAAATGCATTGGCCACCTGGATATAGCCCTTCTTCTTTCCAATATAATCTTGGTTCTTGGAAACACAACTTCCTCTTGGGATGCCCATTCTAGCCCTTGTTATATCACCCCAACCCTGCTTTTGGATTTCTACTTTCTCTTACTCCTTTATCTTTCTAACTACTTTCATTCAAAACTCTCAGCATTCCCATTACATTTCTTTACTAAATTTCCCAAGAAACCTTTTCAAAAAGGACTTCCAGGGCACTGCAAATTTGCCCAACTATTCATAAGCTATGGCCAAAAGCCATGTTACTTTCCTCATGATTTTGCACTGAATTTTGTGCTGGGTGTGCATACATCATATCAGCCTGGCAAGGAATTGGTTTTGTGTATATGGAAGACACATGCTGGCTGATACTATTACCTAGTCATATGTAGGATTGTAATTTAACATATTGCTAATTTGATTATTTTAAATTATTTACAGATTACCCAAGCATAGCATTAACTTCCTTTTGGCTACCTTTTAAACACTATTAGTTACCTTACCCACAAGATGATGTACAAAAGCAACAATGGAGGATAAATTCCTAATCAAACCTTTTTGCTATTTCTGAATTACTCTGCTACTGGATGTGATGGAAGTCAAGGTTAAAATTACTGGGATAACTGAGATTTATGGATGATCGCAGTGTTCCATTTACCCATAGCATTCTTAGCATCCACTAATATAGATGACTCAATATGGAGAGTGGACAAAAATAAGAACAAAGAAATTATGGATTAAAAATCAAAATGGAAGATATATAAAGTAGAAAAAAGAAACACAGAAAGCTTTGGAGTATACCTAAAATTTGAGGGTGGTCTGTAGGTGGTATATAAACCTGGATTTTCTTAAAAGAGGTAGTTTGTAAAAATATAGAATCTAGAAGCATTATTTTTAAAGGCTAAAAATAAGGCCCTGAATCTTGTGTCTTTCTCCAGAAATGTACATGTTAACAGAGGACTGGCCAATGATAGCCCAGTACTGGAAACATGTTCAAAGATATATTTAATTCTGCTTCTGTAAATATGTGATGATGTGGAATAGAGGGTCCCAGTTTTCCAGTTCAGAGACTGGGAAGATAATTCTGTGACTGTTTCCTGTTTCTAGTTTGGCAGATCTAACTTCGCACACACAAAAAAAAGCCAAACTGAATAAAAACTGCTGTGATCATCCTGGTCAATAGTGATGTTGCCTAGAACACATGGCACTCATGCTGCTTCTGTCCATATTCTGTTTATTCATTCTTGCTCTTAGGTGAAAGGAAGCCTGGAGATAGAACAAGTTTATGGATTTCAGAAAGGACAGAAAAACCAGCAGTTTGCCAGTAGCCATGAAGAACAACATACTTGACCCAGTCCAACAGTGGACTTAACTTGACAGCAAAGATACAAAGTTTTGCAAACAAAGGGGCAGCTTGGCCTTTGGGTATATATGCTACACCTGAAAGTGAATTCAGTGGAAAGGGAACAAAATTTTGTAGCAGTTACTTTAAGTTTGAGCTCGCTTTGTCAAGGGACCAAAGTGAAAAAGGGAACATTATATCTCTGGGTGAGGGATGTGTTTGTATTTCTAGTCTATCTATACCTTTTCAGTAAATATCTATTTGTAAAACCTAATTGACATTAATTGCTTACTGAAGAGATATCAATTAATAAATATTTACTAAGTGCTACTATGTGCCAGGCACTATGCTAAGCACTGGGAACACAAAAAGAGGCAAAAGATAGCCCCTGCCCTGAAGGAGCTTACAATCTCTTGACAGAGACAATATGCAAATAAATACATACAAAGTAAGCTATAGATAGCTTGCTTTACAGATAAGATATATATATATATATATATATATATATATATGTAGGATAAAGGAAATAATTAACAGAGGGAAAGCATTGGAGTTAAGAAGGGTTCTGGAAGACTTCCTATAGAAGGTGGAACTCTAGTTGGGACTTTAAAGGAAGCCATGGAGGTCAATAGTCAGAGCAGAGGAGGAAGAGACTGATATTGAGGTAGTAAACAGAGTTGCTTTTAAAATCATGATTAAGGTGGATAGAGCTAATTGCCATGCCAGTATGCCAGTATGTAGTTTGGAGGAGTAATTTTTGAGCCTCACTGCAAACACTATGTAGATCACTCTCTATTGTTTTTTTTTTCACTAACAGATACATTAGCTACATTGCTTTGCTCTTCATAGCAGTTCTTTTGTAATGATACCTGATCATGTGACTAGGCTGTTAGTGTTTATATGAATCCTTTTACCTCACAAGAGAAATTCACTGGAATGTAGAAAGAGGAAGTAACAAGACACAGGCACTTCATTATAGCTGTAACAATTTTATCAGACAAATTCAATGATTTTTTTGGGGGGGTGGGGGGAGAAAACACCATGCCTATAATGTCTTCCAAATTAGAATATGCTGATTTTAACAGATTACATAGGTGTGTCTATATGTCAAGGAAGCAATAGGCCAATGCAGCAGGGGAACAGGAAAAAAAGAAAACAATTCTGACTAGTTATAAGGCACTCTGCAGATCAAGTTTCCTAACTGTTTGAACCTCATTGGCAGTCTGAAGAAGTGTGAGGAGATCATGGATAAGGTATCCAGAAGGAACCCAGGCACTAAAAGATTATGTCAGACAGTTAGTTACTCACACATTTGCAAGTTTATATTTCCTCTTTGCTAAGGTTCCATAGTCAAGTCTGAATGGTTACTCAGACAAATGTTAGGATGTGTATCTTTTTTGAGAACCCAGATTACTGAGTCTGTGCCCTTATATTTAATTGTTGCTGGGCAGAATCATAAGGATCAAGTGAGGGAATCTAAAGGGCAGGTGACATAGTGATTAGAAAAGTTGCTAATCTTGCATACATAGACTAGACAAAGATTGCTAAACTGATTATGCTCAGAAGAGCCTTGTCCTTGCCTAAACACACCTGACAAAGCAGTTCTGGGTTCATACAGACTTACTAGTACACAGTCACCTTAATCAGAGGTCAAAAATGGAATCATTTCTCTCAACTAGAAGCAATTCTCACAAGAAGTTCATGGACCTCTTCTCAGAATAGTGTTTTTAAATGTAAAAATCAACTATATCTGACTACAAAAGAAATAAACTATACTGAAACACAGTGATCACCCTAGAATAATTTATATCAATGCAAAGGTAAGTTGCTTGATTGTATTTTTCTTTTTTGCCCTTGTTGTATTGCTGTTAGGTAGAGGCTACATGACACCATGTATATATATGATCTAGAATCAACATGATCTAGAATCAGAAAACATAGGTTTGACTATCGGACTTACAACTTCCTAGCTTTGTAACTATGGATGGATGACATAAATACTCTTAACCTCAGTTTCATGATCTACAAATTAAATTCTGGGAATACCTTCATCATAAGATTTTTGTAAGAGAAGTGGTTTATAAGACCTAAATTTTTAAATGAATATGATTCCTCATTGTTATTATCATTATTAAACTTAATTGGAGAATAAAAAAAGCTTTCCTGACTATATTTTATTTAGTCAGAGGTAGTCCAGGGTCAGGGCAGACTATCTGGACAAGCGTTAGAGAGATTCCATCTCTTTCCTCTTCCAGTTAAGTGATAGGTTGGTTTTGTTCAGTCCTTTCAGTCATGTCCTACTTTTCATGACCCCATTTGGAGTTTTCTTGAAAAAGACATTAGAGTCTCTACCATTTCCTTCTCCAGTTCATTTTACAGATGAGGAAACTGAGGCAAATATGGTTAAGTAACTTGCCCAGGGTCACACAGCTAATGTCTGAGGTCAGATTTGAACTCAGGTTTTTGTGACTGCAAACTCAGTGTTCTATCAACTGTAGCACGTAGCAGCCCTGTGCCACCTAGCTGCTTCTAGCAAAGGGTATTCAAAGCAATCCACAAAGATAAATTATTCTTCTCTTATATCTCACTCCCTAAGACAATTTTAAGTTATAACTAATAGTATCATCAGCTTTCACCGGCTTAAGTTATAAAAATAGTTAACTAATTATCTCAATCTGAAGAAATCAAGGGATGGGGATAATGGAGAGTGGGTTTCTATCCTTAATTACTTGATAGTTAATGGAAAACTATCTGCATTTATGCAGGGTCACTCCTTCATGAATACATTTCTCCATGTTCAATGTGGCCCTCAATGTAATAGCACTCATTAGTGAATGTACAAACATTCCTGTGAATACATTAGAGGATTTAAGAATAATTAGTCCTTGTTTATAATTAGAAAATACCAGTGGAGATGTATTTTATTTCAGAGACTTAACTGAATCCATTTTGTTTTCCATTCTTACAAAATTAATCACATAATATTTGAAATTGTCAAGCTTCTGTATCAAAGGGTAAATGTTTGCAGTTCATGTATTTTCTTGTCCTTTCAAAATCATTTTTTATTTGCAGTGGCAATAGGTGGCTGTTTTGCTATTTTTACATTAATCCAATGGCAATCTTTCCTTCTAGATTGATCAGAGTATCCATAGTTTGATCTTGAAAACTGTCTAATATTTTTTTTAACAGTCATTAAACCATGGGATCAGGAGAATCAGTGTTGGTTCAGTAACTAATGGCATGGTCACATGCATTCTTTCAGTAAAAGCTGTGTTAGCTGGAAACTATTTTTGAATAGTTGGAATTTTTAAAAGCAATTCCTAGAAGCTCAGTAGCTTCTGAATAATGTATATTGTGTCAAGTTAGAAAAAGAAATGTTTGATTTTCTAGCTAAACCTAAAATATCAAGCACTGATTTTTCCCAATGGGGTCTAAATTCATTCTAAACGAAGGTCAAGGTACTGGCAAAGCCTGGACTCACCCCCCCCCCCATTTTTCTATTGCTTTCTGGAAAATAACACTGTTTAGCAATGAAAAATCCCTCTTCTCCTTTAGTTTAAAGCTCCTATATTATGTTCCCATTTTCTAGGGGTTTTTTTTGTTTGTTTCTGGTGTGTGTGTGTGTGTGTGTGTGTGTGTGTGTGTGTGTGTCTATTGACAGTGAAAGAAGAAAAAAAACAGACTAGGCACTACCTTTCTATCTCTGTGACCTGAAATAAGTAATTTTACCTCTCTGGGCCTCAGTACTCCCATCAAGAAAGTTTGGCTAGATGATCTCTATGACTCATTCCAGGTCAAAATTCTATGTTTCTATGATTGCCACTGCATAAACTTAGACACTTCAAATTCTGTGAGTTTCTTGTATATGTCATAAGACTCATAACTTTAATTGATTAAATTTTGACATTGCTTTGGATCCTGAATGTGTAATATTGCATATCATTACATAAGTCTTAACTTATTAATTCTCCATTGACTAGTCCTGTGAATTTGTTGGCATAGGGAACCAGCAGTAGATAAACTCCCTCTGCAATGCACAGTAACACTTGCTCTGCAATTTGTTGCCTAGAGCATGAAAGGTTATGAAAATTGAATAGGGTCACAGAGCCAATATGTGTCAGAGGTAAAATATGAACCCAGATCTTCCTGATTTCCTATCAACTTCCAGGAGTGGGGAACCTGAGGTCTTGAGACCACAAGTGCCACTGCACTTGAGGACCTAGAGGGCCACATGTGGTCTCAAGACCTCAGGTTCCCCACCCCTTCACCATATTGCCTCTATTTCCTTCAACATCTTTCCTTCCCCAATTTAATTGAACCATTTCTTTTCAATTTTGGTTTTTGTTTATAAACTTATTACCTTTCTCAATTTCACCCAGAAACTTTTCCCTTTGAGGAAATGGTAAGAGCGTTAGATTTGGAATCAGAAGAAGGGCTGTAGTTTAAATCTTGACTCTTCTATTTCCCACTTCTGTGACCTTGGGTCAGACATTTTGACTCTCTAGAGTTTAATTTCCTCATATATAAAATAAGGCGGTTGGACTAAGTGATTTCTATTGCTCCCTCCTTTTTAAATATTCCTTAATCTTTTGCTACTGTAGAAAACTAGATTGCCCTTGATTTAATGCTGCCTAATTCTGTTTATATTAACATTGTTGTACTGAAGGAAAAAAAAGAGCAAGGAGCTCTCTACGACCAGTTACTGATCTAGACCTAACTACCAGCCTCTGAATTCAGAAAAAAAAATTCTAATACCTGATATACTTGAATAATTCTCAAAATATTCAATCTACAGACTACTTCCATGGGGTAGAAAGCCATCTGTGATTATATCCTCTTTATATGTGTATGGATGTTTGTGTATATATGTGTATGTACATATGTGTGTATATATGTGTGTATAGATATATACACATGCACACATTTATGTGATTTTGCCTATCAAAAAAAAAATAACAGCCATGTGCTACTGTTTAAAATATGTTTTGGTACTTTTAATAAAAGTACAGCTGAATTTTGTAGTGGGAAATACAATGCCACCTAGTCTCTAGGGAATCAGTCGCTTCATGGTTCTTTTTGATCACACATTGTATCAGCAGAAAAGAAATTTCAGGAAAATCACTGTAGCAGTTTTGTGAGGATGTATTGAAAAGGGGAGGAACTTGAGTCAAGGAGACCAATTAAAAGGTTACTATAAAAATTCAATTAAGAAATGATGAGGACTAGAAGTGGGATGGTAGTAATGTGATGCAGAGAAGGGATGTTAGAGATTCCATGGGGTAAGAAACAGTAATAATTTGCATTTGATTTGATATGTGGCTTGTGAGAGAATGGGGAGTCTAAGATGACTCCAAAGTTTAGAATACAGATGGCTAGAATGATTTGTTGACCTGATTAATATTAGAGAAATCTTGAAGCAGGATGTTTTTGGAAGAAAGATAATACAATGATAATTGTGATCTAGATGTCAATCTATCTATGCTTACTTATCCTAAATGACTCACTCAGAACCACCCTAAATTTAAAAAGAGGCATTCTCTTATCCATAAGTCATTGACCTCAAATGCAGAGCCTACTTTGCTGGGTACCTTCAGTAGCTGCAAAGTAATCCAGGGGTAAGGTGTAGGATCAGATCTGCCCAGATGCTGTTGGTAGCTCTTAGCTTAAGTTATACCTTCCTGAAGGAAGATACAAGGCACGGAATGAAAGAGGTAAGGAGTTTATTTTATGGAGGGAGGGAGCAAAGTTCAGAGATTAAAAGGGTAAGTGTGGCTGTGCTGCTGACAAACCCCATGATTGGCTATCATACTGAGGGATGCAACCCGACTTTCCACCTTCAGATGGGTTGAAAATATACCTCTTTGGGATCCATTGAAGGCTTCTACCTTGGGAACTACAGAGTCTAATGGTCTTCCCATAATCCGATTAGCATTGGGAGCTAAGGGCAGAGATAATGGTCTTTTGCTTTTGATCTGTTCTACTTTGGATTGCCCCATGAGGTAAAAGGATACCTTTTGTTCACAAAATGTATCTATTATGTAGATTTTAGCTAAAGCTTTTTATATTTTTTTAAGTAATGTCTCCCTTCTTACATCACTTAAACTCAGAGGCAGAACCCTCATTTTTCATATTTTAAAATGGCTTATATATTATAATACATTATTATTACAAATAATATTTTAGCATTGTTATCATGTTGATGTTGTAGTGCCTTGTTTCCATTTATCCTCATCCTTTCAAATATGTGACATACTCAAAGTAGTTATAAGTGTGTAACAATAACCTTTCTGTAAAAATACAAAATACAACTCTAAATCATATTTCTAAAGGCACAACATAAGTACAAAATTAGAAAAGCACTGAATTTTTTCCCAGTTGATTCTGAAACCAGATTTTTAAAAACTGTCATGCAGAATAAAATATTTTATCAGTTTAGTGAGTCCATATTGAAATTGAGGATTTTCAGATGTATAAACAAACCAAATACAAAATCTTAAATGCTCCAAGGTATCCACACTTATGGAATATTTCCTAAGCTGCCTCAGGCTTAGCAGTCTTATAAGGCTTTTTAAACAAAACATCACTTAGTCACCTTAATAACTGGGTGAGAGACATCTACAGAAAAGTCAGGTGTATCACAGAAGGGTAAGAATGATTCATTAGGTGGCATTCTTCCCAGTAACTACTCACTGAATCAGTATTAGCAGATAACTCTAAACAGTATTAGCAGATAACTTTTACTAGAGGTCTCATCTTGTCTATAAGGCTAATAAAATAATGAGTTCATAAAAAAATATAAGAGCAGAGGTGGATTAAGTCTAACACCCTGACCAAATGCCATATGCTAAGCAAACATTTATAGTTCAATAACAGTAAGTTTCATTGCCAAACTCTTTAGATATACATTCTAAACATACACAAAACTCTGAGTGTAATAAAATGCACCTTCTTCTGTTTTATTTTTGTTGATGACACCAAATCACTCTGTCTCTAAACTTCAAAGTCATTGTTATCTTTAACTCTTCTCTCTTCTTTACTTTTGCTATTGAACAGGTAGCCAAGACTACCTGTTTACATCTCTTGCATTTTCTCCTTTCCATTTCCACTACCATAACTAGTTTATCTTCACTGGGTTATTAATATTGACTCTTCATTGATCACCTTATTAATGGTTTCATATCAATCTAATTAATTACAAGTATTAGAGCTGGAGGGGACTTCAAGTAACCTATATTAAACCTTTCATCTAACAGATGAGAAAACTAAGGCCTGGAGAGAAGAAGTGTCTAGCCTCATGTTACAAAGAACAAATCCAGAAATTCACAAAGCACAGGTTTTTGTCACCACAAAATTCAATGTTATTTCCATTGTTCACTCTTTTATAGATGAATAACTTCATTAAAACATTATTCTGGAACTTTCAATGACAGCATATGTAACAGATGGGTAGGCTGATATACATGTTCTTGGCTAATCCAATTTCCCATGTGAAAGGGGTTGGGGGTATTCTGTTTCAGAAAAAGCATGATGACATGAAATGGAAGTGCCTTGTAGTGATTTGAAACAAACATAGACATTCTACAACTGGATATTGTTTGCTATCCAAATGAGGAAGAGGACCCTCTTTGACTGGCTACATACGTAGAACTGGGAAACTTTCAAAAGATATTAGTCTCTTGGCGAAGACTCTTTTTGGACTTGTTAGACTTATTGTGCAAGTATGAGCTGCTGAGTGCCTCTGGGTGGGGAATTTGAGCACTCTCATCCAGAGTCAGTATGAAAGCCAGCTAATCTGACCTTGAAATTGTTTCTGTCTACAAGCAGATTAGAGTTGGCTATGATCTTGTGAGCTTCAAATGGTCAAGAGAATGAGCTATAAAGAGGTATGGGAGAAAAGTCCATACCAAGTATAATAGCTGGCCAAAACAACATTGACGTCCTAAGGACTGACCTTTGAGACCCAAGCCAGTGGTAGCTAAGATGTGGAATCAGCCATAAGTTATGCCACATTTTGATCTGAATTTAATAGGACCAATGCTATATAGAAACTGAGTTAAGTGAGCCCAATCTTCCTAGGGATCAAGGTGGTAAAAGGGAGATCATGTCCCCCAGCTGTTGGGAGGAAATGTTTTTAATTATGTTCCTCCTTCATATTTGAAGTAAAAGCAAATTGTAAAAGTTAATATTTGTTAATTGGTTAAATTGTATTAAATCACTAATGGCTGGAGGTTAATAGGGGAACATAACAAAATGGGGACAAGAGCCAATGGTATTAGAGTAAGATACACTTAATACTTTAGGAGTACCCTCTAGAACCCTGAGAAGGGGAAAAAGCTCTAAAAGTGTGAGTCCAAAGCCATTGCTACACACTGATGAAAATGATATGAAATAAAGCCAGAAAGGCAGTCAATCCACATTCTGGAGATCAAAGAAGTATATTTGTTTGATAGACTATAGGAATCAGGTGAAGATTTTTGACTAGAAGAATCACTTAGAATCAAAAATGTTGAATGCTAGAAGAGACCTCTGTGGTCATCTAGTCTAACCCATATACAAAAGGAATCTCAGCTATAGCATACATGACAATTGGTTGTATATAGTCTCCCTTCCCTTGTGCTCCACCCCCTCTTCTCTTCTCAAAGCCAAAAATGCTCATTTCCTCCAATGGATTCTTATACGCCATGGAATCATGAACCCTCTTACAATATGGATTGCCCTCTATTTGACACTCTTTCACTTATCAATGTTCTTTTCAATCCATGGTGTCAAAAACTAAATATAATATTCTAGATGAGGTCTGATGAGGGCAGAGTAAAATGGTACTATTTATTACTTTACATTTCTGAAAGTTATGCCCCTCTTAATGCAGTCATAGACTACATTATTTTTGTTTGGTTTCCACCACATCATATTATTTACTCATATTTAAGATTGCAGTCCAATAAAACAACCAAATGACATTCAGAACTTCTTTCTCCTCCTGGTCCCCATATTATACCTGTTATTTTTTTTTGTCAAGTGCAAAACTTTACATTATTAATTTCATCGAAATTTCATGAATTTGAAATTTGAGTTTCATCTTATCAGATTCAGACCAGTGCTTTTGCTTTTCTGAGATCCTTTTGAATTCTGACTCTGTCACCCAGTGTGCTGGCTATTAAACTCATTTTTGTATCATCTGCAAATTTGATGAGCATGTCAAAACTTGATAAATATGCGAGCCATATCTTTGCAGATCACTGATAAAAAAAATTAAACAATGCATGGCCAACTACTGCCACTTTGACCTAGAACCATTTATTCCTTGAGTCAAGTCATTCAACAAATTCTGAATCAATATTTTTGTTTTTTATTGTCCAATACATATCTCACCATTTTGATACAAGAACAGTATAAGATATTTTATCAGAAGCTTGTGATAAAGCAAACTCCCCTGATCAATTGTTTATAACAGTGATATCACAGACTATGACAATGAAGTCATTGGCTCTAAGTGGACATGGATTTATATGCTAATGAAGAAAGAGCATTTATGGATATCCATGTCTGGAAACTCTGTAAAATATGTCTACATAAAAAGATAACTTCTCAAATGAATTAGCTGACAGTACTCCACCAATACAAACCTTCCTTCAAAACAGAACAAGTCCAACTAAGGAGGGTCAAAAGGTCAACTATTTTATGCCAATCTCAAAGTTCTTCTTCTGAGCCTCCTATTTACCAGAATAGTATTCAAGATCATGGGACTTTTTTCCTAAAATGCACCCTGTCTGTGATTGACATACAAGCATATAAAACTACTTGTGTCTGCCAATCAACCTAGAAAAGGACACATTGAAAAGGAAACATAAAATAATGAAATAAATATATAAATGGCATTTTTCTGAGATACACATCTCCTTAAGCCCTTGTTTCCTTTAGAAAATATTTATTGAAATGGTAATGGGCATCAAGGTGCAATCATTTGGACTTGTTATTGCTCAACTCAACCTGCCACTCATATACATCTTCTACCACAACATTTATTTTTAGAATACTTTTAAAAATCCACTGCTTCAATAAGATCCCATAAAATGAATAGCTTGCTTGGCCTATTAATTTTATATGAACCTTCTATACCAAAAATAATATTAAGCACAACTGCATAGAAAGCTGCAATGCCAAAGTATGAATACTGCTCTTAGGATAAAGTATAAATACTGCTCTTATGTGATATAAGCTGCATTCTATAAATACATCTGGCAGGAGTGTCAGTCTGCATTATTTTTGCTATAATACATGTTATTCTGAGAATGTGATATAGTGGTGACCTGCAGATCCACTATATTAAAAATTCCCTATTGATAATTACAACATAAAGATTTAAAAAAATAACAAATAAACTCTCCAAAGAAACTATAGTTTTTGTGGTTATAAGTATAGTCTCATTTTAAAACTAATAAATTATTTTAATTCCAGGATACTGAAAGCAAGTCTTCCCTATTCCAAGAGTTTGACTTGTTTTTCATTTATTGTTCTTTTAGTCTAAAAAAGGAAACCTAACATTTTTCTAGCTGATGGACAGCAGTGAATTCCTCTTATTGAAAACACCCACACTCAAAAAACTTCTTGGCAGTTTTGAAGGCAGTATCTTGTTGAAGGAGAGGAAGAGATGAGAATAGAAAAAGCATGTCATCTTCCTCAAGATGAACATCTGGCTGCCGAAGCCACCAAGTGAAAGCAAAAATGCCTGAGCTGAGAAACCTTTTTGCCATGTTAGATTTTTCTGGGAAAAGGGGAAGGTGAAAAGAAGAGGTACCCTTCAGTGGACAAACATAAAAAATACAATTTTGGATTTAAAGGGCAATCCCTATATACTCATGAAAATAACAAAGATAGAAGAAAAGGGCCTTTTAAGCAGGATTTAGACAGTGAGAGAAATCAAATAAATTGGGAAACTGTCTTCTCTTCCTAATTTAAGGTGAATACATTTTTTGTTGTTTCCTTTGGTTATTACTCAGTATATCCTTTTCTTTTTCTTGTCTTCCTTTGGTAGTCTTCTCCAGAATGATTTTTTTTTCCTATTTGACATGTAAAGATAAAAATGCTGACTCCAATTTTTCCTGAACAGTAAGGTTTCCTGGCTGAGTCTGTATTTAAGGTTTACTTTTCACAAGTCAGCTTCCAATAGAGAATTTAGTACAAGAACAGACAGGACATCTATTACCTCCCCATTCTCTTTACAAGGAATGATCAGGTTTCAGTTTCTCTTACCTGAACTACTGCAGTAACCCTCCAAACAAGTTTCTCTCCCTCTACCCCCATCTCAGTTCCTTTCCTCTGCAATTTTCCCCATTTACCAGATGAATAAACTTCTCAATGCAAAGCTCTAATCACAGTATTATGTTGCTTACTAAAACTTTGATGGCTTCTTACTATATACCAAATAAATAAATATATAAAAAACTCAGCCTGGCATCTATAGTCACACACAATCTATCTCTAAACTACTTATATCATACTTTATTCTAGTCAGAGTAGACCATCTGAGCTCATAAGTTCTTTGATTCTGACCTAGAAAGGACTTTAGAAGGAATCTAATCCAGGTCCCACATTTTCCAGATATGAAAATTGAGGCTCAGAGTTAAAAAGTCAAATGACTTGTTAAAGATTGTATGGTCAGGATTTGAACTCAGGTCTTCTGACTGCAGACCTTTACTGTTTTCAATCAACTTCTCCATGCTATTTGTTCCCCATGCTACTCAAAATAGTGAGTTATCATGAATGTCAGCAAACAGAAAAACAGAATTTTTTTCTCCCTAAAAAGTTACTTGTCATTCTTAAAGGAACTTTGAATTGGAAGGAGGCTTAGGTTGGCTAATCAGCACCTCTAGTGATTCTTGTGGTTTATGATGCTATCTTCTAGGCTTTTAAAAATAAAATAATAGCAAAAATCCAAGAGGTTACCCGCCAGAAAATAGTTCCCAGGTACTGTCAGGTGATTTGTAACTGACAACCATCCTGTTGAGCAAAAATAAAGAAAATGTAAAAAAAAAGAAAAAAAGTAGAGTTTAAAAATAGGTTAACTTCCTTTAAGTCAGAAAAGATCATTTAATTATGACATTACAGGCCTGAAAGAATTAACACTCTTTTTTTTCTTTTGCTCCTAACAAGAACAGGCCTATTATTCTTTAAAAATCCCAAAAGAGATCCTTGGACACAACGATCCTTGTTGATTTTTCAGTGCTTGAAGAAAGGAAGAAACAGAGTGATTGGGAAATGAGCCTACCCAGCGAGCTGATGCTAGGTCTAGCATTAGAAGTTGGGTTGTTCTGACTCCAGACTCATTATAAATAATAAATGAAATAGCTATTTCTGTCTCCAAACAGCTCTAGAATCAGTGTTATCAGGGCACTCACTTTTTCTTTTTGATGATCAGAAACATGAAGCATCTTTCTCCTACGACTCCTAGTGCTCTGCAATATAACAATTCAAAAAATGTTCATTAAGGGCCCATGTACAGGCAGTCCGTTAGGCACTGGGTATTACATAAGATGAAAAGTGACAATCTCTAATCTTAAGTTGTGGGGTTAGGGGAAAGTTACTATACTACATGGTCACAGATAGGTATGAAAAAAAGTAGAATGTGATGGGGGAGGGAAGAGACCTAGGAAAAGTTTAGAGGAGAAATGTCCCTGTCAGTTAGGATGGGAGATGTTTTGGAGGGAGTACTGGGATCAGGGCATCTGAGATGGGCTTTGAAGGAAGAGGATTTCTACAGGTAGAGATAAGGAAGAGTATATCCTAGGCTTGGGAAGGGGGGGGGATGTTACTGTAGCCTGCATAAATGCTTTCAGGTGGGAAGGGGGCAAGCAGAGATTAGGAAACAGCAATTTGTAAAGTTTGGTTCTATATAGAGCATGTGAAGCAGAGTGGTATAAAATAAGGCTAGAAAAGTTGACTGGGGAGTCAGGACTTAACTAGCAGTGGGAGTAGTTTATATTTATCATACATGTAATATAGGAAGCCACTCAGGTTTTTTGAGCGGAGGAATAATTCAATAACATCTGCATACTAAGGAGATAATTCAGAAAGCTCTACAAAGGATGAATCAAAGATGTGAGTGACTGGATTCAGGAAGCTCTCCTAAGAGGCTGTGAAAATATTCCAGACATGAGGTGATGAGAACCTGATATCAAGAGTGGAGGGACGTTTTAGAAAAAAAATCATAAAGACTTGGATGCTGACTATACATGAGGACAGAAGAAGAGAAAAGGAACTAGAGATGGAAGAAAATGTTGAATCTAGGTGACTAGGTAGAGCCCAAAATAGAAATAGGTTACACTTGGGAGGAAAGAGATAATTAGCAGGAAAGATAATAGTTTGATTTTGGATATATTGATCATGAAGTGCTCATGAGACATTTCTTTTCATCTCTGCAGTATGAGAGATAAATTAGCAACAAGGAGACAAAATTGACTGTTACCAGATGGCATGATGGTTTGCTTATAAAATATCAGAGGATCAATAAGGGCATAGAGATAATAGCTTCATTAAAGTAGTTGGTTATAAAATAAAAGCACAAAAACCCAACTTTACTTCCATATATCAGTAACAATATTCAGGATTTTTTTTAAAGAAGAGAAAATTTTAATCAGAATAACTACAAAATGCATTAAATCACTAGGAGTCAATCTTCTAAGATGTATTCAATAGAATGAATAAAATTATAAAACATCTTTAAAGTAATGAAAGTCAGTTCAAGTCTGTGGATCGCTTCTCTTTTTTTTTAACTTGAAACTGTAAATTTATTATGTACAACTTGCTATTGTTTTTAAATATATAATAAAGTTATTCTGTAATTTTCTTTTTATTTTCCTTTTTGTCTTCCCTCCCTCCTCACCTAGAGATGGCTATCATTAGAAACAAATATGTATGTGTATGTGTGTGAATACATACACACAAATATAAATATATACATACATACAGACACACACACACACATATATACATCATTCTATACATACAGAATACTGTTTTTAAAAGCATAAAATAAAATACATTGAAATAGCTATGAAAACATTTTATGTTTTGAACTGCAGCTATTAAAAAAAATAAAGAGTGACTTAAATGATTGGAGGGATAGTCCTTACTCATGGATGAGCACAAGTTTTTGAATAAACAAAATCAATTCAGTTAGAATTAGAAGGTTGTATCAACTGAGAATTATTTTTCATTAAATAGATCTAATATCCAAAACAGAGGGATTTTCCAAGAAGCATTCCCCAAAAAATAAATTGTCCAAAAGACAAAAACTTCTCAAAAGAAGAAATTGTAAATTATTATTAAAAGACTGCCTCCAAATCACAAAAAATGAACAATGTAAATCAAAACAATTCTGAAATTTCACCTCCCACCCAGAAAATTGATAAAGTTAAAAATGGATGGAAATACTATTGGAGGGGCTACAGAAACATAGGATCTTTAATGCACTCTAACTGAAACTGCTAATTAGCCCAAACATTCTCAAAAAATAATTCAGATTTATGATTATAAAAGAGAACAAAATGCCCATGCCCTTCAATCCAGAAATACAATTAATGGGTAATTACCCCATGGAGGTCATTGGAGATCAAAACTTCCAGATAGAGCAAAACATTCATACCTGCAGTTTTTGTGTTAGCAAAGAATTGGAAATCAAATAGATACCCATGGAATGGGGAACAACTAAACAAATTGTGGTATATGAATGTAATGGAAATGACAAATATAAAAAATTTAGTGAAGCATGGGAAAATTGACAAAAATTATGTACAGTGAACTTAGCAGAACCAGGAAAAGAACGTAAACAGTGACTACAACTAAATAGATGAAAAGATTATAACAAACAAAATTGAATGTTTTTTAATTGTAATGACCAAATTGGCCCCGGAGAATAATTGATAAACTGTACCTCTAATCATTATTCATAGAAGTTGAGCAATAGGGATTTGAAATATGACATATACTGTCAAAAATGAATAACCTATTTTTTTCCATGTTTGTTTTGTTTTTCCTGAACTGCTTATTTTGTCTTCTTTTTATTATCTTTGTCACGAGGAATGGATTCCAGGGTAGAGGAGCAAAAGACAGATATTCAGAAATAAAGATAATGTTAAAAACAAAGATATGAAGGTGATTCTTGGAATCTCATCATAGGGGCAAAAATATTAAGTGGAATAAAGATAAAAGAAAGCTATATTCTACTCAAATGTATTTCAAAAACATATTCATGATAATGTTCTCATATGAAGAACCAGATAGTAAGAATTTGCTATGAGACAAAGGTAGACCTAAAAAAAAGAATCACATAATGAGCATTGATGTATTTATTAAATACTTATAACATATAATAAAAAGGATCATGGAATTACAAACATAGAAAAAGACCTAGAGGCAGCCAGATGACCCAGTAGATAAAAAAACAGGAATAGGGTAAGAGGAGTTCAAATCTGACCTCAGATACATATTAGCTGTCTGATCCTTGGCAAATCATTTAATCTCTATGCCTTCGTTTCCTCACATGCAAAATAGGGATGACAATGTCAGCAACCTCCCAAGGTAGTTTTGAAGATCAACTGAGATAATTGACAAGTGCTTAGCACAGTGGCCTGAGCATAGTAAGTACCTTATAAATGTTAGATACTATTGTTATTATTTTCCAGTACCAGCTTCTTATTTTATAGTCAAAGAAATGGAGGCTCAGAGGTTAAATGACTTGCAATTTACTATACAGATAGTAAATGGCAAAGTGAGGATATGATCCCTGTTCTTCAGACTTAAAATTGTGTGATCTTTCCACTAAATTATGGGAATAAAATAAATAAAAATACAAGTTAGGAAATGTGTAAGGCTATATATAGTAGAGGTCAGTTGTCTAGAGAGATTCTAGGAAGGAGAGATTACTTCTAATGGTGGAGAAAGATTAAGGAAGGCATTAGAGAAGAGCTGCCATTTGAGATGAGTCTTCAATGATTTCCATGACTACAGCAGCATTGGGGTTGGATATGCTATTTCATCAATTTCAGCAATGAAGGAAGACAATGTGAAGAGCCAGGAGAGAGCAGGATGAAGTTGTGGAACACAGAGTAGTCCATTTTGATTTTGAAAATTAAATACACTTTGCCCTCTTTTTTGTTTCTTTTTGAAATCTCTGTTTCAGTAAGAACTCTGAGTGTTTATTACAGACAACAGAAAAATGACTTTCTTAGAGAATGGGAAGGAGGTAGAAGTGCTAAATATTCCTTTACAAATTCTGAGGTGAAACAGAATTGTTGTGAGCTGAACAATTACAAAATATGGTCAGACAGTCCAAATGGAAACTGAAAGAAAAATGAGAGCAGGAGTTTCCTTGTCTATTCCTCTCTCTTCCATTAACTGAATAAGTTACTCTATTACAAAGACAAAAGTTCTTATCTCTCTTACAAGGTCTTTATGAGAATAATGTTTCTACACACTTACAGCCTCATTGAAAAGGACAGAGTATTAAACTTCATATTATCCATGCCCTCTCCTGAACTGGTCCATGATCAAATCCTCATTCTTCCAAGACCAGAAAGGCAAGGTTTTTTTATTTGTTTTGTTTTGTTTTACTTATTTATTTTTGTCCTTTCTTGATTGCTTTCTGATATTTACAAAGCCACTGTTTACATACTATTTCTGCCAACCTCTCCCTGCTGTATGCTAATGCCATTTTCTCTCTAACAATATCACTGCTTTTTCAAAAGGAAGGGTTTGGAGGAAGGAAGTAAAGGGCAGCTGGGACTTCCTACTAGGTACAGCAGAAATACCTTTCTGCTGTTCTAATGAAAACTAACCACTCTATGCCTGCCCATACCATGTGAGTTTAGTCAACGTCCTCCTGAAAGTTTATCATAGGGTGTCTTCCCAACGTACTGAAGGCCTTCTTTGATTTCTCCCAATATCATTATATCAATGGAGCATTCTATCTGCTTCACATCACTTTCTCCACTTAACAACTCATCTTCTTCTTCTGTCATACAATTCCTTGAACATAGCATTTATTCCTATTTTAATTTGTATTTCTTCATTAGTTATATATTGTAACCTGGTCATGAAGATTGTGCACTTTAATAATTCAGATGTTGTGTGCTTAATTGTTGTTGTTGTTGTTGTTCAGTTGTTTTAGTTTTGACCCCATTTGGGGTTTTCTTGGCAAAGATTCTGGAGAGGTTTGCCATCTCCTCCAGCACATTTTACAGATGAGGAAACTGAGGCAAATGGAATTAAGTGACTTGCCCAGGGTCACAAAACTAGTAAATGTCTGTGGCTAGATTTGAACTCAGGAAGATGAGTCTTCCTGACTCCAGGTCCGGCACTCTATCCACTCTACCACCTAGCTGACCAGTATGCTTAATAAATGCTACTCATTCATTCATTCATTCATTTATTCATTCAGATCTTTCATTTAACATATGAGGAGAGTGAAGCCCAGAGAGATTATATGGCTTACCCAATATCACATAGGCAGTAAATCAAAGTGTCGGGACTTGAACTCGTAACTATAACTTCAAGTTCAACCCTTTTCCAACCATACCGATATATCTCCCATACTAGAGTCATCTTTATTGGCATCATATCTCAATCTTACACTGTCTTAGCTAAACTTTGTACATAGCAGGTACTTGATAAATGTTATTTGAATGAATAACTGAATTCATGAGCATTTTAGAGGATAGTCATCAAAATGGGTAAGAGAAATTACCAAATTCACCAATGCTAACATACCTAGGATTTTTTCTTTGAATTGCCTCCTGATTTGGACCTGCTCTCGGCAAAACTGTGGTAGCTTATAGTTTCCTTTTGGAAACCTTCTAAATCACAAATTACACCCCTCCTTTTTTGACTCCTTTCTTGTTATCCTCCTAATACACAATACATATATAAATATATGTGCAAAAATATATGTATGTTTACATGTATTTGTATTGCAAACGTGTATGCATATAAACACAGATATATATAGTCAGATTTCAATTATCCTACTAATAAAAGGAATATGCTTATATATACACATATATATATATGTATTTTTTTAAATCAAATTTAAATTACCAATATAATACATATACATATACATATACTAGTAACATTACTAGATCATTAAATGTGAAAAAACACTCACAAATAATACGTTGCAAAAATGTTCACTATATATACATTACACATCATATATGCACAATTTTAATATAGAATTAGAAATTGAGAGAATTGTGTGAACCAGATTAACTCCACCTTGTAAAACTGACTCCATTCTGAGACTTTTTCATTTTGTAAATTCCACCTGCTTACTAATCATAGCAACTGAGTGACATCCTGTTTCCCATTTGGGAAAGTTTACCTGCTCATTCTCTACTTTCCCAGCTTGGAAAGTCCTTCATCTTTCCTCCAATTAGAAATCATATTACCTAATCTTGTATCCTGGTTTATATCCTGTTAAATATTTGCTTTTAATATATAAAAATCTGTCTCCTCTGTATTCAGGGTTCAGTTCCAAGTTGAGGAGGCCTGGTCTACAATTATATAATTGGCATGCATTTGCTTAACAAATCAATATTCTCAGAAGCTCAAACCTTTGTTTCTTCAGTTATTTCAGATTTAACCTGTCACAATATTTAGATCTGTAAGGCACCTTAGAAAGCCATTAAGTCCAACTTTCTCATCATATAGATGAGAAAATGGAGGCACAGATTGATTAAGTGAACTGCCTAAAGTCACACTGGTGGTATCTGAGGCAGGATGTAAACCTAAGTCTTCCACTTTCTAAGTCCAAGACCATAACCATATGCATCAATTGTCAACAGTACAATAAAATTTTAGCAGGGTTTTAGGGAGGGGTATTTATTGAGCATAATTTTGTAAAAACTCCAAACAGAGCCTGAATATCCATTTAGCTGTATATACTGAATTTAACTTTAATAAGCAACACAGAAAGATGTGCATTTTTCAGATTAATTTCTTTCATCTTTAGTTTTAAATTCATCCATTTATTAAAATGACAGTTGAAAAATGGCACACAATTTATATTCATTTGGAACATTATGCTGAGTGAAAATTTGTAGTGTACAATAATATATTTTCCTCTACAAGTAAATATTATTAAATTGCAGATATAAACTATATACATTATTAGATTTTTCAAATTATATTATAACTAATTAAATGCATTGCTTTTGCTTTGTCTGACTTTAGTGAAATAAATTTCCCCTTGTACTGTCTTTGATTTTATTTAAAATATGTTGAGAAAAATATAGACTATCTTATTTGCTACTATATTATTGTTTTGTTTTTAGTAACATTGAAAATCTAGCGCCACCATCTTACTGTTTCTTTTTAAATTTTAGGAATATTTTCTATTTTATTCCAAGAAAAGCATGTAGAGAAACTTTCCTTGAGTGGATGAAAATATCCATTTGCCTGAATTCAAAGATAATTTAATCTAGATATAAACTGATCCTAGCTGACAACATGTTATATACTGTCAAAAATCTTCATCCAAAATAGAACATGCCCATAAATAGCAGTATTAATTGCCTATCCTTGAAACAGGATTTTAAAGGTATAATTATAGAAGATGACAGCCCACTTAATTGTGCTTGTATTAATACCAAATCACACATAAAGTTTTGCCAGAAGTATACAACAATAGCATATAGAGTCTATCTTCTATGTACTTGATGAATTTTATTTTAAAAACTAAAAACTTGAAAAAATGAAACTCTCTATTTGAATTTAAAAAAAAAACATTGATTGAATTCACTGAAAGACTTCATTGAAATCTGAGAAAAGGAAAAGTATAAAAATACAAATCAACTAGTACTGAACATAAAAGTCTAGGTCTGGATATTAAGCCAGCCATTAGCTGAGTCAGCACAATCAGATCCTCTTACAAATTGATTCTATTCAGGTACTGAGGGGCAAGAGAATTCATTCAGCTTCCTTTAATCCAAATATATCTTTTTCAGTCATCATCAGTCAATTTTTACCAAACTTACATAAAGAAATGCCAATCCTAAGGCAGGGCTAGCATTAATTTAGTTATTGCTTACATTTTGGATACACCCAGTATGGCCAGAGTACAGTACATGGCCTCAAGGGGACTTAATTCATAAATGGGCATAATAAACCTAACATTTCAAAACTAAAATCAAGAGGGAGGAAATGTATCACCCAGAATCAATAATGTCCACAACACCCCCCCCCAAAAAAAACCAGGAACCAAAAGGTATTTTTGATCTATTAATTACATGTTTTAAGTTGATTTCTATCACTAAGAATATGCCACTTAGAGATTTTTTAAATGTCTTTTACTTTTGACAACCTTGCCTGAATGCATCCTACTATTTGTCATCAATTTTTTTTTAACTATTTTGAAGGCAACCTTAAAGTCATTTGACATAATGTAATCTCCATAGAATATTACTTGAATAAAAACCACACAAATTCATTGCCTTAAAAATTAATGGGTTGCGCAGTAGATAGAGTACTGGCCTTGGAGTCAGCAAGACCTGAGTTCAAATCCAGCCTCAGACACTTGACACTTACTAGCTGTGTGATCCTGGGCAAGTCACTTAACCCCATTGCTAGCCCCCCCCCCAAAAAAAAACGCAAAATTTTTTTCTACAAGCTGATACAAACACAAAAAGGGTGTGATTCCAAAGAGAAGACATAAGCTGGCCTGTGAGAGACACTAGTAAATGCTTCCATTGAGGTCTAGAATTTAAAAGAAATGCAGGACATAGTCAAAATTACCTTTTAAATTAGCACTAAGGGTCAAAGAGTCCAGTATCATTTGGCAATATTTAATATTCTCAGTCAGAGAACAGCCAACATTGGAAGAGAGCACATGGAAGCAATAGGATCACTCCACTGTGCTATCCAAAGCCCAATAATGATCAAAGCCAACTTTAACTAAAAATGAATAAGCACATGAAAGCCCTTTCTGGCTATTGTGTGGTTTAAGTATAGAGCTTTTTTTTTTATTCTTTTTGTGTACTTTTGTTTGAGAATGGCCTTTAAGCAGCCACTCCCAGGACAATTCTAATGTTGATCTAAACAGAATGTTATTCTAACTACTCTATTTCCTTAGGAAGTCTGATAATCCTACTTCCTTAAGGAAATCAGAAATTTGGAGTTTATTCTTGGTTCTGCCACTAGAAGGCTGTGATGTTGAGCAAGTCACTTAACACTTTCTGTGCTTCAGTTACATTATTTGTATAAATAAGAGTTAAATTACATGATTTAACCTTCAATTTGTCTTTTACTGGGATACCCTTGCTTCTAATTCTCTAATATAAGGGGATAAAAATATTTGGATGCTGTTTTGCAAATATGATTCCTCAATTCCTTCAGGATAACAGTGAGTAAATTATATCACAAGTTCTAAAACTTCCTTGGTCTATGGCCTATTCTACCAAGGCAAAAAAGTAATTTCAAATAGTACCAACATTAAGTGTGCAGAGTGAGAGCTATCACTCCTTCACCAGGGTTAATGGGAATATGGTTAATATTTTGTCAATTTGATCTCATGATATTCCTCCTTTATGCTTATCATATTAAGATAAGTGTAAATATTATATGAACATATGCCTTATTTCCTCTTATTAGACTATAAGTGTCTTGAGATCATGAGCTATCCTCTTTATTGTTCTATCAGTTCCTAATGCCTAGTATAGTACATCGTATGTAATAGGCATTTAATATATATTGAATGAATGGATCAAAAGTAAATGATTAATCTAAACTAGAACAAAAGTTTAGATTTATTATAATTATCAAATCTACAAGAAACCCATCTATAGACTATATGTGCCCTCTTGAGCCTTGGGTTGTTCATACTTTAAGAATCATTGTGATATAAGACAGAATTTTACTAGGGTTGTACTGGTGGCTTAAGATTCAAAATATCTATTAAAATTTGGTAATTTATTTTGCTACTGCTGGTATAGCCTATAATTAATTCCTCCTAATTCTACTTATGTGTTCAAATATTTTATACCTAAGATTTACTCATGGAAAGGATTTTTTTTTCTAATATGGCCAGAGGAAGCACATGCTTTAGAAAAATCCCTGGAGAAAGCAGTATGTTTTACATAAACAGAAGGGATTATCTATAAAAATGTTACCTTATTCTCTATCAATTCTGCAAATATTTCACCCAATCTTTGGAGAGAGCACATTGCTTTTATTGATGTTCTTATCTTTTTTTTTTTTTATTCTTTTCCTTAACAATTCAATTCCCTTTGCTGGAGCAGAATCAGACAAAGAGAAATCTTCACTATTAATTAACTATTGTTTATTCTTAGCATTTACTAGCAAACATACAGTAAGCTGGACTGTCTTTCATAATTGAAGTCAATGTTCTCTACAACCCTGAAGAAAACATGAAGAAAAATAAATCAACTGAATAACTATGACTTTTATGTGAAATTATGTTGTAAAAACATGGAGATTATATTAAAATTTTAATTAATTTTGTACATTAAATTGATCTGTCCTCACCCCTAGAGGAGTGACAGATTTCTAAAAAGAAGAATAGGGTTTTTTATTTAATTCTTTGAGCTAATAAATTAAGAAAGCACTGAAAACATGAAAAGATTATAATGAAGATCTAGCACCTATGTCAGTCTTATTTTATAATCAAAGATAGAAGACTCTTACTGATCTCTAAGCTAATTATTGTGTTTGAATTCTTACCACTGGAAAGTGTAACATAAAGAGTGGATAATGAGTGACAGGAATTTCTTTTCTTCTTAACTTGACCATCTGGTAAAAATCATTTCAGTATTTAGTGGCAATTGTCCTTAGGAAAAAATCACATACACTCTTTAAACTTCAGTTTCATCATCTAGACAATAGGAATAATAATGCCTAAACTAAGTACCTTAGGATTGTTGTGAAGGAAAATACATTGTAAACTGTGAAACACCATATAAATAAAAGGTAAAATGAATAGTTTACACTACTGAAGACATGCCCAAAGGATCCTATGCAAAGTTAACATCTTGTTCAAAAGGTTCTAGGAGTATTTCCTCCTTTGTTTTGAGTTTGAAAGTATAATAAAGAACCCTCTCAATATCACATTTGATCATTTTTTTTCTGATGATGATGCCTGCTTCATATGATGAGACAATTGTAAATCCAGAGGTAGAAGAGATGTTAGGGCCTAATGTAAACCCTTTATTTTATAGTGATGGTCTAAATAATGACTTGTCCAAAGACTCACATGTAGGAGTAGCTCAACCAACATTTGAAATCATGGCCTCTGAACCCAACTTCAGTACTCTTTCCCCTTTAACAAGATGAATTATTTGAATACTCATGGGCCCACTAACATCAGAGTAAGAATGGTTGATTTATGATCCACTTTCACAGCACCTGGGACTTTTCTTTTTGTTCTTTGCCTTCAAATAAGTCTCTCTTGCAGTTGTTATGGAGTTACTAGTTGCTTTTTAGGGAGAGATCTCTAAATCTACAATAATGTTTTTACTAATTGGCATTTTCTTTGATTTACTCTTCTCTCCTGTTTGCTATAATTTCCCATTTTTTGATTTTTTGATCGTTATTTGGTCATGTGTGAACTTCTAGGTTTTCCTCTTTTAGATATGTGAGTCCTGAGCATTCTGGCTTTTGTTTAAGCAACCCTCTTAGCTATAGATTTTGGCTTTTAAAAGGAGGGCCAGATAACTTGGAACAGAGAAAACTAGAGCTAGGATGCCCAAAGAGAAACTGGATGGATACACCTAGAGAACCATTCCTCAGTGGGAAACCTATGTGACCCTCTACTGTATCAATATGTATCAATGATTGAACGGGAAACAGGACCAGAGATAAGAGCATTGAAGCCAAGGTGACTGAGCAGTTCTTGCAAAAGGAACAATTAAGTAAGTTATTGGACCAAATCTTCTGTAGACAATAGAGTTCTTAGACAATACCCAATTTCTGGACCAAGTGAAAGAGTTTCAGGATGAAGCAGAAACTAGAGCCAAGGAACAGAAAGGGACAGAGTCACAATGAGGAGGAATAAATTCAGGCTTTATATTCAGTAGTATTTATTGTTGGTAATGAGTCTGCAAAGATTAGGGGTGAGGGAGGAGTTTTTCAGTGCTTCCCCCCTGTAGAATAATCTGAAAAGTAGGAAAGCATTCTAAGTCTGGAGGATTATATAGACCCTTGACAAAAAGATGGGTTTACTGGATAAACAGGATTGTTTGCCTCTCTAGCATTCCCAAGATCTATCCCGTTACAAGGAGACCATACCTTTAAGGTTGTATTCCAAATCTCAAGAACTGTATAGGTCTCTAGAGGAAGGGAAGTACCACTGAAAAGGCAAGGACAGTTACTTTGACTCCTTTCTCCTTTTGCCCCTGCCAGAGTTCTGCTCTAGGGGTATTGTAATATGGCTTGTGCCTTCTAGTTCACTGCAGAAAATTTAAAAAGAATGTTTGGTAGCAAGTTCATATTGTTGAATGTGCCAAAGGTATTGAAGTAAAGTGTGGTAGTGTTTAGGATGGGTTTGCCACTCCTTCCTCCCTTTAACTCTTAAAGAGTTGATTTTGTATTCCTTTCAAATAAGGGGAGAAAAATTAACCCTTCAAAATTTTTTAAGCTGATTGTGAAATGCAATGCAAAATATAAGAGGTTCTAACAAAGATCTAAATCTATAAAAACTAACTCTAGCCAGTCATAACAATCTAGATGAAGATATGAAAATGGTCCCATACGATTAACCATAAGTTTCCCAAATATGATAGGCTAGTCATATGGCATTAGAGTAGTAATTATCTTTCTCTTGAAATTTATCCAACTGAAAACAAGTCATCAAGGAAGAAATAAGGAACTTCATGTAGACTGCTTCTATACTCATCATTATAAGTTAATTATTTTCCTAGTTATCATGTTGTAATTATTGTGTGGTTGCTCACATTAATGTACATCAAAATATTTTTTCCAAATATATTTAGAAGCACATATTTGATTCTTTTGAAAATATCATTGGTAGATGATCTGTTCTAGCAATGAAGAACTGAAAGCAATGAAGTTAGTTATAACTTGTCATTAATTAATAGTATATATTATTTCAGAGGAAAAGGATTCAATCATTTGGTGATAAGACAAAATCATAGCAATGCTAATAGTATGAGTCATACTTAAAATGATTATATTTTACTACTGAAATCATAGGACTAGTGATTAATGTCAGTAGTTTTCAATCATGCCTGAAGTCCCTTTGACCAACCTAAATTCATGGGATTAGACTAAAAATGAAAGTCCATTTCAATCATAAAAAGCATCTCTGGAAGAAAAAAAATATCCACCACAAGAAAATTATAGAAATTGCACCTTAGGCTCATAGAAATTCATAATTTTTTGCTAAAAATAATTGTCTTTTCCTATGAATTTTTATAGTGCTATCTCAGTACTTTCTTTTACCAGCCAGATTCTTTCTGTTCTCTCTGATTCCAGACATAGAACCTTGTAGTCTATATGTGTCCTAGTCTCATCTCTTATCTTACCAGAAGGTTACCCTGTGCTGGAGATGACCCAACCTTTACTAGCAGGCATCCTTTCTTATTATGCTCTGTATGATACTCTTTGTAGTTCTGGGGTGTAACTCAAGATAATCCTTCTCAGGTCAACCTTGGAGTTGAGAAGATGTTCTCCTCACACTCTGTTGCACTGGGATAGATGCTGATTTCTTCTGCCATGTGAAGTATATAAGATCATAGGTCCTAGAGCTGAAGGAACCTGATATCTGATCTTAAGCATAAGAAAATGGAAAGCCAGGAAGCTTAAGCATCTTATCTAAATTCATATAACTACATATAATATAGTAAAATTTAGAATTGTAAGGGAACTTAGAAACCATCTAACCAATCTTTCATTTTTAAAGAGAAAGAAACTGAGGCTCAGAGAGGTATGGTGACTTTCCCAAGGTGACAATTATGAGCTAATATTCGAAACCAGGTATTCTAACTCCAAATGAAGAACTTTTTTTTTTCCTGTAGCATGCCTCCTTATATGTTTGTGAGAGGAAGGGGACTACAACCCAAGTCTGCTCCACATCAGTGAAAAAGACTTTCCACTCTATCACATTCCTGCATTTTCACCCATTCCTTTTTCCTATCAAATTATATATGCAGGAAATAATAATAATAATTCATTGAAATCCTACTGTAATGACTAATTGAGGTCTACAAGTAACCTTGAATTCATGAAGGCTATTCCAGTAGTGTGTAAGCCTTAACAGGCCCTGCCATACTGGAATGTCTACATGAAAATAATCTATTAAGGTATACTATGGACACCCATGGAGGGAGTATCCACAGTAATGAAACCATGAATCTTTGATGAATTGTAATACAATACTTCAATAAAATATTTTCTGTAACTTGATAGATAGATGGTCTTCAGGAGTATCAAGAACCAAAATAATAATTATTATAATAATCCATCACCCTACAACCAGCTGGGCGCTAAGCCTCTCTTAACTTGGTCAACTTATATATAGTTCACAACCAGGTCCACACTGGAAACCTTCAAAAAGTCCATTTCTAAATGATAGTGAGAAGGAGGAGGAGGAAGAGAGGGAGGATCATTGTCATTGTGATCATCTTCGTAACAGACCATGCCTCACAATGTCCCACTGTGAAATGGAGATCCTCTCTGACCCTTCTTCTCCATGCTCTAGCAGCCTTCTCCCTCAGGAAGCTGCCATTGCCATCATACTTAAGCAGTCTTGCTATACTAAATGATCCCTTTGTCTTTTCACCTTGGAAGATCCTTCCATCGCTGCAGCCCCTTCCTCTACTTGGTTGTTTCTTCCTGGAATGTCTGTTTTATGGAAGGGCTCCTAAACCAGCCATGTTCACTCCTTCATTGCTCCCTGTATCTTCTCTGTGACTCTCTAGACTTTTCTCTCCACCATGCCCCATGAAAGCATTCCAACCCCCACATACATACACACTTTTCAGCTTCCTTTTATGCTTTGTCATTCCCCCTTTGGAATATATACTCCTCCAGGGCAGGAACTATCATTCTTTTTACTTCTATGAGTATCCCCAGTGTATAGCACAGTGTCTGGCACATAATAAACACTTAAAAAATGCTTCTTGACTTGCTCTGACTCAAAGTTATGCCTGAGGAACATAAGCTGATATGCTGTGTCTGCTCTCTGAGGACCAGTCTGTCTAAATTCAGAGACACAAACCATCTAATGAGTCATAGCATAATGAATTTTCCAGATAGGACAGCTCTCAATGCCATCAACTAAGTTACAGAGGGGCTATGATCTGTCTTGGAGGAGGTCATGCCCACATATGAATATGCAGACTTTTAAGTATACATTTTGATGACATTGCTATATATAATTATTCATTATGATAATGATGATGGTGATTTATATGACATTTTAGGGTTTAATATCCTTTCTTCACAACAATTCTGTAAAGTAGCTAATGTGAATATTTTTATCTTTAGAGGAGAACCTGAACTCAGAAAAGTAAATGGTCATATAAGCTAATATATAATGAATCCAGAATTTGAACCACATCCCTACACATTGCAGTGCTCTTTGTAGTACATCATTTACACCAAACCATGACAAAATCATATGACTTGTACATGTGTTTTTTTTTCTAGTTCCTAAGCAAAGTTTCATCTAGTTTTATAATATTTAACATAGGGTTCAATGCAGTTTGGTGGCACAGTGGAGTAAGGAATATCTGAGTTCTGATTCAGCTTAAGGCTTATTAGCTATGTGATTCTGGTAAGTTGTTTAACTTGTCTCAATTTCTTGAATTGTAAATAAATAAATTTTTAATAAATAAAAGAAAAAAGAATCATAACAGCATCTACCTCCCAGTATTTTGAGGATCAGATAAGATATCTGTTACATTTATAAAATGCTTTTCCATGAGCCAAGATGGTGGAGTAAGAAGTATGTCACTCTCACCCTCCCTTATTGACCTCTGAAAGCCCAGAAAATAAACATGGCCCTGCAGTCTTGTAGCTCAGGAACTTTGGGGGATTAACAAGAAAGGCCCCTCTTGCTCTAGAGGGGAAGTAGTACAGGATGGGAAGTGTCCCAGCAAACCAGCAGCAAGCCCCACCTCAGCATGCCAGGGGGAGATCCTGAGACTCAGGGTTGGTGGAACAGGCGAGTGCCAAAACCAGGACTCCCAGGAGCCTCAATACAAGCAGGGGAACCAGTAGACACCATCTAGGAAAACCACCACAGGTGATGGCATTCTCCAGCAGCCACATAACCCAATGCCTCAACACAACTCGGTGAAGCACAACTCCAGGAAACAAAACTCCAGGCTGACAGACATCCACAATCCCTGTGCAAGGCCCAGATGAGCAGGAACCAAACATTCAAGTGCAAGGCCAAAGTGAAGAGGAAAAGAAGCTTGGGTAAGTGTCCCTTTCACTCCAGCAGGACAGCTCAATTTTTTTTTTAAAGTCAGGAAATAGGCAAACACTATGCATAAAAAGCAGAAACAGACAATGACCATAGATCTTTATTGTGTGGAAAGGGAAGATCAAGGCACACATTCAGAAGAGGACAACCTTGCCAATATACTCACATCTTAACTCTCAAAAGGGAATATGAACTGGTCTGAAGCCCAAAAAGTCTTCTTGGAAGAGATCAAAAAGGATTTTAAAAGTCAAATAAGAGAGGTAGAAGAAAAAATGGGAAAAGAAATGAGAGGTATGCAAGAGAGAGTCAATAGCTTGGAAAAAGGACAAAAATTAATTGTAGAAAACAAGTTCTTAAAAAGTAGAATTGGCCAAATGGAAAAGGAGGTACAAAATCTAATAGAAGAAAACAACTAAAAATTAGAATAGGGCAAGTGGAAGCTAATGACTCTGTGAGAGAGCAAGAATCAGTCAAACAGAAACAAAAGAATGAAAGAGAATAGAAGAAAACATAAAATACCTCATTGGTAAAACAACTGACCTGAAATGTAGATCCAGGAGAGACAATTTAAAAATTATTGGTCTATCTAAAAGCCATGATGTAAAAAAGAGCCTCAACAACATCCTCAGGAAGTCATCAAAGAAAACTGCTCTGAGGTCCTAGAACCAGAGGGTAAATTAGTCATCAAAAGAATCCATGATCACCTCCTGAAGGAGATCCCAAATTAAAAACACCAAGAAATATTGTAGCCAAATTCCAAAATTACCAGATTAAAGAGAAGATACTGCAAGCAGCCAGAAAGAAACAATTTAAATATCATGGAACCACAGTAAGGATTATGCAGGACCTTGCCCCTTCTGACTTTAAAGATCATAGGGCATGGAATATGCTATTTTGTAAGGCAAAGGAGCTTGGATTACAACCAAGGATCAACTACCCAGCAAAACTGAACATAATCTTTCAGAGGAGGAGATGGACATTCAATAAAATAGGGGACTTCCAAATATTCCTGATGAAAAGACTAGAGTTCAACAGAAAATTTGACCTTCAAATACAGACTCAAGAGAGGCACAAAAAGGTAAATAGGGAAGAAAAAGAAACAACAACATGTTATTAATAAGGGCATACTGTTTACATCCCTACAAGAGAAGATGACACTTGTAACTCTTCAGAACTGTAATGTTATTATGACACATAAAAGGGGGATACTTAGATGTGGGCATGGGTATAAGTTGACTTTGATGTGATGGTAAAAACTCTAATTAAGTGGTGAAAAGGGATTGTACAGGGAGAAGAAGAAATTACATCAAATGAAAAGGAAAAAAAAAACCTAATACAGTAGAGGGAAAGAAAGGAGGGAGATGAGCATTGTTTGAACCTTACTTTCATCAGATTTGGTTCAAAGAAGTAATAACATAATCAGGTATAGAAAGCTAACTTACACTATAGGAAATAGGAAGGGAAAGAGAAAAGAAAAGGGAGAGGGTGAATAGAAGGGAGGGAATAAGTAGAAAGGGTAAAGGGGAAGAACAGGCAGGGGGTTAATAGAAGGGAGGGCAGACTGAGGGAGGTGGTGGTCCGAAAGTATAACTCTAGTGAGGAGGGAAAGGGAAAAAGGAGAGAGAAAAATATAAACGGGGGGGAGGGATGATGATGATGATGATGATGATGCAGCAAAACTCCCTACAGAGCTTATTTTCTGTAGGTACACATTTTGCAACTCATTCATATATTTTATTATTTTTTTTAAAAAATGTTTTAACATCTATATAAAGTTTTCTCTTAAAAGAGACTATAAGCTCCTTGAGGGTAGAGGCTAGTACAGTATTAAGCAATCATTAAATTGAACAATATTTCTTTAATTTTAAAAGTAGAATATTCTTACTTCAAAATCAGTACTTTTCATATTTATTAGCTAAAAAAACTAAGTATGCTATTTTGCCAAAGGAATTAGTAATTTTTGGCAAACTTTTCTTCTATCAAGTATGATAAAAGCTTATGGATTCTTCGCTATAATGAGAGCAAAAAGAGGAACATATGGAGGGAAAAGTCAATAGTTTTGAGCCCAACTCCCAAGACCTATTTTCCCAATGAACTGTATCAAATGCACTGTCTGTTTAGTTAATTCCAACTGTAGCCTCTCTAGAGAAAACAGATTCGTTTTTTTTTTAACTGCCCTTTGACACTGAACAGTATTATAATACCGGTAATATAATGTAATCTGCAACAATGTATTTTGCAACAGTATAATGATTGTGAAACTAAAATGGCAGCGTAGAAAAGTTCTGCAGGTTCTCTCATTGTACTTGCATTACACTACGCAAATATAAATAAAGTTACCGCAAATTGGTGAACAATTAATGAGATTCATTTCAGGGGCATTTCATCACTGAATGTTGTTTTCCTGCCAACTGAGACATGATGTATTTAATTCTAAATGACACCACCTGTTCCCACCTCTAAGTGAAATGAAAAAAGCTGCCAAGGGGCATGTTGGGAATTAACTTGCAGGCTCCCTTTTAATCAGACGTTCCTGCACAATAGCGAAAGCCAAAAATATAACAGAATGAAAAATATTGTGGCTTTATAAGTCGATAGGTGAATTTGGAGTGCTTGTCAAATAAAAGAAATTTAGACTAGACAGTATGATGCTCCATATACCGGTAGTATTCTTCTGTGGCTTTGGAATTGCTTTCTTTCTTAAAATGAAAATCAGAAAAAGAAAAAGATGTATAAGAGAAAATAATGTTATCCAATGCAGCAAATCAATACTAACTGATTGTGTGTGTGTGTGTGTGTGTGTGTGTGTGTGTGTGTATCAGCAGAAAGTGGAGGAAATGTTTTAAATTGTCACCATAAAAATAATAACAATAATAACAATACTCCATGCTTAAAGTGATTTTTTTTCAATCCAAGGCTTTGAAGGTACTTTCTAGCCATTATTTAATCATGTTTTACAAATCCCTGTGAAGCAACAGATTATTACTTATTTTGCACGTATTTTTCTAACAGGTGAAATGAATCACAATATGAGTAAATACATTCTCAGAATCACATAATCCCACAATTAGTGGGGACTAGGTGGCCTTTGAAGTCTAAAGCAGACCAGAAAAGAATGACCTCTACACACACTAGACAAATTATACTCCACTCTGTGTTTGAACCTCTGGGGGAAGGGTAGGGACTGGAAAGAAGACTTTCTCCTTAGGCCAGCTATTTCACTTTTGGGCAACTGTTCGTTGCAACTTCTGCCCAACGTTCCTCGTTCTGCCTTTTAGGAACAAGAACAAACCAAATATCTCTTTCATATGAAAGAACTTCAAATAACTATTGACATCCATCATCTCATAACATCTAGGATGAAGTCACACAAGGAGTAAGTGAGTAGAAGGAACAGGAATGAAGCGCAGGTCCTCTCACTTCAAATCCTGTGCTTTTACCATTGCAACAAGCCCTAAGTCTTCTTATCCCACATACCTAATTCATTTAACTTGTACTTATATGACAGGGGTTCAAGGTCCTTCATCAGAATGCCTTCCTTTGGGCCCTTTATGTCTTTTCATTGACTTAGAAAGAAGCTAAGTGTCACAGTGGTTAGAACACTGGACATGGTTGTGGGGAAATAGGAGCTCAAATCTAGCCTCAGACATTTACTAGTTGTATGACCTTGGACAAGTCACTTAACCTAATTATCTCAGTTTCATCTGTAAAATAATAATTACACATACACCTATGATATTTGTAAAGTACTTGGCAAACCTTAAATTGCTATATAAATGTTAGATTATGATGATGATGATGATGATGACGATGATGATGATGACATTCTAAAGTGTAACACGCAGTCCTGAATATAATACTCCAGATACACCAGGTCACAGTACTGTGAGATTGTCATTTCCTCTGCCTGAGAGACTATTCTTTCCTTAATGGAGCATAAGATTGTATTAGGGTCCTTTTTTTCTGCTATGTCACACACAATTTATATTGAACCTGTAGTCCACTAAGATCCCCAGATTTTTTCCCTCAACAAACTGAAATAGTCATCTTTTATTTATGATGTTAATATTTTGAACCTACATGTAGGCCTTTATATTTACCCTTATAAAATTTCATTTTATATTCAATCCAAATTTTTAACCTCTCACTTTTTAAAAAAAATTGACTCTGCTGTGAAACATTATTTCTCCTTCCTTTATTTCATCTTCACATGCCTCAAAGTTCTTGATAAAAAATATATATAGTCCAGATTCCACTACAGATTCTACACAGTAGAGACATCTCCAATTTGAATTAAACCATTAATGACTAGTCTTTGGGTCCATTCATTAAACAGGTTTCAAACACTCCTAAATGTTCTATTGTCTAGTCCAATGATCCCCAACCTTTTTGATCACATGGCCCCTTTCCTCTCTTAAAAGTTATAGAGGACACCAAAGAGCTTTTGTTTCTGTGGGTTATGCATATAAGTATTTATCATATTAGAAATCAAAATGTCAGCATTATAAAATTAGTTTAGGCTTTACAGATCCTATAAAAGGGTCTGGGGGACACTCAGAGGTTCCTGGACCACAGTTTGAGAACTGCTGGTCTAGTTCATGTCTCCATTTTTTCTCACAAGAATAGAATTAGAAATGCGGTAAAATATTTTGTTAAAATCTAGTTTAGCTGAATATGGCATGCCCCTGAAGCTACCACTTTAGTAGTTTCAACAAAAAGAAAAAAAAATGAGATTAGTCTGACATGAGCTATTCTTGATGAAGTCATGCTGCCTCTTTGTGATCCCAAATGTTTTTTCCAAATGTTTTGTTATGGTTTTATTAGTCATTACTACACATTATTGAATTTTGGTGGAATCAAAGTCAATCTCACTGACTTTTAGCTTGAAGAATCCCTTCTTTATACTTTTTTTTAAAATTAGGTATTTACCTTTCTCTGGTTCTGTGGTACCTTTCCCATGTTATAGAGTCAAAGGTAATTAACAGTAGCTCATCAATCTCACTTGACATTTTTTTTCAATACTCTGTGATTTAATTTATTCCTTATGGTTGCTGTTGTTGTCCAGGTGTTTCAGTTGTATCTGACTCTTCACGACTCCATTCAGAGTTTTCTTGGCAAAGATATTTGAGTGGTTTTGTCATTTACTTCTCCAGCTCATTTTGCAGATGAGGAAATGGAGGCAAATATGGTTAAGTTCCCAATGTCACACAGCTAGTCAATGTCTGAGGTCAGATTTGAACTCATAAAGAAGAGGCTCTGATTCCAAGCCCAGCGTTCTATCCACTGTGTCCCCTAGTGACTCCCGTCCCTCCTGGTATGACACTCCAATAGAATTTAGGCTTTGGGATCCTACCCACCACTCCTCTGAATCTTTGAAATCTGATATTCTAAAATCAGACTATATTTCATATTTCATCTCTTTCTTTATCAAAAATTCTAAAATGGAGTGGTCATTTCTCTCCTAGGTTACTGTCATTTCTACCCCAACTACCAAATCCTCTTCGTGGGTGAAAATCAGATGCAGGAAAAAAAAAATCATTGTTGATTCTTCCAATTTTTGAGAGATAAGATTGTAAAAAAGGGGGCACTAGATTATCCTTTTCATAACACAAGAAATGTCATTTTAGATTAAGACTACATTTTAGTGTTAAATGGGTAATTATTCTAACCTCCATATTTCACTTTCCTTTTTCTCAGAGGATTAAAAAATGTCCATCCTCTCTTAAACACCCAAGGCCAATAACATTCTAGCAGATTATTCTCCCTTTTCTTGAAACATAACAAACTAAAGCCAATGACTAACCATTTGTGAACCAAACATGACTGTTGTTTCTGCATAATATACCTGTGAGATATGACCCATATGCGAAAGTCCACTTGCCCCATAGAAATACATTTCCCTATATGCCAAATGATACTTGTTTCAACCGAGGCTTGTAAATTATGCATGGAATAAGGATTTTTAACTAACACATCCTAAATTCTAAACAGTAGGTTTTCTTGAAATGACAGAATTATTAAACCAGATAAAAATTATTACTTGTCCAGGTTTGTATGGCAAGAGAGTTAAGAAAATATGCAGATAAAACTTTATCTTTTGTTCTAAGTGTTCACCATCAGATAAATGGAGGTAGTCTAGAGTAGTGGAAAAATTAACTTTCAACATACAACAAAATTAAGTACCCGGAGTTTTAGCAATTTTGTGAACATTTATCTTGAAAAATATTGCTCGTAATGAACTTTGTGCTCGTAATAAACTTTGTATCAGATAGTGTCTTATTCTATTACATAGAAGGGACTCTAATTTCATTGTCCTAGGAGTGCTTTCCATGAATATAGACTGCACTGCTTTTGGCACTGTGGTGATGATGGGGACTGAATCATAGCATAGTGATTTCACTGACATAGGAAACTGCTAGATAAAGAAACTCTATCTACCTATGCAAGTTAGCACCTTCTCTGCAACTGATAATGGTAGAGAGTTGCCCAAGGCATTGAGAAGTTAAGAGACATGCCCAAGGTCACAGTCAGTAAGTTTCAGAGATGGGACTTGAACACAGGTCTTCCTGGCTCAGATGAAAGGTCTCTATCCATTACGCAACTCTGCTTCTCTGAAGGAATTATGGAACTGAGAGATTCCAAAAAAAAAGAAATGATTTTTCACTATATATTAATGCCATGAAGCATGAAAGGCAAGTATTTATTACCTTCTCATTTGAATTCTTTGAGGAAATATGAATTCTGAATAAATATTGAAAGTCTATGAAGATGAGGGGGAAAAAAACTGGTTAAAAATACCAACCATAATAGTAGCAGAAAAATCTGATTTCTGCCACACCTTTCTAGATACATAGTTCCTAGTACTGCACCTTGCACATAGTAGATATGACATGTGGTGGTGAAAAGCATAATATAATATGCCTGGAGTTAAGAAGACTTGAGTCCAACTTTGTTCTCAGACAGTTACTAGCTGTGTGACCCTAGCGAACTCATTTAACCTCTATTTGCCTCAGTTTCCTCAATGGTATAATTGGAAAAATTGCAGTATTGTTGTGGGGATCAAGCAAGATATTTACAAAAAAAGAATTTAGCATAGTGCTTGGCACATAGTAGGTATGATATAAATGATTATTCCCTTCTCTCCTTGGATGTTGTTGTTGTTGTTGAGTCATCTCAGTTGTGGCCAATTTTTTTGTGACCCTATGTGGGGTTTTCTTGGCAAAAATACTGGAGTGTTTGTCATTTCCTTCCCCAGATCTTTTACAGATAAAGAAAATGAAGTCAACAGGGTTCAGTGACTTGCCCAGGTTCACACAGCTCTTAAGTGTTTGAGGTCAAATTTGAACTCAGGTCTTTCTGACTCCAGGCCTGGTGCTTTATCCACTATGCCACCCAGCTGTCCTATTCAGATGTTTGCTGAAATGAATGGGAATGAAAAGAAATACGATTCAGTGATTCTGTGAAATGAAAACTAGTGAAAGACCTTATTCTTGCCTGTATACACCATCACTTTTCAAAATGTTATACGTGGGCTAAATCATCTCTATCCATACTTTCTCACATTTATTTGCTTGATGGAAAAGATGAGTCCCTGGGTCAGAGGTTTTGGCCATAATAGCTAACTTGAAATACAGATACAGAAAAGAGATTAACAGCAGCATCCTTGAGTAAAGAAGGCTCCTTCATGCATTCCATTGACTTGGAAAAGAACACCTGTGTACACAGATGGTCTCTCTGGGCTCTCCAGAAGACTGACAGACTTGAGATCTGGCACACATGAAAGATAGTATATTCTACAAAGATGTCCACTGAAGAAAACTACAGAGTGAAAGCACTTCACGTGCACACATGCACACACACACACACACACACACACACATACACACCAAAAAACAAAATAATAATCACATTAAAAGTCCCAGTGAGAGGCCAGAAGATAAACAATATGGGTCCTCTAAAGTGTTTTTAATTCCTTGGCTTCCTCTTCTCTCAAGGCACATTACAATGTGAAACAAAGTAATTGAGACAGCTGCTAGCCAGTCCCATAAAGAGGGATGTAAACATTAGTGATACATTGAAAGGAAGATTAGTTCGGTGTTTAGAAGACCTAGATTGTTATGCCTGACCCACTATTTACCATAGAAGTGGGTGACCTTAAGCTCCATGTACCTCAGTTTCCTCATCTGAAAAATGATGGATCTGATAACCTTATAGGAGATGATCATATGACCACTGATATATCATAGAAGAAAATATTGATTAAGGAGTGGAAGAATCTGAGAAAAATAACAAGGGAAGTAATTTTATACTTATAGAGACGATTAAAGTACATTCCAATAGCATGGGCCTATCTAAACAAAATTTTTAGGTCTCCCACTAAATACCTTGCTTGTTATGATATTTACTATACATTTATTATCTAATCCTCTATCAGAGAAAAATACAGAAACTATCACTGCACCCTTAGTGATAATTCACTGACTTTATATAAAGATGACTATATTGATGTTTCAATCTTCCTATCTCCCCTCCTCCACAAAATATTCATAATCAGCAAGTTAGTCAATAATAGTTTATTAAGTTCTTATTGTATATGCTAGATTCTGGCACTAGACATATAAAGGTTAAAAAAAAGAGGCTTTGTTCTCTAGGAGTTTACAGTCAAGTGGGGAAACAACAAACATACAGATATACACGGTAGGAGGAAGGAAATTTCTGTGGAGGGCTTTAGTACTAAGGGATATTAGAAAAGGCTCTTTGCGGAAGGTGGGATTTTGGCTGAGACTTGAAAGAAGCCAGGGAGGCCCAGAGGTGGGGGATAGGAGGAAGAGCATTCTAGTCATGGAGCACAGCCAATGAAAATGTCCAGATTAAGAAGATTGAGTATCCTTTTTTGAGGAACATTAAGGAGACCAGTGACACTGGATAATAGAATATATAGAGGGGAGTAAAATGTGAGAAGATTGGAAAAGTAAGAAGAGGCAAGTTTATGAAGAACTTTAAAAGCCAAATTTGTGATTTTATATTTGATCCTGACAGTAAAAGGGAGACACTGTAGTTTATTAACTGAAGCAGATGACATGGGTAGACCTGCTATTTAGGAAGATCACTTTGGTAGCTGACTCAAAGAAGAATTGCATTGTAGAGATTTGAGACAGGGAGATCAAAAACAAGGCTATGGTAATAGTCAAGGTGTGAGGTGATAGAGATCTGCACCAGAATGGTGGTAGTGTGTGCAGAGGGAAGGGGGAAGAGTATATGAGAGATGTTGCAACAGAGAAGACATAGGCATAGAGAATCAACTAAAACTAGTTGAAATAATTAACAATTTTAGCAAAGTTGCAGTATATAAAATATATAAATTAAATATAATAAATATAAAATTTATGTGTAAATTATCAATCAGTATATTAAATATGCAATAATAAACTATATTAAAATATACAATAGTATAGCTTATATATAATTATACAAATACATGTATATTGCATATTATAATAAATATGTCATAATTAATATGTGATAATAATAAATTTATATAAAGTAAAACCACATAAAACCATCATCAGCATTTCTTGATATTATCAACAAAGTCCAGCAGCAAGAAACAGAAAGAGAAATTCCATTTAAAATAACTGTAGACAATATACAATTCTAAGGAGTCCACCTGCCAAGCCAAAACCCAGAACTATATGAACATGATTACAAAATACTTTTCACACACATAAAGTCACATCTGAACAATTGGAAAAATATTTAATTGATCATGGGTATGCTGAGCCAATATAATAAAAATGATAGTTCTGCCTAAATTAACTTATACAGTGCCATACCAATAAAACTACCAACAATTACTTTATAGAGTGAGAAAAAAATTATATTTATCTGGAAGAACAAAAGACCAAGAATAGCAAAGGAATTAATGGGGGAAAATGTGAAAAAAAAAGGTGGTCTAGCCATACTAGATCTCAAACTATATTACAAAGCAGTGAACATCAAATCAATCTGGTATTGGTGATAGAGAGGAGGATCAATGCAATAGATCAGGCACACAATATAGAGTAGGTAAAGACTATAGTAATCTAGTGTTTGATAAATGTAAAGGTCCCAGCTTTTTTGGATGAGAATACACTATTTGACAAAAACTGCTGGGAAAACCAAAAAGCAATTTGGCAGAAACTCAGTATAGATCAACATCTCACTTCATATACCAAGAAAAGTATAAAACAGATATATGTTTTAGACATTAAGGGTGATGCCATAAGCAAATTAGGAAAACATGGGATACTTTAGCTGCCAGATCTATGTCCAAACAAGAGATAGAGATTGTTACAGGAAGTAAAATGAATAATTTTGATTACATTAAATTAAATGTTTTTTTTTCACAAACAAAACCAATGCAGCCAAGTTTAAAAGGAAAGCAGAAAACTGGGGGATGGAGGGGGCAGGGATTTACAGAAAGTTTCTCTGATAAATGGCTTATTTCTCAAACTGAGAAGTGAGTCAAATTTATAAGAGTACAAGTCATTACCCGAAAGCTAAATGTTTAAATGACATAAACAGGCAATTTTCAAAAGAATAAATCAATGGATAGAGCACCAGCCCTGGAGTCAGGAGGACCTGAGTTCAGATTCAGCCTCAGACACATAACACACACCAGCTGTGTGACTCTGGGCAGTCACTTAACCTCAAGTGCCTCACAAAAAAAAACTCAAAACAAAACAATAAATCAAAGCTATCCATGGGCATATGAAAAAAAATATTCTAAATCAGTATTGATAAGAGTAATGCAAATTTAAACAACTCTGAGGTACCATTTCATACCTATTAGATTAGCGAATATGATAGAAAAGGAAAATAACAATTTTTGGAGGGGATGTAGGAAAACTGGGAATATTAATGCACTATTATTGGAGCCATGAAGCAATCCAACTCTTCTGGAGAGCAATTTGTAACTATGCTCAAAGGGCTGTAAAACTGTGCATACTTTTTGGCTACTACTCAGTCCATATCCCAAAGATTATGTATATATGTGCATATGTGTGCATGTATACACACACACATATATACACATATGTGTATATGTTGTGTATATACACACATGTGTGTATATACATATATGTATGTATATATGTAAAGGACCTATATGTATAAAATATTTTAAAATAACAGCTCTTTTTTTGTGGTGGCAAAGAATTGGAAATTGAGGGAATGGTCATCAATTGGAGAATGGCTAAACAAGCAGTATATGATTGCGATAAAATGCTTTTGTGCTAGAAGAAATGAAGGCAAGATGCTTTTAGAAAAACCTGGAAAGACTTACATGAACTTACTCACATTGAATTAAGCAGAATCAGAAGAACATTGTACATAGTAATAGCAATATTGTACAATGATCAACTATGAATGACTTAGCTATTCTCAGCAATACAAAGATCCAAGACAATTCCAAAGGAGTAATGATAAAAAATGCTGTCCACCAGAAAAAGAACTGATAAAGTCTGAATACAGATCAAAGCTTACCATTTTTATTTTTTATTTTTTTGTTTATGTTTTCTTTCATTACATGACTAATATGAAAATACGTTTTACATGACTGCACATATATAAACTATATCAAATTGTCTGCCTTCTCAATGAAGGGGATGGTAGGAAAAGGGAGAGAGAATTTAGAACTCAATTTAAAAAAATAATGTTAAAATTGTTTTTACATGTAATTGGAAAAAATAAAATAATCACATGGTATAAAAGAAAAGCAAGAACTAGGTAAAGTCCCTCTTTTAATAAATGGATGGTGGTAGGGCTGAAGGAGAGTAAAGACTAAAAGATTAAACCTAAGTCGAAGGTTTTGGTGACTGGGAGCATAATGGTGCTCTATCTGATATAGACAAGTTACAAAAAAGCAGGAGATTACATGGTCATATTTGTGCTTTAGAAAAATTACTTTGACAGGTGAGAAGATAATGGATTAGAATGGGAAAGGCTTAAGGCAAGACTAATATGAAGGTTATTTCAGTAGTTGAAGCAAAAGATTGTGAGGGGAAATGAAGAATCAGGGTTGACAAGTTGAAAGACAAAGTTACCAAGGTGACAGTGGATGGTAATACCTTTGACAGAACGTTTTTGTAGAAAGTTCTGAATTCTGTTTTGGACATATTGAGTTTGAGATGCCTACAAACCAGGAAGGAAGAAAGGAAAGAAACAGGCCTTTATTAAGCACTGTGTTCCAGGTACCATGCTAAGCACTTTACAAATAATAATTCAATTAGTATCAAAGGAGGATCTCATTTGATCTTTGCAACAACCCTGAGAGGCATTTGCTAATTATTATCCCCATTTAATAGTGGAGGAAACTGAGGCAGACCAGAAGATAAGTCTAATGTCACGTAGCCACTAACTCTCTGAGTCTGGATTTGAATTCATGTTTTTCTGATTCCAGAGCCAGTACTGTATCCATTGCACCACCTAGTTTCCAAGAGACCTGAGTTTTTGCTTTACATAGGTCTGGTTTGGTCTAAGACTTCTCAGCCAACCCTAAATCTTATCTTAAAATGCTACAGAACTTATATGGCTTCTGGAAGGTCCTCTGTACTAGAAGCACAACCAACATTTTCTATATAGATTTTCCAGGTTGTAGCACCATCTTCCCCACTGACCTTACTACAGTATCCAAAATTCTGTCACTTGATATTGACATTTTGGAGTTAAGACATTGGACCCCAAGACTCCTCTTTTACAGGCCCATTCTCACTCCACAACTCTGAAATCATCCACAAACCAAACCTATTCTATGTACCTGGATCAGCATTATGGTTCTTTGGTTTTAATCCTAAAGCAATCATTATATTTTTGGAAATATTATCCAATCTTAGGATCCAGTAAAGACATTTGACATCTGGCCAGGAACTGATTTGGGATGTTCTTTCCTGTTACAGTAAAGACAAATGCTGTGAAATTGGGATTACATTTTCTTAGAGAAGAAGCAGTAGGATAACAGTGCTTCTCACACCCCAGCTTTCAACAACCAATTCAAGAATGAGCAAATAAGCTGTATATCACTTGCTAATAATATGGATAAACATGAAACGTGGAACCAAATGGAGCAGATGAGGAAGGCAAATGAAATAGGGAGGATTCAAAAAAATGCTGGGAAAACATAAGGGATCATTATGGAACACAAGTTTATGGTCAATTTTTATCTGAGAGCACTAATATTTGAAATCCCTGTCATTTCTATAAACCTGGAAGGACCTATGATATACAGGAAGGACCTATGATAAGAACTCAGAGATTGGAAACTCCTTCCATTAAAAACAACAAAACTACAACTTTGTAAATAAGTCTTATGGCATTTCCTGAAGCACAAGGAGATGAAGTGATTAGATCAGGGTTCCCAAAGCTAGTAGGTACCCTGGGAAGGACTTGAATCCAGGTTTTCTGGGCTCTTATCCCAGTATACATTGTACCACACTGCTCTTACTCTACAGACTTTATGCAGCAGAGTTTAAACAGTGTTATTTGAGGTAAGAATTTTAGAGATAAAAATTATTATAGACCTAGAAGAGACCTTTAATCTAAACATTTCATTTTATAGATCCTTAGATCTGGTTAAGTGACTCGAGAACAAGTTTATCTATGTTGTAAGTAATAGAGTGAGAAATAAAAGCTGGGTCTGTTGGTTTCAGGGGTGTGTTGAAGGCAGTTTATACTGACTCATGAGAGCCAATTGTTAAATTTTTAGTGTGAACAGCTTTGCCCAGGAAATTGGTAAATGCTACAAATCAGGGCTTGATATATTGTATTGTTAGTTTTCTAAAAATAAGAGAGTGATTGAAAAAAACATTAATAGTAAAGATAAAACTTTAAAATGGGTTGTGTATTTTCAGCAAGCAGATTGTTCAACATGTATAAGCATATCCTTAGTTAAGGCCAAATTTAGAACTCTTTCTATTGTATTCCACGTGTCCCAAAATGGACATTAAGGACAAACAGCTCCAATTTTCTCATTTTGTAAGGACAGAAAGGTACCTTGAAAAGCAACAATGTGTGGTAAAAAAGAGTACAGACCTTAGTGTCAACAGATCTGACTTTGAATCTAGGCTCATATGTGTTACATACATATATATGACACCGGGCAGATTCTTAAGAAGAGAGTATTTCATAAGACTTCAATATTTAAGCAGTTCACTCTAGGTTTGATCTCTTGATTAAGGTCAAACAATCTAGTTAGTATCAGAGATAATATTGGACCCCAAATTGTCCAACTCCCAATCCAGTTCTCCCATTCTCTTTCCAACACAACATATGTTGCTTCTGACTTTCTAAAAGAAGTTTTCCTGGATAGTTTTCAACTGTACATAGATCAGAATACCATCTTGATATATCTTAAAATATCTTCTTTGTTTTCCTAGAAATTAGCATCATAGAAGAGGATAAAAGAAATCATCTGTAATCAATAAAGAAAGAGCAGAACTTGCACAAGTATGACTCAGAAGGAATAAGCATGACCAATTCTACAAAAGCAGGTGCCCAGTGAAAGAAGAGAGTTACCTCCCTTTGCCTTCATCCCCAAAAGGGTACCTGGAATTAATGCTAATTAATTAAGAGTATTTACAGTCTATTATCATTCAATCAATAAGCATATATGAAGTGCTACTTTGTTCCAAGATCTATGCTAGGCACTGGGCATCCAAATGCAATGAACAATCACAAACCTCCAAAACAATTGCATTTACATCAATAAATATCAATCAGAATTAAACTGTTTAAAGTTGCACTAGTTATCATCTTGCTGAAGATCATCAAGTATTTTAAAAATTAATTCCTTATGAGGCTCCTAGGAACATGAATTAATATATGCACATACACACAAATACCACACAACACCACATCACACCACTATACAGTGGATATAGAGTAGGCAGTTAATAAATGCTTATTGGAGTAGAGTGGAAACTTCCATTGAACAGAGCTGGAGGAAATCATAAATTCTTGGTGACTGGGTCCACTATAAATTTATATTCTTTAATCTCAACTGGGCCCTCTCTGCAGTAAGGGTATCTTGTTATTCTTCCCTGATTCATTTATTAGTCCACTCCCACAGAGGCTTTGGAAACCTACAGTTTTATTCTTTAATCAAGCTTTCCTCTGCACCCTTTCACGACCCACTCAGCTAGCTGAGGAAGTCTTAGACTTCAACAACAACAACAAAAATAATCGAGGCTCTCCATCTATCCAGAGCTCCCTTCTGTCCACTTCTCCTCTCATATTACTTAAGTATCTTCCTCCCTCCATATCTTCCTTCACTCCTATGTCTGATAGAGGCGGCCCTCCTGCTCACCAAGACACATCTATCCCATTCCATCTCTTCTTCTCTAGGTAAATGACACAGAACATCCCCTTTTCTCTCTTAACTCTATCCTTATCTAATAGTTTCTTCCCTTCTGTTTAAAAAGAGACCCATGCTTCCACTCATAGTTAAAAAAAGCCCTCACTTAATTTTACCATCCCCACTAGTATATCTTGAAAAATCATCTACCCTAGGTTCTTACACTTACTCTTCTGTCATCTGCTTCTAAATCTGTATTCTGACTTCCAAACTCACCATTCAACTGAATTGTTTTTAACATATTTACCAGTGATCTCATGTCTCTCACTTGAGTTCCAGGCCTGTATCACAAACTTCCTTTTGAACATCTCAGCTGAATATTCTCTGGGCATATAAAACTCAGCTTGTCCAAAAAAGAAACCATTTTCTTTACCTTCAATAAACTTTTCCCTTTTCCCAAATTGCCCATTGTTCTGAAAGATACTGCCATCACTGTTGTCACCTAGGTGTGCCACCTCAATTCCTCACACCTAACAGACAATCTGTTGTTGAACCTTATTTTTATTTTCACATCTATATATATATATATATATATATATAATATGCATATATATGTATATATAATATATATATATATATATATCCTACTCTACACTCACACATCCACAACAACAGACCTTCATCACCCCTCATTTGAATCACTGAAATAGCTTTCAAATTCGTCTATCTCACAGCCTCAAGTCTTTCCCTTCTCTAGTCATCTTCCCCACAGATGCCAAAGTGTTTTTCCTAAAGCGTAGGCCTGCCTGTATCACTCAATATGCACTGGTGGTTCCCTATGACCTCCAGGATCAGATAGAATATCATTCCTTTGGCATTTAAAGCCTGTCACAACCTGACCCTTTTCTGCCTTTCCATTCTTCAGATACTTTACTCCCCTCAAGCACTCTATGATTCGGCTTCTCTTTCCTACTAGCTGCTCCTTCTCTTCATGCTTTGCACTGGCTGTTCCTCAGGACTGGAAAACCCTGGCCCCTCACATCTATCTCTAAGATTCTGATATTCCTTTCAAGACTCAGCTTTATTCCCACTTTCTGCAATAGGACTTTCCTGGTTGCCCCAACTGTTAGTCCCTTCCATGCAAGATTACTTTCCACTTACCCACTATATTTTTTTTCTAAGTACATAGCTATTTATGTGCTGTGACCCCCACCAGAATCTGAGCTTTCTTGAGGTCAGGGGCAGTGTTTTTGCTTTTCTCTCTATCTCCAATACTTATCACAGTTCCTGACAATTATTAAACCCTTAATGAGTGTTTCTTGACTGACCATCTGATTTCTATTATAGCAAGGAAAGACTACTCCTTCAGATGATCTCCTTTTTTCTAGACACATAACAAAACCTGCCAAGTGACTGTGGCATCCTGGGCATTGGAAAGCTGATTGTTTTATAATTACTAAACAATGAGGTTTCCCCTCAAGAAGATTTTTTTTAGGGGCTTAATACCACAAGCTATATAACTGTCTCAACTTAAGCACCAATAAAGACTTTGCAATTTTTAATTATCCTTAACTTCTATTCAAAATCAAAATATCTGAATATATAATAAATGCTGTCCTAAAAGGAAAGTGTCAAGTAGTTTTAATCTTTACCGAAATCATAGAGTGTGCCTTACATGAAATATTAGAGAAAGCCTAGAGAAAAAAAAAGGAAAGAAAAGAATAAGAAAAAAAAAGCCCTCATGTTACTGTTAAGAAAGGAAAGGCAATTAATCATCTCTAGTATTGAATCTTCTGCCATCGCTGTCATCTACAATTTTTAAAGCAATGCAGTTCTTTCTAAAATTTTATTCTTTGGGTAAGGAAAGGAATCATAGAATCTTAAAAGTTGGAAAGAACCTTAGAGGTCATCTAGACAAATTCACACTGAAAACAAAAATACTCTCTACACTATCCCTGTTACATTGGCATATAGCTTGTGCTTGATTATTTCTTGTAATGGAAGGCTTACAACCTTTTGAGATAGTTTATTCCATTAGTGGTCATCTCTAACCATTACAAACTGGGCCAAAATCCAGATGTCTCTCTAGACTGGAAGAAAATCTATGTGCTTTATTAGTTCACTTCCTCAATTTCTCAAGATTTCTCTGCATTATCATTTACTTTTTGCTCTTTCACAGAAGAGGAATTACTATTTCTTGGTTCCATTTCCTTCCATCTAACTTCAGTTTCTTGCTGCAATAGTTTCTCTCTCTCTCTCTCTCTCTCTCTCTCTCTCTCTCTCTCTCTCTCTCATCTTTCACCTCTCCTTCTCCACTGACTTTTTCCTATATGACTACAAACATGTTCAAGTCTCTTCAGTTCTAAAAATATCTTCCTTGACCCTTCTATTCTTAACTAATTAGCATACAGTCCTCAGTTTCACTATAAAATTTCTAGATCAGTAGATTCTAGATCTATTCCATATACCCATACATCCTCTTAATGTATTCATACTTCAACTCTTGAAAATATGGCTTCTATCTCTTCCCTTCTACTGAAACTCCTCTTTCAAAAATGGTGAATGAGCATATTATCATTTAATCTAGTACGTTTTTTTTCAGGTGCCATATGCCCAATTTATCTGCCTCACATTTGACCATTCACTGTCTATTCTCCATTCTCTTGCTGCCTAGAGGCAAGTAGGTGCTGCTGTGGATAGAGCACTCTGTCTAAAGATGGAGACACCTGAGTTCAAGTCCAGCCTCAGAGACTTAATAGCTGTGTGACCCTAGGAGAGTTACTTAATCTCTGCTATATTTTCCTCAACTAACAATAGAACATACTTCACAATTTTGTTGGGACACTTAAATGAGATGAAGTTTATAAATCACTAGTGCTTAATGATTGCTTGTTTCCTTCCCACCTTCCTTCTAATCTTTTGTTCCTCCTGCTGTTCCTCTAACATCTCCTACACTGCCTTATTTCCTGGATCCCTCTCCTTGTCTTGGTCTCATAAAGTAAGTATTCACCTTCTTGGCTCTTCTCTTTTTCTGTGCCCTAACTTGATCATCTCATTCACTCTCATGGTTTCAAGTCCTATTTCCATGAAAATGACCCCCCAAGCTTTATCTCCAGCCTTCACCTGAATTATGAACTTTATATCCAAATATGTAACTACCTACAAAACAGCTCCACCTAGTTATTCCACCAACACTTCAAAATTCACATATAGAATTATATTTGCCATCAAAGCAGCTACATCCTCTGATTTTACCATTTTTTCACTGGTATCACCATTCTTCTAATCTCCAATGGTGTAGTTTTAGGGTTCATATGACATCCAATTTGTCATCTTTAGAGTCTACCTCTCTTGCATCCTCACCATCTTCTGCATTTCTACCACCCTACTACAGGCCCTTCATTATCACCTATAACTGTTGAATGAGCCTTCTAATGTTTTTTTCCTGCCCCCATTCTCTCCTTCCTCTAATTCATTCTATACAATTTCCAGAATAACCTTCTTCATGCTTAAATGTATTCATGTTACTCCTCTGATAAAAAGAAAAAAAATCCTTAGGGACTATATTATTTATTGAATAAAGTTTTGTATTTTTTTTTTGTTCTTCCTGGAAATCAAGACCCTCTACAATTAGGTACTTTCCTTTCCACCCATATGTCATTACTACTCTCCTTCATATGTTTCATGCTAATCTAGACTACTCTGGCTCTCAGAAAGTTCCCTTAACTTCTGTCTTTCTGCATTTATTCATACTATTTCCTACGCCTGCAATGACCTCCCTCTCTCTCTTTGCATCTATATATCATTTTGAAAGAACAATTCAAAGGCTACCTCTTCTATTCTTACATGGAGTCTTCAATTATTCTCTTTTGTTAACCATCTTCCCACTCACCCTTTACAGATCATTTCAGTGTGTGCTCTATGATCCAGGGGTGGGGAACCTGCAGCCTTGAGGCCACATGTGGCCTTCTAGGTCTTAGGGTGCAGCCTTTTGACTGAGTCCAAGTTTTACAGAGAAAAAAAATCCTTTTATTAAGAGGATTCGTTCTATGAAGTTTGAATTCAGTCAAAAGGCCACCCTTGAGGACATAGAGAGCCTTGAGGCTGTAAGTTTTTCAACCCTGGATCCAATTGTCCATTATTCAGCAAGCTTTGTTTATGTTGTTTCATACCACAGTTATCTATGTTTATCACCTGTGTGCCTATTAGGCTTTCAGATATACAAAGGAATGTATCATGTGCTTTATCTAAATTGTACATCTTCCTCAGTACTATTCATAGCACTCTGCACATAGTGGGTGATTTAAAAAAAGTGCTGATATCATGAAATCTCTCCTCTTGTAACTTCTAGTCAACTTTTGCTCCACAGAATAAATCTCTGTTCTATTACACATTATAGCCATTCAGATATATGAAGACAGATAACTTCCTCCCCATTCCCCCTCTCCACATCTTTTTATTTGGTAGGCTAAGTGTCTTTGGTTTCTTCAGCACATTGCGAAATGTCCAGACATTTCTTCATCTTACTTACCCTCTTCTAGATGATATGTTGTCTGCTTTAAAATGTGGGCCTAATTACTGGACACAGTACCCCATATATGAACCACTAACCATGACAGATGATTGTATACTATCCAACAGGCTTACCCTACACTGTATTCAATTCCTTGGTTTATGTTTCTGTGTGTGCAGTAAGCATTCTCCTGAGTTAAGGTACTGTAACAAATTCAGAAAGTGAGAAATATAACTTATGATGAATTTAGTGATTTCCTTCATTCTAGAGGAATGCTGATTGTTCTTTTGGGGACAGGGGCATGGTGAAGGAGAAGAAGTTGTTAATGCTTCCTTGTCCTTATTATTTCCACCTAACATTTCAAATGGTCTTAACATGAAACTCAGAGATGTTATAAAATTCAAGTATAATCATTTCAATCCCTCTTGCTACAAAGTCAATATATTGTTCTGTATATTTTCTTGTTACTTACGGCACTTCTATTTCTCTTGTTGGGCATGTTAGTAGCTCACAGGAGGGTAGATTAAAATAAGGCAAATACAAGGTAGGTACCTCAAATAACATTTGAGCCAATATTTTTCCATAGATATATGTTTAATACATTCTTTAAAACATATGTTCTCATTGCTATGGTTAAAAGAATGCTTTTTTAAAATTTTGAATCTTTGCCTACCCTTCAAAAATACCAGAAATATCAAGAAAACATATGCATTTGAACATATTTCATTAGGAATTCAATAATTTAGGATGGCAGAATCAAAGTAGATGAAATAAACTTCAAAAGTCAGTTTAACTCTTGACTGAAGCATCTGTCCCCTATAAAATAGCCCTGTATGACACTGAACAAATAGCTTAACTTCTCTGAGCCTGCCTTCATTATCCATAAAAGGAGAAGCCTCTAAGTTCCCTTTGACCTATCTCTAAAGCTGTTCACCTGTCAACCTATGAGCCTGAGAAGTGATCATTCAATATCTACTTGAAAAATCCCATTGTCTGAAAGTGAAACAACAATCAAAAACTATGTTTATTCTCCACATGTTGTGATTGACTACGACATGCAAAGCACTTCTATCTTTTCTTAGCATTCCCTTCTCATCCTACCTATCACCCCTAAATAAAATCAAGATTACTGTGGAATTACATATCACTTGATTTACTACCTGTACAAAGACATCTGTATATATACATATAGGTGTGTATGTGTGTATGAAAGACAGAGAGACAGAGAGAGAGAGAGAGGTAGGGGGTGGGGCAAGAGATTAAGTCACTGACTTATGGGAGCTTACCATCTAGTGATAGAAATGAAATGAACCATGTACACAAATAACTATCCCACTATAAAGGAAGTATCATGTGAGTATTATAATATAGAAAGTCTTAAATCTCCTAAAAGAGTCTGTTTTATGTTTTTTTTGTTGTTGTTGTTAGAATAAATACTCATGTTTATAGCTATTGAATATTAAATGATGAGAAAAGTGAACACAAAAAATAAAGTGTTATTACTATGGGAAAATGAAAAAATGCCAACAGGTGGGAAATTAAGGCAAAGTATATGACGATGCCAAATATAAAGCATGTTGATAAAGAATAAACTAGCTAAGAACTCAATATACAATGTAGGTAATAGAAGACATTTAGAAAATGAGAAAAATAACTGATGATTATGTACTTTCATAATGTTTACTTTTATTAATGTGTTTTTAATGTGTACTTAGTGATAAAAATCACTTCAGGATATAGCTACTAAAAAAAAAGACATATTTTAAAGTTTAGTCAGGATTACAAAGCAGAGAATCACAGGATTTGAGAGTTAGAATGAACCTCAATGGCATCTAGATCAAAAGGGTCCCTACTAAACCATTTCAGAAAAGTGGTCACTGAACCTTGGCTTGAATACCAACAGTGAGAAGGAAGCTTGGTGTTCCCTAAAGATGGACATCTTGCTTCTGGACAGCCTGGGTTATTAGGAAGTTTCTCTCAACAGTCTAAATTTGTCTTTTGGCACCTTCTACTCTATATTCCTGATTCTGTTTTCTGGGTCCAAAAACAATAAATCTAATGCCTTTTTCTGCTTGACAACCCTTTAGATACTGGAACACAGCAATCATGTGCCCCACCTCCAAGCTGATTCTTCTCTTCTCCAGGTCAAATATCTCTTACGAATCCAATCAGTCTTTAAGTGACATAGACTCAAGGCCATTCCCAATTCTCATTGCCTTCCTTTGGCATTGTCCAGCTTACCAAGGTCCTTCTCAAACTGTGATGCTCAAAACTAAACACAATATTCCAGATGGGTTCTGACCAGGGAAGAATACAGGAAGACTATCACTTCCTCATTCTTAGAAATAATACCTATATTAATAAGGCCTAAGACTATATTCAGTTTTTGGCTGCCATATCACACTGCTGTAAGATTCAATCTAATCTGTTTTAAATTATCTGGAAAAAATGAACAGTTAAAAATCTTTTCGGTTAAGGGAGTAAGTAATTAAACAATGTCCATATCTACTATATGCCTAGTTTTGTGGTGGATACTAAAAAGTAGGGAGCTACTACGTCAGTGAGTAACTCCCTCTTCACAAGTGTGGCACATCCTCATTATGTTATAATTTTAGAGAATTGTAAGGAAATACTGAGAGGCTAAGTATCTTTCCCCAGGGCCACACAGACTTGAACCCAGGTCTTCCTGACTATGATGCCAACTTTTCTCCCTTTAGGCTCTTCATTCATTTATGCAGTCAGTGAAAACACAACCAGTGACAAAAATAGGACATCTGTTTCATGAGGAAGAGATTAGAAAGGATAACACTTTACTTGAGCAAGAACCTAGGACTTTAGTGGATCATATCTGTAAATGCAGCAGAGTAACAGAAAAACTAATGTGATCATAATTTTCTAGAAGTGAGGGAATGAAGGAGGGAGGAAGGAAGGAAAGAAAGATGGAAAAAGCAAGAAAATGAAGGAAATAAATATTGATTAAGCACCTATCATGTGCCAGAAACTGTTAAGCACTTTAAAAACATGATTTCATTTGATTCTCACAACAACCCTATCAGATGGGTGCTATTATCCCCATTTTGCAGTTGAGGAAACTAAGGTAAATATGATGTCCCTGTACTCTACCATGGTTGAAGGAGGTCTAGAGCATTGTATTCAAATTTGTACCACATTTTAGGAAGAACGGTGATAAATTGGAGAAATTACAAAGGAGAACCACAAAAATTATAAAATACCTAGAGATAAAGCATTGATCCTGAAGGTCAGGTAGTGGAGCAGGCAAATACCAACACCTGGATACCCAATGTCTCATTGACGGTGGGGGAACTGGTGGAAATCAGCTCAGAAAACCACCAGGTGCCTCAGCATTCTACAGCAACCGACTCTCCCAGTGCCTCAGCAAAACTAAGGGAAGCAGCGCTCCAAGGGGCCCCAGGTGGATAAACACCCTACAACATCCATCTGAAAGGAGCTGAAGAAAGCAAAAGGAGGGAAAGATCTGGGTGAGCAAAAAATCTCCAGGAGCCACACTACCCAATCCTATCCCTAGAGTTCCACTATTGCTGTTTCCAGCCCAACACCAGGTAAGCTGCCAGAATCCTACAGCCTCCAACTGCCAACATTGGAGGCCCCAGCACACAAAGGCATTGACCAGACCCTAGGCTCCCAACACAAGAAGCTTGGGTCAGTGCCTGCTGCTACCCAACAGGAGAGCCCAATCTCTTTAAAGATCAGGAAATAAGCAAACACCATGAACAAAAAGAAATATACAATAGATTTTTCTTATGGGAAGAGTGAAGATCAAGGCAGAAATTCTGAAGAGGACAACATTGTCAACAAACCCACATCTGGAACCTCAGAAGGGAGTATGAACTGGTCTGAAGCCAAAAAATCTTCTTAGAAGAGCTCAAGAAGGATTTTAAAAGTCAAATGAGAGAAGTAGAAGAAAAAATGGGAAAGGAAATGAGAGGTATGCAAGAGAGAGTCAATAGCTTGGAAAAGGAAGGACAAAAATTAACTGTAGAAAACAAGTCCTTAAAAAATACAATTGACCAACTGGAAAAAAAATACACTGAGAAAAACAAGTCCCTAAAAAATACAATTGGCCAAATGGGGAAGGAGGTGCAAAATCTAATAGAAGAAAACAATTTGTTAAAAATTAGAATTGAGGGGCAGCTAGGTGGCACAGTGTATAGAGCTCCAGCCCTGAAGTCAGAGGACCTGAGTTCAAATTCGGCCTCAGACCAAACACTTGACACTTACTAGCTGTGTGACCCTGGGCAAGTCACTTAACCCCAATTGCCTAAAAGATACATAAATAAATAAAATAAAAATAAAAATTAGAATTGAGCAAATGGAAGCTAATGACTCTATGAGAGAGCAAGAATCAGTCAAATAAAAACAAAAGAATGAAAAAAAATAGATGAAAATGTAAAATATCTCATTGGTAAAACAACTGACCTGGAAAATTGATCCAGGAGAGACAATTTAAAAATTATTGGTCTACCTGAAAATCAGATGAAAAAAAAAGAAGAGCCTGTTTAGCATCTTTCAGGAAATCATAAAGGAAAACTTCCCTGACATCCTAGAACCAGAGGGTAAAATAGCCATAGAAAGAATTCACAGATCACCTCCTGAAAGAGATCCCAAATTGAAAACGCCAAGGAATATAGTAGCCAAATTCCAAAATTACCAGGTCGAAGAGAAAATACTGCAAGCAGCCAGAAAGAAACAATTTCAATATCATGGAACCAGTCAGGATTATACCGGACCTTGCAACTTCTATATTAAAGGACCAGAGGGCATGGAATATGATATTCCATAAGGCAAAGAAGCTTGGATTACAACCAAGGATCAACTACCCAGCAAAAATAAGCATGATCTTTCAGGAGAAGAGATGGATATTCAACAAAATAGAGGACTTCCATACCTTCCTGATAAAAAGACCAGAGCTCAACAAAAAATTTGATCTTCAAATACAAGACTCAAGAGAGACATAAAAAGGTAAATGGGACAGAAAGTAACAACATGTTATTAATAAGGGCAAACTGTTTACATCCCTACAAGGGAAGACGACATTTGTAACTCTTGAGAACTGTATTGTTATTACACCATATTAAAGGGGAATATATAAAGGGGGTGGGTATAAATTGACTTTGATGTAATGATGAAAAATATCTAATTAAGTGGGTTAAATGGATACAAGTAAGTGTATTAATCTGATCTAAGTAAGAAAATGTACTGAGAGAAAAGGAAAGGAGGAGTTAGACAAGGGTAAATTACAACACAGGAAAAGGCACAAAAACCTATTACAGCAGAGGGAAAGAAGTGAGGGAGACGAGCATTGTTTGAACCTTACTCTCATCAGATTTGGCTTAAGAAGGGAATAACATAATCAGTTAGGTATAGAAATCTAACTTGCCCCAGAGGCAGTAGGAGGGAAAAGGGGAAAGAAAAGGGAGGGGGATAATAGAAGGGAGGTAGGACTGAGGGAGGCAGTGGTCAAAAGCAAAACATTAGTGAGGAGGGAAAAGGAGAAAGGAGAAAGAAAAGCATAAACGGGGGGGGGAGGATGAAAAGAAAGACACAGACAGTTATCATAATTGTGAGTGTGATAAGTGAATGGAATGGAATGCTATTGTACTATAAGAAATGATGAACAGGTAGACTTCAGATAAACCTGGAAAGACTTGTATGGTTTGATGCTGAGTGAAGTGAGCAGAACCAGGAGAACATTGTACACAGTAACAGCCACATTGAGTGATGACTGACTTTGATAGACTTAACTCCTCTCAGCAATACAAGGATCTAAGACATCTCCAAAAGCCTCATGATGCTATCCACATCCAAAGAAAGAACTATGGAGTTTGAATGCAGATCAAAGCATACTATTTGCTATTTTTTTTTTGTTGTGTTTTGTTTCCTCTTTCTGGTGGTTTCTCCTATTAGTTCTAATTCTTACTTACAACATCACTAATGTGAAAATATGTTTAATAGGAATGTATATGTATAGCCTATATCAGATTGCATGCCATCTTCGGGAGGCAGGGGGAGAAAAATTTAAAACTCAAAAGCTTATGGAAGTGATTGTTGATAAATCAGAATAAATTAATAAAAAAATTTAGAAATGTAAAAAAAAACATAAAAAATAGATTCTGACCATAGAAAGGTATTATGGTGACAAGGAAGACCAAGATACATACTCAGAAGAGGATAACAATGTCAAAACATCTATGGACAAAACCCCAAAGAAAAACAGGAAGTGGTTTCAAGCCCAGAAAGAACACATGAAAAAGCTCAAAATGGAGCTTGAAAATCATATAAGAGAGGTAGAAGAAAAATTGGGAAAACAAACGAGAGGGATGAAAAAGAATTATGAAAAAAGAGTCAATAGCTTAGAAAACTGCTTAAAAAGTAGAATTGGCCAAATGGAAAAGGAGATGCAAAAATCCACTGAAGAAAATAACTCCTTAAAGAGTACAATTGGCCAAATGGAAAAGAAAGAACAAAAGCTAATTGAGGAAAATAACACTTTAAAAGTTAGAATTGGGTAAGTGGAAGTTAATGACTCTATGAGATATCAAGAATCAATCAAACAAAATCAAAAAAAATGAAAAAAATGGAAGAAAATGTAAATATCTCATGTGAAAAACATCTGACCTTGAAAACAGATCCAGGAGAGACAATATCAGAATCACTGGATTACCTGAAAGCCATAATCAAAAGGACCTGAAGAGCATCTTTCAAGAAATTATCAAGGAAAACTGCCCTGATGTCCTGGAACCAGAGGTCAAAATAGGCATTGAAACAATCCATCAATCACCTCAGGAAGGAGATCCCAAAACAAAAACTCCAAGGAACATTACAGCCAAATTTCAGAACTATTAAGTCAGGGAAAAATACCACAAGTGGCCAGAAAGAAACAATTCAAATATTGGGGACCCACAATCAGGATTACACAGGACTTGGTGCTGCAACATTAAAGGACCAGAGGTCATGGAACATGATATTCTGGAAGGCAAAGGAGCTAGGACTACAACCAAGAATCACTTACCCAGCAAAATTAAGCATAATACATCAAATGAAAAAAAATGGTCATTTAATGAAATAGAAGGATTTCAAGCTTTCATAAGGAGAAAACAGAACTAAACCAAAAATTGGATCTCCAATATCAAGACCCAAAAGAAGCATAAGCAGGTAAAAAGGGAAAATAAAAAAAAAAGATTCAATGGAGCTAAACTATTTATGCCTCTACATGGGAAGATGATACTTGTACTTCTTAAAAATTATGTCATTAATAGTAGAGCTAGAAGGAATAGATATAGACAGAGAGTACAGGTATAAGGTGAATTTGAAGAAATGACAAAAAAAATTAAGAGATGAGAAAGAGGACTATACTGGGTGAAGAAGGAAGGGAGAGGTAGAATTGGGGGTAAATTATTTCAAATGAAGAGGTGCTAAAGGCCTATTACAGGAGGGGAAAATGGGAGGGTGGGCAATGAGTATCATTTGAACCTTATTCTCATCAGTATTGGCTCAAAGAGGGAATCTTATACACAATCAGTTGTATAGAAATCTATCTTACCCACCAGGGAAGTAGGAGGGGAGGAGAACAAGCAAAGGGGGACAGGTAGAGACTGACAGAATGGAGCACAGATTAAGAGAGGTTTTAGACAGAAGCCAAACACTGGTGAGGAAGGAAAGGGTGAAAGGAGAGAGAGGACAAACAGGAAGAAGAATAGGATTGAGGGAAATACAATCATAACTGTGAATGTGAATTTGATGAACTCTGCCATAAAACGGAAGTGGATAGTAGAATGGATCAAAAGCCAGAATCCTACAATATGTTGTTTACAAGAAACACACTTGAAGCAGCTAGACACACATAGTGCAAAGGTAAGGGGCTGAAGCAGTATCTATTATGTTTCAGCTGAAGAAAAAAAAATGCAAGGGTAGAAATCCTGATCTCGGACATAGTAAAAGCAAAAACAGACCTAATTAAAAGGGATAAGGAAGAAAACTTTATCTTGTTAAAAGGTACCATAGACAATGAAACAATATCAATACTAAACATATATGCAACAAGTGGTATAGCACCCAAATTCTTAAAGAACAAGTTGAGTTCTAGGAAGAAATAGACAAGTAAACTATACTAGTGGGGGACCTTAACTGTCCCCTCTCGGAACTCGATATATCCATCCAAAAATAAACAAGAAATAAACTAAGAAGGTAAATAGAATTTTGGAAAAGCTAGATATGACAGACCTTTGGTGAAAACTGAATAGGAACAGAAAGGAATATACATTTTTCTCGATAGAACATGGCAACTACACAAAAATTGACCATGTAATTGGGCAGAAAATCTTTACAATCAAATGTACAAAGGCAGAAATATTAGATGTATTCTTTTCAGATCATAATGCAATAAAAATTACATTCAACGAAGTGCAGTGAAAATGTAGATTAAAAATTAATTGGAAACTAAATAATCAAATCCTAAATAATAAGTGGGTCAAAGAACAAATCATAGAAACAATTAATAATTTAATTATAGAAAATGTCAACAATGAGACAACATGCCAAAAGTTATTGGATGCAGCCAAAGCAGTACTTAGGGGAACATTTATTTCTCTAAATTCTTATATCAATAAAATGGGAAAAGAACTGATCAAGAATTGGGCATGCATGTAAAAAAAAAAATACAAAAACTAGAAAAAGAACAAATTAAAAAGCCCCAATTGAATACCAAATTAGAAATCCTGAAAATCAAAGGTTAGATTAATCAGATTGAAAGGAAAAAAAACTAAAAAAAAAAACTATTGAGCTAATAAATAAGTCAAGGAGCTGGTTTTATGTGGGGGAAACCCAAAAGGACAGATAAACTATTGGTTAACTTAAATTTAAAAAAAAAGAAAGAAGGTAAATAAATATCCAGTTTCAAAACTGAAAGGGGTGATATCACTCCCAATGAAGAAGAAATTAAAGCATTCATTAGGAAATATTTTGCCAATTAAATGCTAATAAATCTGACAATCTGAGCAAAAGAATGTTTGGTGTGGCCAGTACTGGAAAGACAGTTTGAGTTTAATTTTGAGATGGGAGGACAGAGTGCAGTGTGTTCAGAAGACAGTGAGAAAAGAAGATTTAGAAGCATGGAGTATAAATGGATTTTTCAAGTTACACTGAGAAGAAATGGAGAGATATGTGATGATACATAGCGTGGATGACAGTGAGAGTATGTGCGCGCACACACACACGAATATATAAAGATATGTGTATATGTACGTATATGTGTGTGTGTTTACACACACATTTATTTATTTAAAAGATAGAGAAGATGTGCATATTTATAGCAACAGAAAAAATAAATAGGAGATTGGGAAAGATTAGAGAGAAAGTGGATACGATAGTGGGGTAATCTGTCATAGAAGATAGGAAGGCATAGTACAAAGGGTGCACGTAGAAGGGTTGACCTTGCTAAGTAGAATCACCTATCCACTGAGATTGAAGTAAAAGTTGTGTTTAGGATTAACATCAGGGGCAAATGAAATAAAAAAGGAGAGAAGAAGGAGTTCATGGCAATGAGAAGGTTAAAAATGATTTTTGTGTCATTTGTTTACTGATCCTATTTACAATTAATTGATTTTGTCCTATAGCTGTTTAAGTCATGTTTCTCCATTTCTGAACTTAATTCAGAATTCAGCTAGCCTGTACTTGGTTAAGTTTAGAAATGCAGTTCACTTACTAATCACTATTCTATTCTTTCCCAAAAACATTCTGCTATCATTGGGGGATGTGGGTGGACACAAGGGAGTTAGGTCTTGTATCTTTATACCACCAAGCTGCCCTTCAAGGATGTCTAGTTTTCTATCCAAAGGAACCTGACCTTGCAGGTGGACTCAATGAACACTTCTTAGTCACAGCAGAGAAAGAAGGGGTTGTTGCTAGCCCTCATTCTGATGGAGTCTAACCAGTATCCTAAACCCCCAAATCCCAACTTCCTCAGATGCCTCACTGCCTCACTCAAATGGCAGGTGTGTCAGCCATTTCCATCAAGTTGTAGACAAGACCACAATAGACAGCCCATCCATCAGTCTTAGACAGAACCACAATAGACAACCAATCAGAAAGCATCACCAACAGCACATTGACCAGGATGTTTGACCACTAAATCAAAGTCTAAGTGGACACCTGCACAATAATAGCAAAAACTGTCCTAAGGTGAACTTATGACATGGAGAAGCATATTATAATATCACTATCATACATAAATACATAAATACCATAAATAGAGAAGCATATTATAATATCACTATCATACATAATACATAGAGAAGCATATTATAATATCACTATCATACATAAATACCTGGGCTTTTTTTATGCATTATGGGTAGCCATATGCACAGGTCACCAAGTCTAGGACCCCTACCATATCATCAATAAACCCCTCCTATATTTTAATATTCTTATATTCTGTGATGATGTAATTGCATCATTTGCTCTATAAAAATCCCTCTCTTGCTTTGATAAGCTGCTGGTTCCTTCTTGGAGCCCAGCTTGCTTTCTGAGAGGCACAACTCTCAGTAAATGACTTTGCTTGGGTTGGACACAGTATGAGTCTGTGAATTCTTTCAAGATGACCCCACAACACACTATGAAACTGCAACATTTTTGGCACCCCTGGGTCAGTAGTATTATCTTTGAACATGGATGACTATGTATCCCCATCTCCTAAAAAGCAGATGCATTAATCTTTCCACTTCCAAACAATCATATCATTCCTCATGCCTCCAGTGATTAAACCAATCATGTTCCCCTAAAACCCATGATGCCATGATCTGTTTTTTTTCTGTGCTCCCTAAAACCAAAAAAAGGGAAGCTGTGCTTTTACCTGAGGTCTTTGGCTAGAAACTGAGGCAGCCATTTATCCATATTATTTCTAGGTTCTCACAATGTAAATAAATGCTAAGAGAATATGTGCCTCGGTCTTCCCTTTTTGAATTTTACTTATGATAGCAAATTGATTGCAGCCTACTTTACCTTCCTATTAGACTTGTTAAAATAGCCAGAAATAAAATATGGAAGGAGAGCACCTGATCTGAACAAAACACTTCACCTACTTAGATTTTATTTTCTTCATTTCTAAAAAGAGCAGGTAGATTTTTTTTTAAGGGCAACTAGGTGGTAAAGTGAATAGAGTATCAGGCCTGGAGTCAGGAAAATCTGAGTTCATATCCAGTCTCAAATACTTACTAGCTCTGTAATCTGGACAAGTCACTACATCTCTGTTTGTCTCAGTGTTCTCATCTATAAAATAGAGATAATAATAGCACCTACCTTCAGGGTTGTTGTGAGAACCAAATGAGATACTAGTTGTAAAGCACTTAGCACAGTGTCTAGCACATAGTATTATATAAATGTTAGCTATTATTATTAACTATTAGACTTGTCTCTAAGTTCCCTTCTATCTGCAAAATTCTGTAAATCTATGAGTCTACCAATGGGGGGAAAACATAGAGAGGTGATGTTAGGTGAGGCCAAGAGGAAAAGATAAGATGTTGATTACAAGAAAAAGTAATGCAAGTAAGAAAATAAGGGCCGACTCAAAATCTGTGATTTTACTGATGTAGGGACCTCCTGAATGAGGAAACTCCCTCCACTGGTGCCATTCAGCATCTTTTCTGAAATTTAGTCTTAGAGAATTACTTAGTATGGAGAGGATAAATGGCCTGCCCAGGATCACACAGCTAGTGTATGGTATTTTTGGACTTGAACCCTTGGTCCAAGGTTTGGATATGGTTAGTGTAGGCAAAAAAGCTGTATAATTCACATGAACATAGAGACACAGTCATGTGAAAATACAACTCCTAGTATATTTCTAATAACTCTAATAGGTTTCCCAAGGAGCTAAAATCAACCATCTAGTCTTCATAACATTATGTAAATACTGCAACTACCAATAACTACTTTAAGTTTCCATATATTTTTCTTAAACACTAGTTTAGGTCAAAGAGAAATAATCTCACTCCTGCTGATTTTTTTATGGGGACATGAGGATTATATCTCCAAGAATAAGCTCTTTAAAGCTCACAGTTCTATTTCATTGTAAATAACGATCTAATGACCACAATTCAGTGATAGGACCTCTGTGTTTGGTGATTTTCACCTGTGGAGGCAACAAAGGCAGGTCATGACTTCACAACGTGAATAAACTCATAAGTCTGTTGGATGCAATGAGGGAATCATAAACATCTTCTTGGAAATCAAGACGAGTTCTTATCCTCAGACCTTAATGATAACCATAGTTCAGACCCACAGTCAGATCTATTCAGCTTAACACTACACTCCAAATCACATATGGGGTAGTTACTTAGAGCATGGTGCTATGTTCAGTTTGATTCCCCAGGTGGGTGAGTCTGCTTTACTATGCTTTAAATCCACAATCTGTCCTCTTAATCTCTGTAAGCTTGGTCAGGTGCCTGAGAATGAAGATTGCGAATAACTTATTACTACTACATCAACACAAGTGGAAAAATAAGCCACAGTACATACCCTGCTGTCCCAGGATCAGTAGTATCATCTTTGTACCTAGATGACTGTGTTTCCCCATCTCCCACAAAGCAGATACACTAATCTTTCAGGATCCCCTCTAAATTCCAGTTTCAGTTTTAATAGTGAATGCTTTACATTTTTAAATTCATGCCATGCCTTTAGAAGTAACATTTATCTTCCCTGGAAGCAATACTTCTACAATATGATCTCTGAAGAACACCCTTTAAAATGATACTCCACCTAGGGTTCAAGGTAAAGTCAGAGAGGAGGAAGAATAAAGTTATGACTAGAAAAAGAAATTGTTGTGGTCTCAAAGGCAAGTGGCATGATATTGTGCCCTCAATTCAGTGGAGTGGAGTGTGGGAAGTAGAGAGTAGAAAAGGCATTAGTACCATGATGTCACTGATGGAGAGGCAGTGTGGTGTGGTGTGGTGTGGGTGTGGTGTGGTGTGTGTGTGTGTGTGTGTGTGTGTGTGTGTGTGTGTGCATGTTGGGGAATATAGTGGGGAAATCTGGAGAGGACAACATACATAGAGTGTACCGATGGGTGGAGGACATGGAAGAAGTAGAGCATGTGATAATTTTTTTTTTTACTTTAACTATTCTTGATAACTAATTGCTGAGCTAAATTGTTTCTATACTGCTGAAGGACTGCAAATGCTGTCAGCACCCTCTGCATTTTGGCTCCCTGTGGCAAATCCCTAGATGTTCTACTCTAGTAAGAGATCTGCTAAAAAGACTAAATAATACGGAGTTTCTGGCACAGCAACTACACTTGGAATCTTCCATTTGGTTAACGGTTATTGTTGTCCCCTCAAAGGTTTGTTGCTGTTTGCAAGCTCACATTTTTGCTGAAATTGAACATATCATCTATACCTCATCTGAACTTTACTCAAATATAAGAGAACAAATGAATGTGTTTTGCAGCTGCATAGTAGCCTGTATCAAAACTGTAGTTTCCAAACATATGCTTGATTTCTCAGAATTTTTCCTCTCCTTAAAGCACTGACAAAAGGGGTTTCTGAACAACTAAGATGCAAGGTTTGGGTAGAAATTTCAAAAGAATTAATATTCTTTAAAAGATTTCAGGATCCTTCTTGGGATGATATAAGAGATCATTACAATTTTTCCCCTCCCACTTATATTTCTAGCTAAAATTATGAATTTAATAGTCTCTTAGAAGCCAATAACATCCCAAGACTAAAGTTATTTTATATGTGGCTACATATATAAACTAGTATTAAGAATGATGTTTTGTACTTAGTATGAAAAAAAGAAAATTTTATTGCTAAAAATAAGCTTATAAATTTGAAAGAAGGAAAAAAAGAAGAGTTGAGATCAATATCGTGTTGGGATATGTTAGGCACTTAAATGTTTTTGAGTGAATAAAGTCTTACATCATTATGATTTTTAAAATTTTGAATACAAATATACCATATGTATATGTGTATTATATACACTTTATATGTATGTAGGTATATGTGTACACATACCTACGCATGCTTTCACATTCACATACACTATAAAAATATTTTATGAACCCATTGTTTTAGGCCACTATAGCAGTTAATAAAAGTTAAATATATAATTAGATATTAACATATAATAATTTTATTTGTTGAGAACATAAGAATATTCCCTTTATCTTGACCCACTCAATCACTGCACTCAATCACACATTAATTCAAAAATCATTTCTTGAATGCCTGCTTCAGGGATGGGCTGTGTCATTTGGGTTCCTAGGGTCATCCAAAGAAATCAGAAGAGACTATCCAAATACTCTAGGAGACTTTGAGATCCTGTAATGCAAGAAAACATTTTTAATAGCAAATAATCACACGCACAAAAGCAAATTTTACTATGATACAGAATAAATGTTAAAGGATGACAAAGACAATGGTTATCATGGGGTAAAGTCAGTTGGGCAGCTAGGTTGCACAGTGGTTAGAATACTGGGCCAGGAGGAAGGAAGACTCATATTCTGAAGTAAAATCTGGCCTGAGACACTTACTAGCTGTGTGACCCTGGGCAAGTCACTTTACCCTGTTTGCCTCAGTTTCCTCATCTGTAAAATAAGCTGGAGAAGGAAATGGCAAATCACTCCAGTATCTTTGCCAAGAAAAATCCAAATGGGGTCACAAATAGTTGGACATGACTAAACAACAACGAGGTGAATTTAAGTCTGAGCCATGAGGGAAGTGGAGGATTGAAACTAGTAGAGAGAAGGGGAAGACATTCCATGTAGTTGGAACAACATAAGCAAAAAGCACAGAGACTGAATTGAGACATTGCTGAAGCATGAATGGTAAAGAGGGAGGACTGGAAGGAGCAGAAGATACATGCTCAAAAGCCTCAATGACAACAGATCTAAGATGGTTATCAACGGGACTACCTGAAGGCAACCTTGAATGACAGACTGAAGAGCTTAGATTTGACATGATGGGACTCAATTTCTCTGAATCATTAGCATGATTATACCACAGGGCAGTAGATATTTAAAAGGAGAGACAAGAATAAATACACTCTCACTGAGGAAAATGAAGAAAATGGAAACAACCTTATTTATCAAAGTACTACATTTACTGTTGCTCCTCAGTTATGTTAGTTTAAGCCGACAAGTTGACTCCTGAGAAAAAAAATCATTCCAAAGAAAGACTACCCTTCAAATGCAGCAATTCTGATCTAATGTAGTACTTTGGATAATGGGCATAAACCATATAAATAATAGCTAACAATCTCCAGTAGTCTCTCCACGAGAAGAGAGTTTTGCTTTGTTTTTTTTTTTTTCCAAATAGGCTGTGGGTGGTTTTATCTTCAGTGTTTACCAGTATAAAGGGTATGCCTATAGAAAAACCTTCTTACTTTTTCAGCACACACAGGTTCCATGAAGCAAATTATTGTTTTGTTCCTTAGTAGTTAATAAGTCTCCTCTGGGGCCAGCTAGGTGGTGCAGTGGATAGAGCACCAGCCCTGGAGCCAGGAGGACCTGAGTTCAAATGTGACCTCAGACACATAACACTCACTAACTGTATGACACTGGGTGAGTCACTTAACCCCAATTGCCTCACCAAAAAAAAAAAATAAATAAATAAATAAATAAAAGAAATTTACTCTGATTTGAATGTTTTTGTTGTAAATAGTATGGGTATTAGAGTATTCACAGATCATTTAGGCATACCTTGCACTGTGCCTTGCACATAGTAGGTGCTCAATAAAATCTGGTGAATAGAGTTCCATGAAAAAGTGGAAATACTCATATGTAGACAGCAGCTATGACAATTTGAACCAAGTCTTCCTTACATATAGCTAGTCTCTAGCTTCTTAAGGCCAACGTTGATACTTGAAATACAATTAAAAACAAACCAAGGAAAATTAGTTTTCTATGTCATGTGTACTGTTTTAATGTTCATTTTTAATTTATATAAACAAACATATGGCACTAAACTTCTATTCTCCCAGTTCTCTAAAATTTTCTATAATGTGTGCAATGCCCTCACAGTTGGATATTTTCTTCAGAGGGTCAATAAAATCACACTGCAAAACAGAGTAAAAGGCAATAACTCGCTTAAAGTCACACTCCACTAAAAATGACATGGGGATACATTAATGGACAATCACCATAATTTCCAACCACAAGACTCAATTTCAAGAATGGGTGACAATATATAAAACATTCAACTGTGGCTTTAATAGATCATAATATGTGTTTATGTATATATATTTGTATTTTCTGATGTAAAACTATTTACAAGATATGATCTTTATAGGTGCTATAAAATACCCTGGCAAATAGCCGCTCATACTCCCACCCAAAGCAAATGACATTATGCCTTTTGAATTTGTCACTAACCTATCGGCAAGGTCACTCAATTTAGAGCAAAAAGACTTAAGTTCAAATCATGCCTGGCCCTTATTAACTCTGTATCCTTGGGTCTTAAACCCTCTGGATGCAATTTTCTTACCAGTAAAATGAGAAGGTTGGATTAAATGATGACTGAGGCTCCTTCTAGTTCTAAGATGTATGATTCTCTTTGAAATACATAGACCACACATAGACTTCTCTCTTATTTAAAAATTAAAATAAATTTTTCAGGTGGGGGAGGAGGTAAAAAACATTTCAGTGAGCTAATAGTTTCATTTTCACCTTTCAGTTTTCAATGTCGATTCCCAGATAAAAGTGATTCCCTCCTTCTTGAATCTCCTTTGCACTTCTGACCTCCTTTATGCATTTTCTTGATTTCTTGAAGAAAATCAGGGGAAATTAAGAGGTGTGCTACGGAGCAGGCAGAGCATCCCTGGCAAGGGGAGACAGCCAGTGCGACATTATGGAATCAGGAAATGGAATGTTATGTTTGAAGAACAGCAAGTTAGCCAGTATAGTGGAATAATAGAATTTGAAGCAGGGAATAAAGTATAAAAAGAGTGAAAGGGTAGGAAGAGGTCAGGTTATCTTCAAAAAACTTTAAATGTCAAATAGAAGGGTTTATATTGTATCATAAAGTCATAGGAAATCACTAAAGTTCACTGAGTATGGAGTATAACGTGATTGGGAGCTATGAGTAGCAAAGTCTTCAAAAATTTGAAATTTTAGTTTACCCAAAGGTCAATGAAGGGATCCATAATGGGTGTGTACAACTTAGTTACAACAAATTACAAAGCAAGAATCATACAGTAGTTTGGTTGATTGACTGGCGGCTGTCCTTTGTTCTCAAAGAGGAATTAATTGACATTATTATGTTAATTAACATCTAGTTACACCGTGGCTGACTGTGGCTGATTGGACCAATCTGAGCTCATAAGGCTCTACCACAAGTTGGGCACAGATAGTCCATGTGAACATTTTGAGTGGAGAGCATAATGGATGGCTTTATACAGAGGTATGAAAGGAAAAGAAGGGAACAAGTCATGGAGAAGAAGGGAAAGAGGGAAGGAGGGGAGGAAGAACAGAGGGAATGGAGGGAGGAAAGGAGAGAGAGAGACAGAGACAGAGATAGAGAGAGGAGAGGAGAGGGGAGGGGACAGGAGGGGAGGGGAGGGGAGAAGGGAAAGCATATGCGCTGGTGATTTTATTGGCCCTCTACAGAAATCTCAATATATTTAAAGGAACATTCCCATCATGTTATATAGAGCCCTCCTCCCCTCAGAGCAGTTTTATAGAAGGAAATGGACAAGAGTTTCACAAGACTGGTAGCCATTTGGGGATTGTACGATTGAAAAGTAATATGATCTCACAGATCAAATGCAAGTACAGTGACATCCCTCTGTAATGCTGATTATTTTTCCTCTAACATTTATTACATATTTGATATGTGCAAAGCACAGTGCTAGATGGGCACGATCTTCATTGCCTTTATGGTCTAATTGTGTTAGATCAGGCCATTATAAACGTAACTATGTTTCAATGGACTTTATTTGACCTCAGTTACCCCCAAATCTGTAAAAGAATTAACTATCTTGCCCAAAGAAAAAAATCAGTTAAACTAAATATATTATCCATCATATCATAACAGTATATTAGGTCCATTAGATGGCCAGCTGAAATGACCTATATCACAATCTCAATCCTCGTAAAGACCAGTTATTACTTTTGTTTCATTCCCAGACTACATAAAAAATACTTTAACCTCAAGGGAAGGTGGCAGAATATGGAAAGATCAGTGCAAATTCATCACCACTACTTCAAAGAAGAATAGAAAATTTGTGCCCTAGTAATTTCAACTCAACTATGACATCTTCATCCATGGACAAAAAATAAAGCCATGTTCGTTGATATATGGTCAAGAGATTTGGTTCAAATTCTGGTCCCAAACAGGCTTATTTTATCATTCTGGACAAATCACTTTCTACTTTTCTGTGCAATAATTTCTCAAGCTGTTCAATACAGACACTGTTTTTCATCCATTTAAGTAAAGAAAACATTATAAGATTAACATGATAAAATGAGTAAAACAGGGTGAGCTTCAGGGGAGAAAAAACTACATATGGACCCAAGGTAGCAATATATCAGTTCTGTTTCTTGAGATTTAGACAAGTTCTGGATCTTGTTTCATTCCCTATTATCTTCGTGTATTTTTTTTTAGATAATCCATTTCATTTCATTTTAAGCATGAAAATTTTTAAACAAATCTTCAAAAAAAATCAAGAAACTGTTGAGCTCCAAATAAAGTATTTAATTAAATGAAAACTGCACAGCTAACACAGCAATTAAGGTAATGCAATATTTCTGGGCTCAGGTCCTTCTCTGCCAAATTTCTGATGAGCTTTCCAACATAGAAATATGTTGAGATTCAAACCCTTGAAACAATTTTCTCTTTACCCATTCCCTATCCAAAATTCTCTGGCACTTTATTATGACTGTGATGTCATGGATGAGAAGATGTTCAGCATGCCAAGAGGTAGAAGAAAATCTTGAGACAAAAATCTTTTTTTAAAGGAAATTTTCAATTTTTAAAGTTAAATCCCAAAGCCTGCTAATCAGGTTTGCTGTGCTGTGCATAACAAGCAAGATTCAATTAGTTTTCAACCTTTACTTTGTAGTTTATTTTGAACTAGAGAGAATACTTACGCTCTTATGACATATCACAATCATTTGTTCTTCATTTTTGAAAAGGACCAATGGCATCACAGGGGATGTCTTCACATGAGCATGAATTGGATTTAAGTGGGGCATAGTTGCACAAAGTTGCATGTCTTATTCTCTCTCTCTCTTCCAGAGTCATCAAAGTCCAGAGGCAAGACAAAAGTCAAGAACTGGCAATGGCCTGGGATGCAGTGGATGACCTTGGAGTCTTCGATGTCTGACCAAGCTCTAAGTGCTCCTTCGCCTCAGCTAAGCTTCAGCTTAGCTTCAGCTGATTTCATGGCCATTGGAACAAATGGCTTTCATCAGTCATTCTGCGGGGGAAAGTCTTTACATGCCTGAGGTAGACATACCCCTAACTCACTGATGTGTTTGAGGTCTGTTGGTGTGGCACCTGTGAATGCTACAGCTTCTTAGAGCCACAGGTGAAAGATGAGTGACAGGTGGACACCAAAGTTAGATAATCAGCCCTGAAAAGGGCTCACACCAGAGGTGATAATCTTCCATGATCACCCATACACCCCACACATCACAACATTGAGTTGTCCATTACTAAAGTGAATGATGTTTTTTAGTCATATACCCACCTTGACTATTTTCACTTTACTATCTTGACCTTGTCTTTCCTTTCACTAGAAAATGTCATTTGGGGATGCGTTATTCTAGGCCCCATGAAAAGTGTTCACCTCTTTTCAATTTGGGAACTATGAGTTTCAATCTGTAATAAATTATATCATTATTGTGGACCCCCAAAATACATACTTGATATGTTTCATCATAGTGACCTAAAAACTGAATTAAACTGGTAATTTTATTTATTAAATTCAATCATCTTACCTTCCCATCTACTTTTTTCTACTAATTCAGATAAATAACTGTACAGTAAATTATGATTTGAGAGTTGCTTGGGTCCAGTAAGAGGTTACATGCTCTGTCCATAGTCACATAGGTAGCACACATTAGGTGGCAGGTCATAAATTTCTGACCTCTGTTTCACATTAACTCTCCTTTCTTAAGATAAAACTCAGGAATCTGTATTTATCTACTTATAAACTTAAATTTGAGAAAAAGAAGAGGAAACTATTTATTCAAAACCCCCACAACAGAGTTTCAAGTCTTCCCTTTGAATGGTAATTTGTTAATTTGACTGATTACTGATAGTTTTCCCCTCAAAGTAAATCTGATTCAATGGTTCATAAACATTGCGTCCAGAACAGAGAAAATTTATATCCTGCTATATTCTGCCTGGCCAGATCTTATCTTGATTATTATGACTAGTTCTGAGCATCATATTTTAGAATTCACATTGACAAGTTGGAGATGTCTCAGAGAAAGTAGACCAGAATAGTAAAGAGTCTCAAAGCCATGGCATATGAATATGACTTGATTGAAGTAGGGATATTTGCCGTGAAAAGGAAAAGTCTGAGGTGGAGCAAATAGGTGAAGGGTCAGCATTTTGAAGACCTGTTAGTCTTGTTCTACCTAGCCTCTAAGGATAGAACTAGATCCCTGGGTAGATATGATTCCCTATTAATAGGGTCCTTAAAGTAAGGACTGCATAACATTTGATGGGAGGATTATATATGTGCTTATTAGAGATAGCATAGTTGGGATTCACATTTTAGACAGAGTAAGATTAGAAGACATCTATAAGGTCCCTGCTAATTACAATTCAAACAATTCAATAATCAGAATATTCTTTTTGTCAAGTTTTGTGGTTTTCCTGTGCTTCTTTCCCAACTCAGATGGGTTTTCAGAAAAGGGCAAGAGATTAATGACTATGGACTTTCCCTCCCCCTCCCCCCCAAATCAGACAGGTCTAAAAAAATTCTTTCCTTGCCTCTCCCCTAACTGATAATTTGCATTAGAATAATTGTAGCAGCCAGGCAGCAAGGCTCCTAAAGTCAGGAAGACTCATCTTCCTGAGTTCAAATCTGGCCTCAGATATTGACTAGTTGTGTGACCCTGGCAAAGTCACTTAACTGTGTTAAATTCCATTTCCTCACCTATGAAATGAGCTGGAGGAGGAAATGGCAAACCACTCTGGCAACTTTGCCGAGAGAACCTCAAATGGGGTCAATGAACAAAAATAGGTTAGTAATTACAAACAAAAATAATCCCAATTCATTTTATTTCAGAAAAAGTCACATGTGAAAAATGTGCAAATATGAATGGTTCCCCTCAGGTATTAAGCACAGATGGACATAGGCAAGGATAGAGAATTGCAAAATAATGGATTTTCATTCTCATAATTATATTTCACTGCATGTTGCAAAATCAGTGAATGTTTAAAAAAAGAGGAGATAGGAAACAAACAAATGATGATGCTAGAGAAAGAGCTCCTATAAATTTCAATTAAAATAAGTTATATGTATGAACCAGAGATTAATTTTTCTTTTGTATTAGTATCATAAGTGCCTTCTTGTTTATATTTAATGAAATATAACTAAGTTAAAAAGTATGTTCACTTTATGTAGTTTTAAGCAAAACAAGTGATCTAATATTTATTGCCTCTAACATACAAACCATATTTTTCTCCTTACAGCTTTCTAGTAAGTGCACATATTGACAATACCTGGCATTGAATTAATCTATGTGATTTTTAACCCCCAGATTTTGACCTGAAGAAATAAAGAATTATTTTTACAGAAAATTCCTATTGAGAACTTTAATATTAGCTCCTTCATTCTAATCTCTTAGTATAATTAGGTTTAATTCCCTATGGATTCATTGTGACAATGGTAGGTAATATAAAAAAATATGTACATGAAATCATATTGGTCTATCAACCATGTTTTATTCCAGTTAGTATTATTAAAAATCTGAAATCTTTTGTTTTCCAGTACAATGATGGCAAATATATTAAACAGGAAAAAAAATATATATGTATATATATATTTCTTTTCTCTCTCAGGTACTATTACAACTCCATGAATACAACACATAATATATGGAGGCAAAATAAAAAAAAATTGTGTATATGTATAAAAATCCATCTTTTGGTGGTAAGTAAGTTTTGGTGGTGGTGGTAGTGGTGAATTTCAATATGAAATTACCTGTATCTTTTCTCTTAACTAAATTAATCAACTCCATAAACTTTCCCTTAATGATCTACTCCAAAGACTCATCCTTGCATAAACATGATGGTGGAATCTCAAAGGCGATGGCAGTAGAATACAATGTCTGATATCTCTAAACAAGCTTTACTGGCTTTGTGTATAGACAAGGGAGTGGACTCTCTGTATGTCATCTAGAATGGCTAGAATTGGCCTAGCTAAATTTGGGGAAAAATACATCACCAGAAGGTTGGCCACCATTTGAGGATTTTTTTTTTCAGTCACAGCAACTCATAAACACTACCAAGACCAATTAGGCTTGTGAACTCCATTTATGGAGATTGTACTAAAAGATTATTGAAATAAGGATCCTGGAAATATAACTTTATATATCTAATCAATTTTATTATGCAGAGGCAAAGCTAGGTAATTGTCCAAAGTTCAGCACAAAGTGCATTTGGTTCCTTTCTATAAAGCAAAAGTGAAGGTAATCCCTTTGCAGCTGCAGTGCAGATGGTTTTCTTTACACCATTTCACTGAATACTAAACAGAAATTGGAAAAAGTTTGAAAATATAGTAAACAAACAGCTGAGTGTTAGCTTAAAAGCTCTCTGCATTTATCAAATAAAAGCATTCAGATCTCTGGATGTTTACCAGATAGATAAAAGGAAAAACAGAAATGTGAAAACACACATACACAGCTGATTTTAAAATTACACCTAAATACATTGTTATGTATTTTTTTTACAAAATAGTATTATTCAATCACTAAAAATTAATTATGGATCTCACAATTCAAAACTTTTAACATCATGAAAAGTATAGGGTTTTAGTAAAATACTCATCCCCTAAAAAATAACTCATGAAACACAGAAATAAAAGTCTAACTTGTCTAGTTAATTTTAAAGTGAAAAATAATTTAAATATGTTCATCCCATAGCATTATAGATAATTAACAATGATTATTATCATCAATATATACTGGAGTCCAAAAACTATTTAAATATGTGATTATATTTTTACAAATATTTTATATTTTTTACAAATTTAAGTGTTCTGGCAAGGCTGTATAAGGAACAGAACTGTGGGGATGGAAATACCTCTTTGTCAGAGTGTACATCAATGGCTCAAAGATAGATATACTTACATTCTGTATGCAGGGATATAATGGTCTTTGCTAAATGTCAAGTCTGAACATAAGCAATAGAAAGTATGTCTTGACAGCATAGTAATTACAAGCATATCTCATCTTAATCAGGTAAGTAAAAGATGATTGTATCTTTGATTTGACTCCAAGTTTGTGGAATGTCCAGTATATGGATGTCTTCTAACAACAAAGATGGCAATCTATCTATGCCTCAGTAGACAAATCCTAGGGAGCCAGAGTAATTAAGTTACTTGCCTGTAGTCACACAGGCATCCTCTTAGTGGGATATTAATTCATATAAAGCAAACTATGAGTCTGTCAGATTGAATCTCTAAATCCTGGATTCTCAGGCCTTCAACCATAAAAATGTACATCTTTGAGCAATCACATAAACAGACTTTGGAAGTCCAAGATCTGGAAACTACATGGATCATCAATTCAGAAGCTTCCAACCAAAATCAACTAAGGGGTTACAATTTGACTGGGTCGACAACAATAAGGGAAAGGACCACAGGATTAAGAAAAATAAGCTAGAAGACTCTGCCATATTTCCTTTTATAAAGGATAAAATATGTCCCCAGTGATTCTGTAATAGGTAACTATTAGAAAATGATACTATTGGCATGGCATATGTGAGACTTAAAGGAGATTATATATGTGAAGGACTTTGTACACATCTAACTCATATAGCAGCAGTAAGAAGTGAAGAAGGAACAGCAGCAGCAGCCATGCATGAAAGAAAAAAAATAGATTAATGTTTGTATAAAAGTACTGTTTGGGGTATGAAAAACTTCTCTTCCTAAATATTTGCCATTTAGAATGGGCTTTTATAGTGTTTTGCCTCATCAAGCTTTCCATGTCATTTTCAAGTCTCAGCTGAAAATATTTTTTCCTGTTCTCCATCTAGTTCTATTAATTTCTATATCCTTACTTGCTTTAACTTGGTTAAAACACAATGGAAGTTGAATTCACTCTGAAGCAAAAAGGCATGTTTCATTTGTAATTACATTATTTTTTTTTCAGATAAAAGGGATGCAAATGTAGCCAATTATACTGTACTGAACCAATGAGTCAATAGGTTTTGTTTTGTTTTGTTTTGTTTTTTAATTTGCATCATTATGAATATGAAGGGAAACAAAAAAACCAAAAAAGCCTGATATCACACAAACAAATGATTGGCAACCATTGGAACACTTTTCTGCTAGTTTCAAGTCTGCTTCTGAGACACTTTATTAGGTTTAGATTAGCCTTAGTCTTGAAACCCTTGCGTTATCATTTAAAAAGTCTGATAAAGTACTGGGTTCTTGATATAGAAATGAATTCATAAGTTTTGGATTTGGGGCTTTTCTTAAGGATAAATATAGGCAGGGGAAGCTAGGTAGCACAGTGGATAGAGCACTGGCCCTGAAGTCAAGAGTACCTGAGTTCAAATCCAGCCTCAGACCAAATGCTTGACACTTACTAGCTGTGTGACCCTGGGCAAGTCACTTAACCCCAACTGCCTAAAAAAAAAAAAAAAAGAATAAATACAGGCAAATAGTGTCCAGTTGAATTTTTTTAAATGTAAATGCAAGCCCTTTTAAAAACTAAGTTTTATATTTTCAATTATTAAGCATTTTGTTCTCTAACTCCCCATGGGAAAACAAAATTTAAAAAAAAACTATAAACCTTTGTAAAAATTTACATAACTAAATAACAGATTCCCATATTGGTCATGTCCAAAAATGTTTATTTCACTCTTTGTATTAGTCCATCACCTTTTTGTCAGGGGAGAGAGAGGCAGTATAGTTCATCATCAGTCTGGAATCACAATTAATTATTCAGTTGATTAGAGTTAAGTTTTTTTCAAAATTATTAGGTTTTCTATTATTTTGTTATAACAAATTATTCTGATTCTGCTCATTGTACTCCACATCAGTTTATAAAAAAAAAAGTTTTCTCAAATTCTTTCTGAAACTGTGTATCCCATGTCTTACAGTCCAGTAGTGTTTCATTATTTTCGTAGGCCATAATTAGTTCAGTCATTCCCCCATTCATGAGCAGCTCCTTAGTTTCCAGTTCTGTCACTATAAAAATATTGTTTATATTTATGAATTCCTCTGCTTTTGTTTTATTTCTTCAGAAGTGTAGTTTTAGTAGTAATATCCGTAGGTCAAAGGATATGTGTAGTTCAGTAAAATTTGGTGCATAGTTCCAAATTGCTTTCCAAAGTGGCTGGGCCAGTTCACATTTCCACCAATATAGCATCAATGTACCTGTTTTCCCAGATGCCCCTACAACATTTTTATTCCTTTTTTTTTTTTGGAGGGTGGGGCAATTTACCAATCGAATGGGTATGAGGTGAAACCTCAGAGTTGCTTTAATTTGCATTTCTCTATTAGTGATATAGAGCATTTTGTCATATGATGGTAGGTTATTCTTTTCCCCTTGAGAACTGCTTGTTCATAATTTTTTATTATTTGTCAAATGGCAAATGCCACATTCTGATGAATTTCAACTGTTTCCTTTGATATTTTAGAGATGAGATGAGACATTTGTTAGAGAAACTTGCTGCAAACAATCCACCTCACCCCAGTTCACTGTTTCCCTTCTAATCTTAACTGCATTGGGTTTGTTTGGGCAAAAACTTTTTAAATTTATGTAACCAAAATTATCCATTTTTCTCTTCTAAGATACTCTATCTCTTTTTCAGTCACATTTTTTTTACCAATCCAAAGATCTAGAAGGTGATTTCCTTATTTTTCTAATTTGACCTTTTGTATCTAGAACTATCTATTTTGAGCTTATCTTCGTATGTATCAGGAGATATTAATCTAAATTTAATTTCTATCAGACTGATTTCCCAGAAGTTTTTTTTATCAAGTGGGGGTTTTGTGTTTATTGAGTACTAGACTATTCGTTTCAAAGAGTAGTTATATAACTAATCTGTTCTATTGTCCAGTCTCTCTATTTTTTCAACAGAATCATATAATTTTGATGATTACTACTTTGTAGTATAGTTTGAGAGCTAGTGTTACCAGACCTACTTTTTGTCCACTTTTTTACCTTCCTTGAGTTCATTGACCATTTGTTCTTTCAGATAAATTTCTTTATTTCTTTTTTTTAAAGTTTTCTAAAGTAATCATCTGGTGGTTTGATTAGTATAACAATGAATAAGTACATTAATTTAGGTAATGCAGTTATTTTCATCATATTAGCTCAGCCTATCCATGAGCAAATTATATTTTTCTAATTATATGGGTAAGTTTTTATTTCAATAAATAATGTTTTGGAATTATATTCAAATAGTTCCTCTGAGTAACTTGGTAGGTAGAGTCTCAAGTATTTTATATATTCTGTAGTTATTTTAAATGTAATTTCCCTTTCTATCTTTTTCTTCTCTGTTTTATTTATAATATAACATAAATACTGATGAGTTAGGTAAATATATTGCATATATTATGACATTTCTGAAAGCATTCATTGTTCAAGTGTGCATTTTAATCCCCAATGAGTTTCACCTTACACAATTAAACCTATAATTCCAATTGGTTGAGATCTTTATGGATTTCTATAGTGTCATGGCACAAGTTTTACTCTGACACCTTACTGTGGTGTGAAGGTAACCCTAGATTCTTGAAGGATCTGCCACTAGAGCACAAGCTCTGGCACATTCTACCATGTTAAAAAACCTTTGAGAATGGTCCTGACTACAGATTTAGCATGCTTCTCAAGGACAAGGAGAAGTAGGGAGAGGCTTGCCACTAATGGGCTGGTCACTCGGTGATGAACATTTTGGCCATGGCAACAGAGGAAATAAGGAAAAATGCAAAAGAGCCTTCAGTATTTCTTTCCCTCTTTCATTTCTGCAGTGACAGGGACAGAGGGTGGGGGGGAAAGGCTAGAGAAGCTGCTTAGAATCACAGTTTTCAGATTGCATGTAACCATTAAAATCATACTCAAATTTGAAATCCTAGTCCAATATCCAACAAGTTATATCCTGCTAGAAGAACAGAATCTTAGGAATCCTGAGATTCTTGCTATAAATAAATGAGATGAGCCAAAAATAAAGGTGCAGATAAGTGGATGAATGGTTCACACAATCTCAGTGAGGAAAAAAATAAAAGAGTAGGAAGAGTTAGTGGTACTGAATGTCCAAAGACAGCAAAAAGCATTCTTTCATGAGACATTTGATCATATTGTATTGGAAAGCTCATGACAAACATTTATTAATAGGCTACCAGAAAAATAAGTATCCAATATTTTACTGCTTTATTTGAGCATGTTTTTTGGCTTCTTCAATTTTCAGTATAATGTTGCCCTTATCAAATCAGATCCGGTCACATGCCTTCTAGCTATTTCTCATGAGATGGACTACAAAAACAAAAAACCCACAAGACAAAAAAAACCCCAAACAAACAAAAACCTATCATGGCAGTATTTTAAACCACATTTCAGGAAACAAAATCCCACTTTTGGACACCATCTATAATAATTTCCTATATTCTCTTAGTCCTGTTCATAGAAGTAGGGGCATTGGTCCCATGAGGGCTAGGGCTCTATTGTAGTACAAAAAAGAAAATGTGAAGAAGCAGCTCACCAGAGAAGATATAGTTCCAAGCAAGAAACAAATATGAATCCCTGCAACGGGTAGCTTTACAGTAGCAAATGGCATGTTGTTGGGTCGACATCCTCTGTTGGAAATAGCTCTCGGGGGATAGCTTCTAGTTATATCCCTGCCCTCAATGTCTCTTGATGCATGGCAGATGTGCTGACTCTAAGGTTCAACACTGTCTTTTCATTTTGTCAGAAGTGGAATGACCTTAATAAAGAAGAGACCTCAGAAAATCCCCCAAATTTAATCTACTAGGCCTTAATGCTAAACACTATTCTGGTGAGAGATGTGATAAAGGGTAATATATTCATAAACTAGAGTAAAGGGTAGCATTTTTATAAACAGCTTATCCAGCAGTTCATCACAATTTTGGCACAGGTGAAGGGTTTATACAAATAACTTCTCATTTCACTACTATTTATTTTATTATAATGATGCCTACTACAACCATTAGTTCTAATATAGCCTTAGTGATACAGTTAAAACAGTAAATTCCCCAACTTTTTTGGAAGAAGATTGGAATGATGTACATTCTTTAAAGAAGATAAAAGGTTATGATAAGACCATTTAAAAAAAAAAACATCACATTTGGCTATTTTTGTCTCTAATTGTTTTGTGTACTGCCACCTGAATGTACCACTGTTACCTCAAACCCAGTGTGTCTGAAATTTATCATGTTTTCAATTTAGTTCCATTCAATACATTTTTATTAGGTACCTTCTATGTACAATGCAACATCACAGGGATTATAAGGATGAAATACATAAAATTTCACCTCAATATTTTTACATCGCAGTTGGAAAATAAGAAACACACAAGTACTTGGAAAGATATATTAAAGTGCCAAGAGGACATCTAAATTTTCCTTCTGAACTACTCTATTTCTGTCAATGATGCCATTCCCTCCACAACAAGCATGCGTGTAATCACAAACTATTCTTTGGTTTGCCTGTCTCTTTCCATAAATACAGTCAATTAAGCCCTGCTGCTAATTCTTCCTTCTAATTTACCTTGCCTTGGTCCATTATTTTCCTTTTCCCTTTCCACTATAATATCCATGTTCTCATTAACCTGTTTATTTACATTATCTCACTGTCTACAGTCTCTCCTATTCTAATATACCCAATGTGTCACTATGAGATTATTCTTTTCCAACAAATGACCTTCACAAATTACAACCTCTTAAAAATAAGTTATGTCCCTCCATTGTTTACAGAATAAAGTTCAAGCTTCCTAGCCTAAACTATCTACTGTCTAGTCCAAGGGATCTTAACTCACTGTCCATTAACTTGTTATTTTACATATTTTGAAAACTACTTAAATATAATTGGCTTCCTTTGTAATTCTATGTATTTTATCATATACATTTAAAAGAATTTTTTTTTCTGAGAAAGAGTCCATATGCCTCACTAAGTCCATGAAACAAAAAAGGTTAAGAACAGTCGATTAGACCTTCCCTCCCTCTCCAACTAAATATACCATTCCAGTTCATGCATATGCCAAACATATTTCTGCCCCGTGCCAATGTGCTCAAATTAGCAAGTGTACCCCTACTACTGTGACCTCTGCCCTCATACATACACCTTATAATAGATTTTATTTGTGACACTCAAGGACTTTCCTCACCATATTTGAAGAGGTTAATCATTTTTCAAAGACAACTTCTAAAGAATAGCTCCTAAGTCAGAGGTTAAGATGTGGATCAACAGAAGGAATATTCACCCCAATGAAATTATATAGATGAAAGGGGATATATGGAAGGTGAAGAGGAAGGAGGAAGGTGGCCAAAGTAAGTTATAGGCAGAGAAATGGAGGGAAGGAAGAAAGAAAATAAAAAAGGGAAGTCACTACCTAGAAATCATGTCAGATATCAAATCCAGCCAAGATTCTAATAATCTTGGCTTTTATAATATACGTCAGATGAGATACAACCAAGGAAACCTATTTTAAAAATGTCTTTTAGTAGAATCAGTAGATTGAATATATTTGCTTCTTTATGCAACTATTCCCCATCCCTGCCCCAAAACCAAGTCAAGTAAATGCTACATAAAAACAGGCATGTGCATGTGCACCTACACTCACACATACAACTGGTATCTTAAAACACTATTGCATTTTTCTTTAGCTTTCTATTTAGTTTAATAAATCTCCTAACAGCCTTGAGCTAAGAATAAGCTAAATAAAATAGTTTTGAGGGAAGAATTATTGGTTTTTCTCCTGATTTCAGAGTAAGGACAATCTTGTCCTTTTACCACTAACTGCATTGTGAGAGTAGTGATAAAAAGCATATTGAATGGAAAGGGGAGAGTTCTTTCTAACTTACTTTCTATTTGTACTTCACTAAATAACTAACTGCCATTCTAAATCAAGATGACCTATCTCACATCAAAAGAATGAGGTCAAAATTATTGCTCTTTTTTTTCGCTGGGTTCCATTTAGGTAAAACCAGTTTCCTGATGGCTCATAGATAGTGGATCTAGTTCTTCTAAAATTGGGTAGAGATCACTAAATGACAGTCACTTAAAAATAAAAATGATACTCACTAGAAAATAAAAAAAAATTCTTCAGATTCTTTTATTTTTATTATTAAAGTATGATCTCTTAAGTGAAAATAACTTCCTTACTCTGCAATTAAGTTGATCTAATATTAAGAAACTAAAGTTTTCATTTTAATAGAGAAACAGTAGACAGTCAAAGTATATACTTGAACAAGTCAGAGTTTCCTACGTAATCCTATTTAATTTTTGTGCATTTAAAAACATTATTCTGAGAAGAGGTTCATAGGTTTCACTATACTGTTAGATAGGCCCAGGAAACAAAAAAAATTGAGATATCCTGATTAGATCTCCCCTCCCTTTCTCTCCAACTTAAGATACCACTTTGGAAAATGAAGAAGCCAAACATATTTCTGCCTATTTTGTGACAAAAATATTGCCTGAGACTAATTCTATTGTATTTCTTAAATTGCTAAAGCAAGCCTAAATAAGGTCATCAACTATTTTTTTAAAGTACAGCTTTGTCAAAGTAGAGGTAACTTTAATCATACAAGAAAGAAAAATATTTTACTTTTCCATTTTCTTAAATAAATTATTTCATCTAATTTAATTCCATGGGCATGTGAAAAGTACACCTTCATTTTTTTCTAAATTTAGAACAAAAAGACTATTTGCTTTGCCTATAGTTGAAGATTAACTTAAAAGTGTCAATTTATAAAGCAAAGAAAAAAATTATGAACCTTTCTAAATTATCATTTTTTGTGCAGGTACAATTTGATATAGAATTTTGTAACTTACACCTTCAATCAGAGAACATTCCAAATTCCATTGCCACTTTCCTTCCATGAAGTAATTTTTCTTTGCCATTGATATATTGTAAAGTGCAGTGATATGATGAATGACTTTTTTTTTCCTCTCCTAGAAAGTATACCCACTGGGGAAGACCCATGTTGAATTCTATAATCTAGATGAAGTTTAGCATATTTTGGCACTGAAAAATGTTCAAGTACAACCAATCCCACCCCCCAAAAATGGAAAATATTTATATTCAATGTACTGATGTGTAAGATTAAACTGTAAATCAATTTGGAAAAACTCAAAGTAGATTTCCCAACAGATAAGTGGTCAACAGAGATGAACAGTTTTCAAAAGACAAATTATATACTGCCATCAACCACCTGAAATATTACTCCAAATCACTAATGGTAAGAGAAATACAAATTAAAATAACTCTGTGATTTCACTTTATGTCTCTCAAAGTTTGGAAGATGATAAAAAATTGAAATAGCCTATGTTGGAGGGACTGCAAGAAGACAGGAACAGGAAGACATTTTTTGTGGTATTATATAGATTGTTCCAATTCTGGTAAAAAAAAAATATGAAATAAGGTGAGAAAATCTCCAAACCTTTGATATAGAGATTCCACTATTGTACATATACTCTAAAGGGGTAAAGGTTAGAAAGAACAAACCTGTGTAAACCAAAATATTCATTACAGCACTTTTTGTGGCAGAAAACAAAACAAAACAAAACTAGAAATGAATTTGGTGCCATCAATTGGGAAATATATAAGTAAATTATATATGAAAGCATTGAAATAATTTTGAGCAATAATAATAAATGTGATGAATTCAGATAAAGATAAGAGGGCTTCTTTTAACTGGGTAAAAGTTAAGTAAGCAGAATCAATGAATATACCAATCCAAAAACATCTATTAAATGTTCACTGTGTGCCAGGAATTGTTCTCAGTGCTAGGAATACAAAGAATGATTACAAAGTCCCTTCACTTGAAGAGCTCACAATTCTATGAAAATGTAACATAAAGTCAATCAAATCCTGAGTAACTGTAATGACCAATCTTGGTTGCAGAGAATGGATGATGAAATATATCTCTTTCCTCTCAGTACAGAAGTAAGCAACTATAGGTATGGAATATAGGATTTGATGTCAGACCTAGCCTGTGCATTGGTTAGCTTGCTTTTTTCTGTTTTTCATTGCTACAAGATAAGGTTCATTTGTTCACTACAGGGAGTGAGGCAGGTATAGCATAACTTATGGGGAAATATCTGGGTGTAAAAAATAATAATTATACCCAATTTTTAAAAAAGCACCAATAAGGAATTAAGAAATACTATGCTGAGAAAATGGTTATTTTGTAATAAATTCCCATAGAAATATAGATAAGAATTTGCATCCAGAAAAAGTCTATCTCCTCTCTCTCTCTCTCTCTCTCTCTCTCTCTCTCTCTCTCTCTCTCTCTCTCTCTCTCTCTCACACACACACACACACACACACACACACACATTGTCTTTTGAAACACACGAGAATGCATGTGACTTCTAACTGCAACTGATAGATTTAGAACTCAAAGGTACCTTAGATGAAATATGGTTCATGCCCTTATTTTACACATAATGAAACTGAGGCTCAGCAAGTTAAATGAATTCCTCAAGGTCCACAGTTAGTTAATGGTAAGGCTAGGACTAAAACCTAGGCCTTTAGATTCTAAATTCAAGCTTCTTTCCATTTCACTATGCCTAAGGCCCCATCAATCATGTAAGCAAATAAGTATATTATATACTGATCATGTGCTCAACAATATGCTAGGTACTGTGTATAAGTTCTAGTCTTATACATCAGGAGTTTTCAAGATAGTTAGGGGAGATAAGACCAATATAAAGAAAACAATAGTCAACCAAAAAGTTGAGGGAAAGAGAAAGATGTTCATGATGCAATTACGAAACAGTGAAGTCAAAGCAGAACAGATGACGCATGTTTTGGAGACATAGGAAAAAGAGAAGATGTATGGTGTTGTGAAAAAAAAATGCATCTGGGATCAAAGGACCTTGGTTCTAATGTCAGTTCTAGTGTTAAATGGATGACTTGGGCAAATCGCTTAACCTTTATCCACTCTCATTTCCTCAATTGTGAAATTAAGGTCCCTTCCAGTTCTATGACTTTTTAGAGTGGGACCATGCTATAGACTATGGCAGCTAAGTGTCAAAGTGGCTAGAGGGCTGGACCTGGATTCAGGAAGACCCAAATTCAAATCCAGGCTCAGACACTGAGTAGTTGTGTCACCCCAAGCAAGTCATTTAACTCTATTTGTCTCAATTTCTTCATTTGTAAAATGAACTGGACAATATTAAACACTAAAATATCTTTGGCAAGAAAATACCATATGGGGTCATGAAGAGTCACACATGACTGAAACAACTGAACAACAACACATCTTTTAGACTAGAGGACCTTGAAAGTTGGGGAAAAGAATTGAAAATTAAGATAACTTTTTCAACTATGGAAGATTCATAGGGAAATAATTGTGTACCTATGAAAGAAGTGATTATTGTGGACAACATCCAGATGTGTACACAGAAAGTAGATAAACGTCTGTTTTTTTTTTCATGGTAGAGTTGGATTAAAAAGATTTTATAAATTTCTGCAGGTGGAGAAGTGATTTTTAGATACCTCAGAAATAGTATTTAGAGCAGGATGAACATGTGAACTTTTCTTATTGGAAACTTTTCACTCAAACCTCTAGGTAAAGCATCTTTGGTAAATAAGGCTGGCCCTAATTTGTAACTTTTTGAAGGAGAGTTTTAGAGGTACATCAAGTTAAGTGACTCAGGATGGAAAAAAATAATAAAAATTAAGCAGAAAATGGATAAAAGGGAGAAATTTCCCCAAAATGAGTAATTGCTTACTCAGTACTTTTTCTTTAAAGGAAGAGACACACTGTGGGTTAAGCAGAAGAACACTGAACTTGTAATCAAAATACCAGGACTTAGTTCTCATCTCTGTGGGAATTAGAGTGAACCATACAGGTTTTCTCATGAGTAAAATTAGTGCAGTCTTTCTCCTCTCTTACCTTACAAGATTGTTGTAAGTATCAATCAAATGAGATTATTAATGTGAAAATGATTAGTAAGCCAAACGCTAAACAATTGTAAGGTATTACTACAATTTTTCTAAAGGAAAATAATAGTAGAAAACTGTGTACATACATAAAATACATTGCAAACAACTTAGGAATCAACCTATGCTCTGTGGATAAATGTCACCTTATCCCACTGCTAATTTCTCAACCAGCTTTTTTTTTTTTCTCTTCTATTTTTTCCACCACTTTTGGATGGCTCTTCTAGATTTTGCTTTGTTTTCTTTATCATAGTATCTTTTCTTTAAAGGCTGATGATTTGGCTAGTGTTTGTTTTGTGTCAGCATCAGCAAATGCTTTGTTTTGTATTAGCCTTTTCCATTATAACCACCTAACTCATGGAAGTTTCTACTCGAATCACCCTCCAAACATACTCATTTTCTGGAAATATTCTAAGACTATTGAGTCTTTTTTTTTTAATAGATGCCCTAGGTTCTTCTGGTGAAAAAACTTTAGGTAAATCAAAGTAGTCTTGATGATTATGACTGTAAAAGGATATGTAAATCAACATACATGTATATGTATACATTATAGATACCTGTAAGTATATGTATATATAAATATGGACGTAAGATAATTTTCCAACTGTATTAGACAAAGATTGTTTATCTTGGTACCCTAGCCATATGTGATCTCTTCAGGGTGGCTATGCCACTTATACAGATGGAAATTCCATTATGGTTTAGTAGATGGTCTTCCAGAATTACTGTGGCTGATAAATTGGGCACGGCCAAATGAATGATGAATCTCTCCAACTTAATTTGGCTGTTATCAGGCCCTAGTCAAAACTTTGCCAACTTTGGAAGGTGTGCCAGGGCTTGTAATCTCTGAGAATGGTCCTTAAGCACGTAGGGTCACATATATGGCACTATGAGGCATCAGACACTTTTGGAAATGACTTTTAATTTCCCTCTCAAATCTACAGTTCATGATCCTGCTAACTGCTGTGTTAATAGTTCTTCATTTATAAGAATCAAGTTCACTCTTGAATCATTTGGATTAATACTTTCCAAAGCACTTTCAAAGGTTAACTGACTTGCCCAATGACACAAAGCTAGTTAGCTAGGAAGCCAGGACTAAATTCCTTGCCTTCAATTTTAGTGTACTCATCTGTCACAATTTATATAATACACACCCACAGAGCAAAATCTTATTTTTATGAGCTAATGAAAATGACCATTTTATGAAATAGGATGACTGAAAAAGAAGATCTAAATGTTGTTTAAAAGGCTTTTAAATAATTTATTCAGTTTTGTGTATTTTTAGTCATTAATAAAGGATAAAGCATGTTTTTATCTTCCATTATTACTCAAATAGAGTAGGATTTCTTCTTTTTTATTTCTATAAATTTCTTAAGATAAGTTGCCAATTTCTTTTTCTCCCAGAAAAGCTTTTTTTAAAAGAAAAGGCTAGAACTCAGGATGTTATGTGGCTGCAAATCATGGAACATCATTATCTCAGAAGAATTAGAATTACAAATAACCCAAAGGGCAATGGAAAGGCACGTGGTAGATAAAAGTAGGTTGCAGGATGTTCATAATAATGACTTGCATAAAAGATATTATTGAGGACACAGATAACTAAAAAAAAAAAAAAAGGTGAACCAATTTAGCCAGAATGAGAAAACACAGATGGAGAGCTTCTGTAGCTCATTTCTACTGCAAAAGTACTGAAACAGTAAGGACTCCTGAACATTGTCTAAATCTACTAGGAAGTAAGCTCCTTGTGCGAAAAGATTTTTTTTTTTTGCTTTATTTTTGTACACTCAGCACACAGCACCTAGAATCATAGATTTAGAACTACAAGAGACCTTTGAGGTCATCGAGTCTATTGCCCTCATTTTGCAGATTAGAAAGATGAGGGAGGGGCAGCTAGGTGGCGCGGTGGATAGAGCACCAGCCCTGAAGTCAGGAGGACCTGAGTTCAAATCCGGCCCCAGATCAAACTCTTGACACTTACTAGATGTGTGACCCTGGGCAAGTCACTTAACCCCAATTGCCTAAAAAAAAAAATCATCTAAAGAAAGATGAGGGAAGAGTGGACATGTTGTTTGCCTTGGATCATGCAATGAGTAGTATCTGAGATGAAATTTGAACCCAGGTTTCCTGACTTCAAGTCCAATATGCTCTATTCTCTATAGCATAATGCCCTTCATATAGAGAAAGTGTATAACAGATGTTTGTGGAATTAAATTTAGTTAATATAGGATTTATGGCAAAATGTATACATGACTAAAACAGGATAAGGCTTGAAAGGGTCACAGTCTACATTAATGAAGGGAGTTTCCACACAGATCCACAAAAGTACCAATGCAGCCTAAGTCTCAACCCACTCTATAGAACTGTGTGTGCATATATGTGTGCATGTTATATAATCATGAATTATAATCCTACACTCAAGCCTCATTCTGGCACAAACATGATCCTGTGTTCTCAAGGGTTATGTGAAGAAAGTACAAACTCTGGGAGGTCCTAATAAGCAGTAAAGGTTTTGAGTAGGGTCCAAGTGATGAATGTGTTTCCTCAGGCAGAGACCTAGTTTAGCTAAATGGAAAAGATAGTTCCTAGAAGATTGGCTACATGGGAATGAATTTTTTGGTCACAGTAACTCATAAGTTTGAATAGAACTCCATAGTTGGGCTTTTTTTGAACAACTCATAATATTGAATAAGAAAACATATGTAAAGAGTTTTATAAACCTTAAACACTGTAAGTTCTATTGTCATCATTATCATGGCTTAGTCAAAGATCTGCAGCAATGGAGGGAATATGCAGATCAATTGGAAAACATCATTCTGAGAATCTGAATTCTGAGAATTAACTGACATCAAAAACGTGATTAGATGAAATAGAAAATTTGTAGTCAGGAGATAGGTTCAAATTATTGCTCTTCTAATGACTACATGTAAGTCACTCAACTTTTCTGGGGTAGGAGTTTTTAACTTACTTTGTGTCATGGACCCCTTTGGCAATATGAAAAGAATAATGTTTTTAAATAATTGAAGGAAATGCTAAATTACAGTTGGAGGTTAAACAAAAATATACTTTTTTTTCCCATCCAGCTCCATGGACCCTTCTATCTATAGACTCTTTGGGGGCCTCTGGACCCCAGGTTAAGATCCCCTAATCTTTCAAATTACCCATATGTGAAGTACATTGAATTCTTATGTGTCTACTTTTGGAATCAGGCAGTACCAACTGCCTGTACCAACAGGAGACGATTGCTGGAGGTTCTGACATTGTTTCTTAAAGGAAACATGAAGATTTCCCTACTTCAATCTGAACAGCAGGGTTCAAAGAAAGTAGTTCAAGGAAGTAGCCTGCCTAGCAGGACAGTGCCTTTCATGAAGTGGGGGGGGGTCAATAAATTTTAGTTGGAAAAAAACGCTAATAGAGTTGAACTGATTTTTTGGAGGGGTAAGGTGGGGTACCTGTATCTACAAGTAGTTTTCAATCACTAAAAGCACTAGCAAATTTCCTAAGTGAAGTCTATCTCACTCTCTCTTGGTCACAACTGTCTTTCTTCATTGCCTGTTTTAAACATATGTACTGAAATATCAAAGCAAAGGACTGGCCGTTGTTCTGAAAGTCGTAATCGAGACAACAGACATTTCTCATCCATTTATTTTTTTTCTTATGTGGATTTTTCTGCTAGCCTTTTTGAATAATGACGGATCTTCTTGAGGAGGCTATACCATGTTCTGGGACTTGATTCAGTCAGGAAAATAATATCTTTGAACAAGAACATCTGAAACATCTCATCATCTAAAGAGAATTCCTCTTCCTTTTGGACACTGTAGAAGATATCATTCTTGACAACAACTCATCTATCTTAAACACTCAGTGAGCATGTTTGGATAGATAAATTTCCCAGACATATGATGGTTTACCTCTCTAGGCACCTTTAAATGTAGCTATTTATGTTTAGACATCTAAAGCATATTATAATCTTTCCTGATTTTTAAAGAGTATAATGAGAACAATTTAAGCTTTTCAGAATGAAATAGGGTCATCGTTATGGACAACAATGATCACAATTGTGCTGTTTAATATAATAATGTCCTCAGAGGCTACTGAGGTATATAGCACCATTTGTCCCAATATGAAATGCCCTCAGTATATTGTAGTTTTTTTTTATTGTATATTTTTGCATGATTTTTTTCATTTTCTTTTCTCCTTCTCAGGTTATTAGAGCATACTCCTTTAGCACTCTCCCTTTCATAAACCCCTTTCTAATATGCTCCTTCTCATCCTCTATGGAGCTGGAAAACAGGGAAGCAAACTTGTTATAATCATTTATAGAATGCATGCATGCATGCATGAATGAATAGAAAACCAATTATTAAACATTTATCATATGGCAGGTACTATGCTAAACACTGAGATACAAATAATAAAGTGAAATAGTTCTTTTTTTTTCAAGAGACTCATATTTTAATTCGGGGAGACAACACATATAAGAAAGTATAGCCACAGGGTACATGAAGGACCATAGTGTACTAAAAGCTCAGCTGCAGTACAGTTGGCAACATCCACAGGTCCTTAGTGTGTACTGGTAAATCAGATAGCAAAGTATAGTGGTCACGGCAGGGTGGAGGGTAAGGATGGTGGTCCTTGCTCTTGTCAGAAGGATTACAATCGGTGACTCTTTGCTGTGTAAGTAGTCCTATATGTACCCTGACAAGAGGAGTGGGGTGTGATGCATGCAACCTATTGTTGTTGGGAAAGAGGGAGTTCCAGCAATAACAGGAGGAGGGTGAGGACTCTGGGTTCCTGCACAACAAGTGGTGGGGATTACGGATCAGCATTTAATCAAAAGGAAAAAAAGAGGAAGCACGGTCTGGATGAAATATGGGCAAGCTGCTGGGCTGGCTAGGGAGGGAGAGAGAACCTCCAAGGTCCTTATTCCTTCTGGGCCCAACCTGGCTTTGAGTGAGGTCATCCTATTAGGAATAACTTAGGCTTTTTTGCATGGGTTTTCTGACATTGATTTTATCTATTGTGAAGGATTGGGGAGTCTGAGGTCTTACTAGTTCTTGGTTGGGATCCAAATAGGGATAGGGATAGGGACGAGATCTGTAAATGGTAATAGGGAATTCTGAGATAAGGGAACTCCTCCCACTGGAGGGGACAAGTTCTCTGATGTTTTTGTTGTGTCATTTTAGTTTTATCTGACTGTCTGTGTCCCCATTTGGGGTTTTCTTGGCAAAGGTACTAGAATAGTTTGCCATTTCTTTCTCCAGCTCATTTTACAGATGAGGAAACTGAGGCAAAAAGGGTTAAGTGACTTGCCCTGGGTTACATAGCTAGTAAGTATCTGAGGCTAGATTTAAACTCTGGAAGATGAGACTTCCTGACTCCAGGACCAGCACTCTCTCCACTGTGCCTAAGTTCTCTGGAACTTAAATTTTAGGGTACTGAGGGGTTACATGACTTACCCAGGGTCACCGTCTAGTGTCAGAGGCTTGACTTGAGCTCAGATCTCCCTGGCTCTGTTTCACTGCTTCATCTTTGTTTTATTTCTTTCTCAATTACAGGTCTTGGATGGGTGAGGTTCCAAAGTAGTTGAGTTCTATAAAGGTAAAAAGTAACTCAACAAAAACCAAAATCATGTTAACACCTAAAGAAAATTTCATTTATTAAAGTTTTAATTATCAATTTGACCTGTGAGGGACAAGAATCTTTATTTTGGCATTCTTGAAAAAAAAAAAAAAAGCAATGGACCTGGACTCTGGAAAGGTTTGGGTTGAAATCTCACTTCTGTTACTGGCTCTTTGACCACGGGCAAAGCAATTAACATCACTGAGCCTCAGTTTTCTCACATATAAGATCATATACCCAGCTTACTAGCATTTTTGGAAGGTTAAATGAGATAACAGACAGAAAGCGTTTTGTTTTGTTTTGTTTTGCTTTTTTGCAAATCTTAAAGACTATATAAAGTTAGCTATTAGTTTAACCAGGTTAAAAAGAAGTAATGCACATAGTATTTTGTAAACCTTAACATGCTATGCAAATACTAACTACTATTATTTTCAATAGCCCCACATTCGTTGTCCTTTACCCTAATTTTTTTCAATAAAGCACAGAATACTGCAGTTTAGAGCAAGTGCAGAAAGAAAGAAAAAGTCCTCAGTAAAAAAAATATAACAGCATAACCAGTATCTATTAATTGTCCCCTATTTGTAGAGCATTATACTAAGTGATGGAGGAAAGAAGTTTAGATTTGTTCATCCCATCCTGGATGGATTAGATTACTTGAAAACTCTTTCTGGCTCTCAAGTTTTATCATTCTTAGTTGAATATCTTACCACTGACATAACTCTAATAAGCATTCTTTCCTTTGGAAAATCTGTCTTTGTTTTCTACCTTCCCCCTCTCTAGACCCTTTATAAAGCTATTGCCTTCATCTTTTTTAGTTTGTCATTAGAACAGAAGCAGCTCCTTATCTCTGCTCCCCTTCACTAAGGGCCCTAGCACAGTTCTTCATTTTCTCTCTTTGGGGGAATTTTTGTGGACAAAACTGTAGCAAACCCACAGTTCAAAATCAAGTGCTTCAACATCACTGCCAAAAGTTCACTGAGCACTGTCTGTTTGCTGATGCTGACCTGGCAGATCTAGTAAAGCTTCGATGTCGATGCTTTTATGACTACTGGATTTTGCTCATTCTGCTTACTTGGTTTAGCTAGCTGAATACTCTTTATAAATTTTTCCCCCAATTTGTCTTTTGGATTGACTTCTGTGGGCTAAGAATCATAGACTTTTGATCCTGAAATAACTTCAAATGACATCTAGCCCAACTCTGTCATTTTATAGATAATGAAACTTATATAACTAATATTATTCTCCCAAGGTGACACAGGGAGTATAAATGTAAGTGGGGAAATTCGAGCCCAGATCTTCGGACTCCAGAGTTAATATTCTTTCCATTGTGCCTTAAAATCTCTCTTTCGGGCTCCTAAACCAGTCATCCAACTTGCTACATTCTAAGGTAGCTCTGTAACAAGCCTCCACATTTTCTCGCTACATTTTGTTTTTAAAATTTCTCCCCCTATCTGAGGTATACATGGGTGTGCTTCCAGTCCTGTCAAATTTACTCTTTCTGGACTCTCTTCCCTCCAGATAAATACTCCCTCTATTTTTGTATCTGGCTTCTTAAAAGTTCTTTGAATCCAATAACAAAATTAAATGTAATAAGCAAATTAAGAGACCATGGAATAGTTTATCTTTCTGACTTATGGATGAGGAAAGAATTTAGGACCAAAAGATATAAAGAGCATTACAAAATGTAAAATAGATCATTTTGATTATATAAAATTAAAAAAAAAAGTTCTTGTATAAACAAAACCAATATAACAAAAATTATAAGAAAAGTAGAAAACTGGGGGGAAATGCAACAAGTATCTCTGATAAAGACCTCATTTCTCAAATATATAGAGAACTGAGCCAAATTTGTAAAAGTACAAGTCATTCCACAACTGATAAATGATCAAAGGATATGAACAGGCAGTTTTCAGACAAAAAATCAGAGCTATCTATAGTCATATTAAAAATAAATACTCACTATTGATTACATAAATGCTAAGGAAAACAGCTCTGAGGCTCCACCTCACATTTATCAGAGTAGCTAATCCAACAAAAAAAGGAAAATGTTGGATGTTGGAGTGGATATGGGAAAACTGGAACACTAATGTACTACTGGTGGAGTTGTGAAGTGATCCAGCATTCTGGAGAGCAATTTGGGACTATACCCAAAGGGTTATAAAACTGTGCATACCTTTGACCCAGCAATACCACTTCTAGGTCTGTATCTGAAAGAGATTTTTAAAATGGGAAGAGGACCCATATGTAGAAAAATACTTGTAGCAGCTCTTTTTACGGTGGCTAAGAATTGGAAATCAAAAGGATGCCCATCAACTGGGGAATGTCTAAACAAGCTGTGCTATATGATTGTAATGGAATATTATTATGCTGTAAGAAATAACAAACAGGATGATTTCAAAAAAATCTGGAAAGACTTACATGAACTAATGCACAGTGAAGTGAATAGAACAATATTGTTTGATGAAGAACTGTTAATTATAGCTATTCTCAGGAATAAAATGAACCAAGACAATTCTAAAGGACTAATGGTAAAGCATACTATCTGCCTCCAGAGAAAGAACGGATATTGACTGAAGCATACTATTTTCACTATCTTTCATTTTTCTTTTCTTTTATTAGAATCTTCTTGTACAAAATGACCAATATAGAAATGTTTTACATAATTGCAAATATGTATATATATAATATATAATATATAATATAATATATTATATATTATATAATATATTTATATAATTATATATTTTATCATTATATAATTATATAATAATTATATAATTATATAATAATTTATATA
>NW_020954608.1:5184550-5325716 GCF_900497805.2 Vombatus ursinus | reverse complement strand
TAATCAACAGATAGAGGTTTTATATATCTATAGATATATAAAACCTCTATCTGTTGATTATAGTCTCAGGGAGGGGGGAGGGTAGGGAGAGAGAGGGATAGAATTTGAAACTCAAAACTTTAAATAAAAATGTTAAAAAGTTTAAAAAACTAAATGTTGATGAAACAGTGAAATAGGCTTCTTTACCCACCAGGCAAACTATTTACCTCCAGGTAAATACTGCCTCTGGTTTTGTATCTGGCTTCTTAAAAGCCCACACTATTCTCTTTGAAACCAATAACAAAACTAAATGTAGATGAAACAGTGAAATAGGTTTCTTTACCTTTGGATATAGTAGGAACAGGATGGGCTTATAGTCTTACCATTAATCTCAAAGAGGAGTGACATGGAGAGTCTATTCATCTACCTAGTTAGACTGTCAGCTGCTAGAGTTCAGGATCTGTCTTCTACGTCTTTCTATTGGGCTCAGTCAAAAACTTTGCCTACATCACTCCATGAATGTTAATTGATCCAATAAACCAACAGAATTCTTTTAATAGCCAGGATCAAAATCAACTTGAAGTGGTTAGACTATTGAAAATTGTGAGAAAATAAATGAAATGACATCATCATTTTTGTTTTTTAAATCTCTTCCTGCCCTAAAAAGAAGTAGAAACTGGAGGAGTGGCATTTAACAGCACTGAAGGGCTTTGAATTAGGAAACAGAAGTCAAACATTTTGCTTCAGTTTTTAGTACTCAATTTACCTGGTTTTCCTGTAAATTTCTTCAATCAAATGGCAAATACTTTATGAATAGATCTCATAAAATTTAAGGGGGGAATTCCACATTAAAACAATTCCCAACTGAGATGGTTTATAAAAGCAGAGAAGGGCACTCCTTTCATTTTGATTGGCCTCGGTCTAGATGAAAGCTTTATTCATCTAAGAAAAATACAAGCAGCTGTGAATAATTTAAATCACTAAATGGCATGGATGGATTAAAATTTGAATGTTACACTTGCCTTTTATCCAGACATAACTTTGAACATAATAAATTTAGCTTATAGAACTGAAGTCCTTAAAACCCTGAATTTGGTATCCTCTTTTAAGCTGTATAATTCAATTCATCTTTGAAGGCTCATGAAGACTGAGGAGAGCATTTCTACTAAATTGAGTTGATCTGTGGGAGGTCTCCACAGTTTCCGGCATAGAAAGTTACTTGGGAAAGTGAATAGTAAAAGGGAAGACAGTGAGCTAGAACAGGAAATTTTGTAACCAAAGGGTAAAATTCAGCTTTCTCTATTATTCTTCCTTATCATCTCCAGGGCTTCTTAAATTTTTTCCACTCGTGACCCCTTCAGTGTTTCTTAAACTGTGGGTTACAAGTGGTGAAAGACTACGGAAAAGCACTGAGCTCTCATCACTTGCATCTCACACTACAACATCTTTACATGTAGGAAAAGTCATATTAAATTTAAAGTCAAGATCAGTCTTCAAAGAGAAAGGAAGTACGGGAAGCCTGGGAGTAGAGGAGGGTTTGGCAAGGAGGAAAACAATTATGTGCTTTTGCCTGAATCAGTTTCTCAAGCTGGGCTGGAAGGAACCCTGAAACACTGCAAGGTTTTTGGTTTTGTTTTTGTTTGTTTGTTTGCTTTTAATGAACCTTATGTTATTTGATAATGGGCATTAAAAATAATAATTTTAGAAGATTTTGCCACAAGAGTTCTGCCAAATTTTTGTTTAAATTGAAAATGTCTACCACTGAACCTCAATGACAGGGAAATTTTTGGTGTGAAATATGCACATGAACTTTGAGTCATTTTAAGCATTAGATGGAAGAGTCATGACCTTCTTTGTTACTGACTTCCCTGAGTCAAGGTCCAGTTTTAGCAACTTCTTAAAATATGGGGCTCCAGCTCACCTCAATAAAGTATACCTATTATGAGCCAGGATGCTAGCCAACCATGGCAACTTAAGTTAAGCTCCTTCTCCTGTACTACCAAAGAAGAATCTGGCTGACCAAGATGTTTGTGGACCTGGCCTGGAACATTTTTGATGTCACTTTACCCCTACTCGGTTAATAAGCATTTATTCAGTACCTCCTATGTACTTGGCAGTATGCTAAGCACTGCAAATACAAAATAAAAATTAAAAGGTAAAAAGTAGTCCCTGCCCTTGAGGAACTCGTCCAGGAGACTGACTTGAATACTCCCTATGGGCAAGGACCATAGTAGGAGGCTCCATGGCTAAACGTGGAGCTTCTTAGATTTCCTAGGGAGCTTTTGTGCAGACTGTTTTTTACCTGAAGGCCATCCAGTCCATTTTTAATAAGAAATTATTTTTCTGAAACTTCAGGCTTTGAGCAGTCCCTTGTACCAAGTATGGAAACCCCTCCTAGAGCAACAACCTAGGAATGGGTCTTTTCAAAATAGAGAATACAACAGAAATAGAAAATTTCAAGTACCTTTGTTTTCCATTAGACATACTGCCCCAAATATAATGAATCAACTCCAATAATTATTAAATCAACTCCAGAAATATGACAAACTAAGGTGGTAAAAGGAATTTATGTGCAAAACTAGGTCAAAATGGAATACCTACCTTAGAGTATTAAGACAAGAAACAAATTTAGAAATCTATCAGCAATAGTGATAATAAGCATGGTAATAACCATAGGAATCAGGTCAAAGGTTTCAGAGACTATTTTATGCCATGAGAAAAGGGAGCTATTATAGCTGAGTGTTCTGAGATACTGCTTCTTACTACCACATGACATCAATGCTTGGGACTTTCAGAGAAATAAACACTCAGAGTCTTGTCAAAGTTCTGGTCACAGGATCATGAATTTGGAGCTAGAAGGGAGCTAAGAGGTCACTGAGTCAAAGGTCCTCATTTTACAGATGAGGAAACTGAGTCCTCTAGAGGTGAGATGGCTTATCCAAAATCAGTTACAAAGGTAGTAAAATAACAGATTCTAGATGTGAACTCAAGTACATTTACTCAACTACAAAGTCAGCACTTTTCACACACATTTTACTATTCAAAAAATCACTAACTTAGTCTATAATATCCTAGCAGGATTTTAAAGGAACCTGCTGGTGAACTGATTTCTCTTTGCAAACATTCTGATTTCAGCCTCTGGGTAGCCAAAGAGAAAGGCATAGATTTGTGGAAGCATGTTACTGACTCAAAATATTTCTATGTCCTGTTAAATCAAACAATGATATACAAACAACACTGTGGCCCAGGACTTCATTGTGTCTGACTAGTGGGCAACATATTCTCTGTCTGTTCTAATTCTCTGTCCCTTTTCGAAATCCTGTACTCACTCTTTCTCCCCCAAGGGGTCAGATGTTCTTTCCTTGCAGGAGGGTATTTATCATGTCTCCTGTAATTGTTTCATTAGTGAAATGGGGCCTACTGTTTATCATGAAGGCTTTTTGTGACTACTAATCCTGAATTGTGTTTGTATGGATGGTGGTGGTCTATTGGTTCATTTTTACTAAGGAACATTTTTACTAGGGAGACTAGGGCTCTGGTATCAATCCTAATATGAGCCAGTATGTTTTTCACAGACAAAATTTATGTATATTCCTACATATGTGTGTATGTGTGTGTATACCTGGTAGTAAAAAGTACTGCTAAAATTTTGAATTATTAATAGAAAAAAATTATGTAAATACATATATGTGTGTGTGTGTGTGTGTATATATATATATATATATGTATGTATGTGATTTCATAACAACTCTGTGGTTAAAAGTATTGCTAAGAGATTTGGAATTCTTAATATACATCCCAAGAAGTCAAAGTTTGGGGGGAGGTGCATTGTGGAGGAGTAGAAATATGTAATTATCCTGAAATTATCAATCATTTTCTAGCACATATTTTTGTGCTATATTGATTAACCTTAGAGGGTCAAAAGTCATAAAGTCAATTATTACCTTTGCTAATTATCTAAGTTAGCCCTAGATAATAAGGAGAGTAGAGATCAGCATTGCCCAGAGAAGTTTCTCTTCCTTTCTCTGTTCTACTCTATGTAGATGTCTACTTCCCCATGGCCTTGTCTTGCCATATTTTATGCTGTTCAAGAGAGTAAGCAATTGCTTACTCTTTGAAACTGTAGCAGGAGTCACTGAAAATAGCAGGAGCTAATGGACTCTCAGCAAAAAAGCATCCTTCCCTCCTTCCAACACTCAGAGATTTTAATTGAAAAAAATGCATAGAGTTGTTTTGTTAATTGAGATAGAGCTTCTGTTTCATAAGTATCCCTTAAATGTTAAAAGAATCAGAGGAACAAGCATTTTCTCAATGCAGAATTTAGAGACAGATTTGGGCAACAATTACCTAAGATAAGACAGCAAGGAGAGGTTGTGATATATACCAGTAGAAGTAGCACCCACACTGATGAGATACACATTTAAGGGTATACTATAGAGAGAAATATACTTCAGCAAGACATCATAGAATTTTAAAGTCAGAAGGCAGTGAAGTAGGAATTACTTTAGAGGCAAAGAGGGTGGGGCTCATATATCTCCCCTGTCCCATTTGACATAAATGATTCCATCTTAAAAATTGGTCTCCATTCCACCCAAAACACAGCGTCACTTCTATCCTCTTGCTCTTTACTCAAACCATCCACTAATGACCTTACTCCTAGTCCAATAAACAAACGATGTTGTTGCCATCTAAATAAAGATAAAGTTCTGTTGCCAGACTAGTTGTGGATAAAATGTCTATATGGCTAATGCAGATGGAAATTAACTGCTTTTCTTCAAGAATAAAAAGTCTCCTTCAAGCTCTTTTCAGAGAAATGTCTTTCTTTCAGGGTTTTTCTGTAGCTATGTGAGTCTTTTTTGTTTGTTTTTCCTGAAGGCTTTGGGAACTGTTTTCTAGAGTGGGAGCTATGCTATTAACAGCATCTGATATAGCAATCTCCTCTATAATATCTAACGTTCTAATCCAGCCTCCACTTGAGTGTTTTCAGTGACAGGGAACTCACTGACTTAAAGCATAGTCCTTTCCAAAGTTAGCTCTGATTTTTTTTAAAGCTATTTAAAAATAACAGCTAGGTGGTACAGTTGATAGAATGTCTGGTTTGGAATCAGGGAGACCTGAGTTCAAATCCAGTCTTAGATATTTATTAGCTATGTAACCCTGGGCAAGTCACTTCCCCTGGCTTATCCATTTCCTCATCTATAAAATGAGCTGGAGAATGAAATAGCAAACCACTCCAGTATCTTTGGCAAGAAAACCTCAAATGGGGTCACGAAGAGTTGGACATGGCTGAAAGGACTGGACAATAACAACAAAAATTTCTTACGCATGGTCAAAATCTGTTTCCCAGGTCTGTTCATGGGTCTTAATTCAACCTTTCAAAGCTACGTAGAATAAATCCAATCCCTCTTTCAGATGATAGACCTTCAAATATTTGGACACAACTATCATGATTTCCTTTTCTCTTCTCTTATTGCTGCTACATGTTTATTTAGTATTACTATCCACATTATAAAATGCTGTTTGAATAAGTATTTGTGCTTTTGATGGATCGATATTAGATGTTTTGTCTTTCACTTGCTACTTCTAAAATCAGTGGATTACAGAACAACAGAATTTTAGAGCTGGAAGATATCTGTGAGTCCAAACCTTCCTTTAAAAGATAAAGGAATAGAAAATCAGTTTACACAGCTTTTTAGTGAGAGAGCAAAAAACTAGGACTCAAGTTTCCTTATTTCTAATTCAGTGCATTTTCTACAATGACATATTATCTCTCAATTTTACTAGTTAGCGTAGTAAAAATCACCTACATTATTGTCAAGGAAATAAAAAGAAGGGATAGCTTTACCTTTCCAGATGTTTAACAACATCTTTAGATTTTCAAAGAATGTTTTGAAAGGAATATTTTGTTTTGTTTTTGTTTTTGTTTTTTGTTTAAGTAGAATTCCACCCAGGTGAGAGGGAAATCCAATCAGGTACAAACAAGTAAAAATAACCCCAAAACTAGAAGATACCCTCTAGCAGAATGACCCTTAGACAAGAATGCTTATTATGATGGATGCATTTATTGGAAACAAGGTGGTCATGACAAATTCCTGTAGCAATTTCCTAGAAAGATTGAAGGAGTCTTTATGTAGACTTCTAAAGAAATATATCAGATGGGAAGGGACTCCTATGTATTCTGAGGCTATATTCCAATTCAAGGAAACCGTACTCAGGCAGTCCTGAGACTAGACTTTACTATTGCCCTAAATTCCCTCCAATGGTCTATTTATCCTCATTATGCCCTTTTTAGTCTCTGTGCCTTTCCTCTAGTCATTTTCCAAATCAAGAATTAACTGCCCTATTTTTCCTATCTCCATTTGTTTTTGTCCCTCCCTTCTTTTAAGGTATAATCAGGTTCCATCTTCTCCAGGGAACCTTCCCTCATATTTCTTTCCCTTCTTCCCCCCGCACGCCAGGTAAATCCATCTCTTCTTCCATCTATTTTTTTCACTTATTTCATTTTGCCTTGTATCATATTGATTTCTTCATGTATCTTTCCTCTTATGATATTGTAAGTTCTTTGTAACATTTATCTAACTTTGTTTCCCCTCAGTCTAGTAGAATATCCAACAGTAGCAGTCATTTATTATCTATTTTTTAACTGAATTGACCAGCCTGGTTTTAAATGATCTTTCATACTAGAATTAGCTGCTAATGGAGAACTTTTGACAACATAGGGATGTGTAAGGTCCTAGAAGAGCCCAGGTCTCCCATAAACATCCTAACAAAGATCCAAAGGAGTACTTGATGGAAAAGGACCTAGATGATGAAAAAGAGACACAGATAAGCTCCTGCCCCCAGTACAGGACCACAGAAGAATACAGCCAGAAGCCTGTGGAGGCCAATAGAAGGAACACACCAAGGGAGGCAGAAGCTAGCAGGTGCTTCCTGAATTATGCAAAGGAAAACAATTTAGAAAGACCTATAAACTCTGATCACTGCTGCACCAGAAGGCTGATGATGCAACGCATTTCCCACCTCTTAGCAAAGAAATGATATATTAAAGGTACAGAATTAAACGCATATTTTTAGCCATGACCAATATGTGAATCTTTTTCGCTTCATTTTATTTGCTTGTTACAAGTGCTGGATTTAAGTTTCTGGGGAAAGACTTCTGAGGAGTGGGATTAGAAGGAAGGATAATAGTAAGGCAAAAAGAAAAAAAGAGCTAATGAAATGTTAAAACTCTAGAAGACAAAGGAAGATTAGAAAGGGACATAGTGAAGCAGGATATTATTGGTACTATAGTGTGAAATTCAATATATTATTTCTGAAATTTTTAATAAAGATTAATATGTTTATATATAATACATTTTTCCTATTTTTTACATTTGTAAATATTCATTTCTTATGTTTTCCAAGTTAATATTTTTAAAATTTATACATTTTTGATGTTGTTATTATTCGTCAGGTTTTGTTTACTTTATTAGGATAGAAAGGAAATAGGCCTGTGGTTCGACAACTCAAAAGTTATAGAATTCCCTTACCCTTAGTTTTGTACTTTGACCTATGTAGGAAATTCCAAATCAAATGTCCAGCAACTTGGGAAGGAATGAGCAAGACAGTATGGGTGGCCCAATACAATCCATCCTTATTAATGAAAAAACAAACCCTACATCTGTTTCCTACTGATTTTAAACATGAATGATAAGAATAAAAATAATTGTAGATGATCTGTATAACCTCTTTGAATGAGAATGCAGGTAGGAATAGAGCCTGAATTAGAGAAATTAGAAAACTCCCTCAAATTTGCACAATAATTTCTGTCTTTTGATCTCTATTTTCCATCTCTAGAAATGGGCTCTCAAGTAGTCATTGGTCTGTGATGATGGCTGAACAGTTGGTATCAGGAGACATCCAAAGGGATGGGAATGAGCAGATCTGTGAATTGTAAAAACTGAGCCAGGTAACGTATCCAAAGAAGACTAAATTATTGGGCTGTCAATTTGAAATTATCTCTCAAAATTACATTTTCTTTCTTCTTGCCTTTGAAACACTCAAGACTCCCTCCATGCTTGACAGTAATCTTAGCCCTGAGTACATGATTCATTCAGTCTGTCCTTATTTTCTTCCTTCTCTAATTACATTGTGAACTCACCAAGTAGGGAGAAGGTCTGTTTTTCTGGCAAGTATAATAATATCAATCTTTAATAAATATAAATTATAAATAAGGGATTAGAAATATTCTAATTATTTTTTTTATTATTACCATTGTGCTATTTTTCCTGCCCTTCTCATTCAAGAAAGCTTCAAATTCTTGACACTGGTGTGTGTGTGTGTGTGTGGGGTGTGTGTGTGTGTGTGTGTGTGTGTGTGTGTGTGTGTAAATTCCCTCCAATAGTCTATTTGTCTTTTTTCATGCCCTTTTCAGCCTCTGTGCCTTTCCTCTAGCCATTTTCCAGACCTGCAATTAACTACTCTATGTTCCCCATCTCCATTTGTAGTTGTCCCTCCCTTCATTCAAGGTATAATCACTGTCTACTTTCTCCAGAAAGCCTTCCCTCAAAGCTCCTTCCTTTCCTCCAACCACCCCACATTTATTCTAATGCATCACTGACTTTGAAGAGCTTGGTATAAGCCATTTTATTCTATCTAATTGCAACTAAGCTCAGAGTAACAACCAGTTCTATACTCATTCATTTGCAGCTGGAGGCATCTGCAAAGGACATATGTTGATTAATATAAAATCCTGTAGTGAGTTAATAGTGAAACCAAACCAGAATCACTGGAACATGATTCAAAAAAAATATGAACTCCTCATAAACAAGCAACCTTCTGTTAATGAAATTTCAGTTGAAACAATTTAGAAATCACAAGATTGTGTTAATATAGGTCCCTGTGTTCACACCACTCTGCTAATTTAACTCAATTAAACAATTAACCCATATTCTAGATGGTTGTTTCCCAAGTTTACTCTCAGAATTAAAATGTGATTTAGTATGAATTTGGGTAAATAGATCCATCTATATCATCTATATTTATATCTATATCTTTATCTATTTCCATCTTTGTGTCTAGGCTCACCTCATCTGAACATTCACCTATGGTAGAGACTTGTGTCTATGGAAATCTAAATGGTTGTGAGTACCTCATTAACTGCTTTTATGATCTCAGACTGTTCCTTCAAGGCCCTTGAGCTCTGGGTCAGTAAAGGGAAAGAGGAAGGAAGGCAAACACAAACCAAAAAAAATGTGTTTTTAATGGCTTAGAATTTTGGAAAAATTTGGTGTTACAAAAGAAAAGGATTAGTGGACCCATGATTTTGTGTATGTATGAAATGTTCTTTATTATGCCAAGACTGGAGACCATAGTATGGAGGTGAGAGCAAGCAGTGATGCAGAAGCTTCATCAAGGGTACTGAAAGAAAAAAAAAAAGATAAGAAAATGAGGCTGAGAGTGATGTTCTGTTGCACTGCTAGTCACACTCCTCTCCCAGAAAGGAATTCTGGAAAATGTCAAAAAGAAGTTCATGGTGAGAGCAACTTTCCTGGAGATCTGTCAGTCAAAGTTTCAAAATTTACCTATAGAAATCAATCTACTGAACTGGGGACACACCCCTCCTCCCATATACATATGTATGTATGTATGTATGTGTATAAACAGAGATAGAGGGAGAGAAAGAAAGAGGGAGAGGGAGAGACAGACAGACAGAGAGAGAGAGAGAGAGATTGATTAATTAGAAAAGAAGATAATTTCCCTATGATCTATTTATGGATTTCACATGATTGACAAAGCTGAACTAAAACCATTAAATTTTGCCATTGTTTAAACAAAAATTTCCACAAGGATTTTGTGTGTGTGTGTGTGTGTGTGTGTTGCTTATTTTCCTTTTCTTTATTATGACTCTATGATAACACAGCCTCTGCTATATATCAACTGAAGTTTTAATTGACATCATTTGAAATGTAATAAGAAAAAGAAATTATGAAAACATAATAGCTCCTTTTCTAAGGGAAAGTAAAGTACTGGAAAATGTCAAGTTTTAGAAATGTCTAGCTTGCCATAAATTGAACATGCCTGGACTTTTTGAAATGTGAAGCATTAGGGGATGCAGCTGTGGAAAAGAATTAATCTATTACCAAATAGTCCAAGAATAAATAATGTTTTAGAAATAGGCATATGTTTCCTTTCAGTTTCTAATATCATTTTTAGAGGATAAGAATATAAAAAAAAGTCTTACAATAAACAACTACAGGATCAACAAATTACAAATTCATAAAAGCTGTTCAAAGCTATTTAAATTTACCACCTCAAGAGGTCCATTAACACCTCACTCAGGCCTGTATTAAAGTATTTGGTCTGAAAACTCTCCTTTGTTAGGACATAAACATGTTCAACATTCTTGTCAACTAAAAGGTCTAAAAGGATTACAATTTAGAACATATGCAGGATTTGTTATGTAGAGTGGACAAATAGCTATTCCAATACTGCCTAAAACATTTGGAAGAGTGGTTCTCCCTACACCCTCAAATCATATGAACTGGACGGGAACAGAGAGAAAATATTTTAACAATTTATTTTTGTTTATTTGGCCGGTATAGCTTGTCATGAAACACTCACAGACATAATTAGCTCTTCTATAGTCCTAATCCAAACCTCTTTGGATGAAGGAACTGGTTGACCAGATGGTAAGCAGCAACATAATGCCTCAGCAAATGGAGGCTTGAGTTCAGGTTCACAGGCCACAGGGCAACAGAGGCAGATTGTGCCATGCAAGTGATATATTAAACTCAGAGGCATTAGAGTTGGCAACTGTCAGTATAGGTCTCTTGCCAAAGGGCAAACAAAATGCTGTCATTCCTCAGTCTGCATCCACAATAACGTGACTGTTTGGGGGAAGGAAGGGGAAAGGACAGGCAGTAGAGTGGAGCTATGTCAACTATCAAAGAATAAGCTGAGAATAGTCTGGTTTCTCAAGGGCATTTGGGAGGCAACTCCCAAAAGAGGGTATATGTCACTTTTCTTCTTACCTTGTACACAAAGGGATTATTTTACAACTCACTTTTGCTTTTAATTATTGACACTGATTGGTTAGTAGGATGGCTTATGACTAAGCCTGACAGTGTTTAATGGAAGATAAGCTTAATTGCAAAAAAATAAAGGAAGAAATTCATTAGATCAGTCTCAAAACCTGCAAATTATGGGCAAAGCAGACTCCCCAAATGGAAATTGAGCAATTTAAGATGTCTTAATTAGATTTAAAACCAGAGCTTATAAAAACTAAATTAGCTAGATCGAACAGGATAAAAAATTCTGGGATAAAATATGTGGTCATTATTAGATTACTCAAGATATTCTCTACATCCATCCCAGTGTTGGTAGTTATAAACCTAAAGCTTTTGAAAAGAGTAACCAAAATAATGAAAACTTTTAAAACATTGTGTCTATTTCCAAGTACATATAAAATATGTATGAAAATCTTTAGTGGAATTAATTTTAATGCCACCAAAATAGCAAGTAATCTTGAGGGACTTTTAAAAAGATAGCCAATAAGAAGTTTAATTAAGATTTGTTGCAGGGGAGGGGAAATGGTGTAGCAAACTAAGTTCCTATTCATTCAGTTTAGATTCAGAAGTTCATAAAGTTCTTATTTATTTCATTGTTTCATTATGGTTTCCACAGTAATTATATCACCTGACCAGGTTCAATTTTTTTTATTCAACTATCCCTATCTCAGAACTGTCATGTTCTGGTGCTGATTGATTGTATTGAGGCTCGATTTGAGATCATTCAACAACATTTATTGGAATGTATGTATATTGTGTATATATGTGTGTGTGTGTGTGTTTACACACATATATACACACACATATACATATATAATTGTATATTATAATGTATATTATATGTATAATTATAGATTATGCTATTATCTTGCTATAGTGGGGTGGGAGGGGTGAGAGGGAAACACAGACAAGAGAGATATATTATGACAGTAAAAAAATAAATCTCTGAAATAAGGATTTAGCACAGTTCCTGGCACCTAGTACTTAATAAATGCTTGTTGACTAACTGACTGGGTCACTCTTGGTAAGAGAACAGGTTGGAACTGTTCTCCCGATTCCTTCACATTCTCCCTTTCCCACCTACCCCTCCACGTCTCTCACTACATATGACCAAGGCATGTAAATGTAATTGTTTCAGTGATAATTATTTTACACTTGAATTCATACATGAACATAGCAACAAACAAAAAAAAAGCATATTTCTTTAAAGAAAGCTAATAAAATACAAATGCTTTATCTTAGTACCAAAGACCCTCCACAGTCTGACTCCAATCTCCTTTTCCCATCTCCTTTCAAATTATTACCCTTCCTATACTCTGATTTAGCCCAATGGAAGGATGCATTATTCCCTGAACACATCCTGCCTCCTTGCCTTCACACATTTACAAATGCCTGGGACAGATGTCCGCCTTCCAGGCAGCCCTACATCTGTGATACACTTCTTCTTTCAAGAGTCAATTCCAATGCCATCTTCTCCATGATGCCTATGATAATCCAACCAAGATTATCCTCTCCCTCTTCAAAGTTTCCTAAAGCATGTTGTCTGCAGGTCTGCTTTGCCTATTACACTCTACCATGTAATATACTTGCATGTGTACATGTGTGTGTTGCACCCCTTAAAGCAGGCTATAAAAATCCTTGAAGGCAAGAGCAGCATCAGTTTTCATCTTTCCATCTGGGGTGCCAGCACAATGTCTTGAAAATAGTAGGCATTAAATATTTTTGACTGAATCATATAATCAATCTTTGTAGAATCAGTAAAAGAAGTTACAGAAAGAATTTACAAATAAGTGAAAATTTCCATGAGTGTGACTTCTTGATGTGTTCATTTAGGAAAATCTTAGAATTTTGGAATCAAGGCCCTCTACAAGCTAACTTCAACCTTGTTTTGCCTGTCACTTGCTCATGTGTGCCCTTTCCACCAACCAAAATGAACTACTTACCATTCCCTATATACCACTTTTTTTTTGCCACCTCTACACCTTTGTTCCTGACATTCCCTCTTCCTAGAGTGTCCTCATATGCAGGCTCCCTGTACTCATTTTTTTTTTTCATTTTGGAGAGAGGGAGGAAGATCAACACATTGGCTAGACACCCTGTGGCAACCTTTAGGCAGGACATTCACAAGGGTCACAAAGGATGGATAGACATGGAAGGGTTGCAAACTGCATCATTGGAAAGAATTTCTGAGTTGATGAAATCACATCACATGCCCCTACCATAGTGCCTTGTATATAACAAAGACTTAAGAGGAAACTAAGCACTGAGAAGTCAGGAAAGTCAGGTAATTTACCTAACATTACAGAACTAACTACTGATAGAACCATGATGGAAACAAAGAGCTACTGATAACTACTCTGGGACTGTTTCACTGTGGAATACTACCTAGATTTGATTTCTTATCCAAGCCCTCAACATTTTAAAATTGTATTGTCTACTTCCAAAAAAATCAAGAAATTCAGAAGAATATTCTTTAATTTACACTCTTAATTCAAACCCATTTTTCCCATTTATCCATTTCAATTCTACCACCATTATTACAGTATCCCAGACTTGAAACCTGGGACTCACTTTTGACTTTTTTTACTATGAACTTTGTGACCTGGAGAACATCACTTAACCTCAATTTGCCTTGGTTTCCTCATCTATAAAATGAGCAGATTGGGTTAGATTGCCAAAGATCTCTTATAGCTCTAAATCAATTTCTTCTTCTACTCCTTACCAGTACCTAACCCATCATTAAGTTCTATTGATTCTTCTTACACAATATCTCTCATGCTAGTGCTTTCTTTTCTACTCTTCCTGTCATTAACCTAATCAAAGCCATTATCCCCTCCATGTATGGACTACACTTCCTAGAAAGGTTTACAGCTTCAAATTTCAACCACCTAATTCATTTTTCATATCAATATCAAATTATCATTCCTAAAACATGCTGTTTTATCAATCAATTATACCAGGGGTGGGGAACCTGCAGCTTCAAGGCCACATGTGGTCCTCTAGGTCCTCAAGTATAGCCCTTTGACTGAATCCAAACTTCACAGAACAAATTCCCTTAATAAAAAGATTTGTCCTGTAAAGCTTGGACTCAGTCAAAAGGCTGCACTCAAGGACCTAGAAGGCTACATGTGGCCTCCAGGCCACAGGTTCCACACCTCAATAACATATATTGATTTTTTTAAAAGTGCCTAGAACCTTGTTGGTCACATAGTAGGTGCTCAATAAGTATTTCTGGATTGATTTCAAAATTTCTAATGAGAACTTGCTTACGGATGTAACAAAATTAGGGATTTGGCTTATGGTATTTTTTTTATCTACTATGGATTCTGAGTATTCTTTTATTTTTACCATATCTTAAAGATTATAAGACTCATAACTGAATACAAATAGCACAATCATGTTACTTTGTACAATGAACTGGTTTGTTGTCATTATTTTTCTTATCATGGCAGCTGTTCTTGATGGAAGATTCTAAATAATCCTGGTTAGTCTAGCCATACCAAAATCTTTTCCCCTCCAATTCTCTTCAAAAAGCATGTGTTAAGCACTCATTATGAATAATAAAGGATAGGAACATACTAAGTAGGCAAAAATATAGGTGGAAAACATTTGAAGTCAAAGCTAATCACAAGTTGAATAAGAGTCAGCAGCTCAGTGTCAATGTGAAAAAAAAAAAAGAAAAGAAAAAAACAGCATGATCCCAGATATATTTAGTGGGGAAAGATATATGAGACCTCCACAAAAATTCTACCCTGATGCTTCATCATGACACAGAGGTGACCCTTCCCTCTCAAAGGGTACAACAGGAAGTGTTCAAGCTCAGTGATGGACTGTGCCTGATTTCTGAGGACAAACCTAGCTCAGTGCAGAAAAGCTCATTCACCAGATGATAAATTGCTTTGGTCTTTGACAACTCATGAAGTTCATCTATCAAGGCCTAGATGGGTGGTGAACTGCATCAGAGGAAAGAAGATCTATAAAGTTGGAATAGCAGATCTTTTCAATAATTGAAAAAATAATATCCACAATATAGACACAATGCTTTTGCAATATGTAACACTTAATATTGAGTTGAGGGTTTGTTTTTTAATCAAGCATGAAGTAATATACAAAAAAAAAAAACACTTAGAAAACATGACAAAAATAATCTAGGGGTTGAAAAATAGATTTTTGTAGATAGAGCAGCAACCCTGAAGTCAGGAGGACCTGAGTTCAAATCCCACCTCAGACCAAACACTCAACACTTACTGGCTGTGTGACCATGGGCAAGTCATTTAACCCCAATTGCCTAAAAACAAAAAAAGAAAAGTAAAGAAAGAAAAATAGATTTTTGTGAGGAAAACAAAAAAAGAATTGAGTTTGTTAAACCAGAAAAGGATAACATTATTATTTTCAAAGATATGGACCTCCATTTTCTACTGAAATAGGAAGAGGTGAGTTAGATCATATAAACAGCCTATTCCCCACCCCCACCCCCCAAAGCCCTCTATTTAGTCAATCTTCTAAAAATTAATGGATGTCTTTCTAAAATATATTGTAAACTTCACTCCCAACACAAAGAGAATATACAAAACAGAATTTAACCTTTTATTGATGACTCATGGGTGGTCATTACCTGCATCTGTTATTATATTGGAGTGCAATATAGGGATTTTGTTAGGAGCTATGGAGATGAGTAGGAGGATATGTGACTACACTAAATGACTACTATACCTTTTCTTGCAATGACTTTTTACAATCTTTGAGCCTCTTCTAAAATGCCAAATGTCATTTCTCACTGGTATCAGTATTTTACTTTATACTTTAAGCAGTACCTTTCTTCCTCTATTGAGTTTTAGGTTGGAAAGAGTAGGAACTTAGTAACTACTGAATTAAGTTCAATTAAATGTATTATAATTATGTCTGAAGATTAAATATTCTCTGAGTGACTGCTATAAGTCAAGTTCCTCAGCAAGAGGTCTGAGACATTTGCTTTGTCTGTTCAATGGACTTTTCCACTCTCTTGCGCATCTGAGACTGTGTTTCAGATAGTAGAAGTTGACAGATGACTCTGAATTATCCAGGTTCCTATGTCGTGGCTATCTGTCTTTCATATACATAGCTACCAACACAAAATTCAACATGCAGACTTAGAGGAAAATATCTTGACCAGGGAAGTTGGTCACCTTAGGAAAATGCTCCTATGGTTAAGTTAGTGATAAGTGAAGTTCCTATATCATAATTTTAGAATGAGAAGTGGCCTTAGAGGTCATCCACTCCTATCAGCTCATTTTTCAGATGATGGAACTAAGAGGCCCAGAAATCTTGTGTGTTTTAGTCAAGGGGATTGGTCTGAGTTACAGAACCAGGATTTGTGTCAAGAACTGCTGATATCAAATCCAGCATTATTTCTACTAAACCATATTGCTCTTCCTGTTTATTTCAGACCTGGAAAAAGCTTCAAAAGTCCAGGGCCACCTCCATGCAACAAGTCATTATCAGAATGCTTTAGTGGTTGCCAACCAGAGATTTCACCTACTATATCTTATAATGTTAACCACAAGAAGTAACAGTAGAAAATCAGAGTAAGGGCTGATCAGGGTGAGCTAGTGTGGTTAGGAAAGGCTTCATGAAAGAGGTAGGACCTGAGCCAAAATCTAATTAAGATTTTGGTAAATCAAGAGGATTAACATTTCAGAAGTGGAGGAAAGAATATGTTCTTCAGCACAGAGACAGAAGTGAAATTGGTCAGCGCGGAGAACACTCAAAACAGATTGGACTGTCTGAAATAATGTACAGTGTAGGAAAGAAATGGGGTGGCGAACAGGGGGAACACTGAATAAAATGAGAACAGTTAAGGGAGGATTATGTCTGTCAGGCAAATGTATTTGAACTTGAATTAGATCCCTTTTGTATCTGCTATTAGTTCTCTAGTCTCCTAATCTTTTGTATTCTTATTACAAACCATATGTTAATTTCAAAGGAACTAATTTGTTGAAATACAAACTACCTTAAGACTTTGAACTTTCCAAATTTATAATCATCCATATGAAGCCAATTATGCCTTTTCACTGATTGTCCATGCCTGGAAAGCTCAGTATCCTTACCTCCACCTCCTGGTTTTCCTGGCTACCTTAAAATTTTAGCTAAAATCCTCCTTCTGCAAGAAGCTTTTCCTAGTCCCTCTCAATGCCTTTCCTCTGAGATTATCTCCAATTTATGTGGAACATATCTTTTATGTGCATACATATTGTTTGCAGATTATCTCCACCACTAGAATATGAGCTCCTTGAGTACTGAGACTGTTTTTGCCTTCCTTTGTATCTCAAGCACTTAGCACAATGCCTAGTACATAGTAAGTACTTAATTCCAATAAAGTTAACATTTTGATTGGCACATTTGCATATGCCAATATAAGGATTCTAGGCAAAGGACTGGAAAAAAATGAGTAAGCCCACCCACTGCCTTTTCTCTACACAATCACTGATACTGGCTAAGGGGAGAGACTGAGTTTAGGGATCCAGGAAGAGTCTAATAAAGTTGAGTCATTGAGAAGAGTCATTTGTCTGATCCCTAGATCTGGGATCATGCTTTGGAAATGGCAGGTCCCAGAAAGGAGAATTTTACTGATCCTACTATATTGTTCTTCCTAAAAAGAACACAGTAATATAGATCAGAATTTCAGCTGACCCTAAAACTAGAAGTGGTGGAGTCTGTGGCCAAGTATGTACTTGTTCTAGAAAAAGAAATCTTGTTTTCTTCAAAATGCATGGCAGTATCCTAAAGCAGGATTTTAAGTGAGTCTGAAGCTAAAGAAGGTGGAGATCCCCAATTGATAAAAGGTCAAAGGATAAACAGGCAATTTTCAGATGAAGAAATTAAAGCAATCTATAATCATATGAAAAAATGTTCTAAATCACTATTGATTAGTAAAATGCAAATTAAAACAACTCTGAGGTACCACCTCACACCTATCAGATTGGTTAATATGGCAGAAAAGGAAAATGATAAATGTTGGAGAAGATGTGGGAAAATTGGGACACTAAAGTATTGTTGGTGAAGTTGTGAACTGATCCAACCATTCTGGAGAACAACTTGGAACTAAGCCCAAAGGGCAATCAAACTGGGTCTATCCTTTTATCTAGCAATAGCACTACTGGGTCTGTATCCCAAAGACATTATAGAAAAGAAAAAGAACCTACATGTATAAAAATATCTATAGCACCTCTTTTTGTATTGGCAAAGAATTAGAAATTGAGGGGATGGCCATCAACTGGGGAATGACTGAACAAGTTGTGGTATATTAATATAATGGAATACTATTGTGCAATAAGAAATGATGAGCAGGTGGATTTCAGAAAAATCTGGAAAGACTTACATGAACCAATGCAAAGTGAAGGGAGTATAACATTGTACGCAGTAACACTGCATACAATTACAATTTATCCTCATAAAAACAACATAAAAACAACACTGTGTGATGATCAGTTATAATAGACTTAGCTCTTCTCAGTAATACAATGATACAAGACAATTCCAAAAGACTTATGATGGAAAATTCTATCCACATCCAGAAAAAGAACTGGTGGAGCTTGAATGAAGATCAAAGCATACTATTTTTACTTTCTTTGTTTTTCCCCCAATGTTATTTTTTCCTTTTTGTTCTGTTTCTTCTTTTACAACATGACTAATGTGGAAATGCACATGTATAACCTATATCAGATTGCTTGTCATCTTGGGGAGGGGAAAGGGAGAAAAATTTTGAATTCAAAATACAAAAAATGAATGTTGAAAACTATCTTTACACATAATTGGGGAAAAAATACTGTTTACAAAAAAAAAAATAAAAAGGTGGAGATTATAGTCAAACATCAGGGCCACATGCCCTACCCAGGAGCAGGCCCAATAGATCCAGCAGAGTGATTTGCCTACCAGAGATGCTGTAGCACCCAAGAAAGAGTAAAAGGGCACCATTGTAAGATATGAGGTGTGCTGTATCCCCAGAGGTATAACTTTTCTTGGTCAAATGTGTTATTTACAAGTGTCCCTCTCCACTAGCGAACTTTATGAGTCTCAACTGTCCCCATTGATGCTGAATGTATTCACATAAGATTATGTTTACTGCTACTTCTCTTACTATGTGATACCAGGAAATGCCTTTGCCAAGAGCTAATTGGGTCTCCTGACTGACTATTAAAAGGTCCAAATTGGGAGAGTCTAGTAAGCTATAGGCTTATGAGCTATAAGACCTACAGACTATCTTAAGCCTCTGGGGGATCCAAAATGTCCATGACAGTAGTGGTGTGTGGCTCTAAGGAATTATGCTTAATTATCAGTGATTCAATCATTTACTCATCAAAAATGTAATGAGTACCTACTATGGGTTAATGACTTCAGTGTATACAAAGAAGAATAACACAAATTCCCTTCACCCACATAGCCCATGGTCCAATAGGGCTTTAAGATGATCACACAAATGGTTATAATAAAAGGCTGGATATGAAAATATAATTAAAGGGAATTCTAAAAGTCATATACATTTATATAACTACTGGCTAAAATAAAACATTAGGTAGAAAAGATTACTTAACCAAATTATTTTAAGACTAAATAAAAGAAACTTGACTAAATGTGGGGTTTCAGGGAGTTTTAAGTAATATTTCTAAGTTGGAAGAATTAAGAATTGCAGAACTCAGAGTTTCAAGAGACCATCTAGTACAATCTCTATTTATGTATCTCATTTGTAGACAGGATTTGGTAGGTTGGATTTTCCATCATATTGATTACATTTCAATTTCATGACTCTCCAAAAGAAGCAGTAGTCAAGAACATGGAATGTAAAATGCATTACCAGTGATTTAGCTACATTAGGAGGCATTATTTTATGTTCAAAAGTGTGCACTGAATATTTACTAAGTGAATCAATTATTGTAAAAATGAAAACTATATTACTTGCTAACCTTTCAGCAGGCAACTCCAAATCCTTAGTTCTAGTCTGTATGTGTTTTAACATAGGTATGGTATTATTCAATATTGCAACAAATGCACAGTTGTACTATAATTTTTTTAAAAGAAATAACATAGCTTAGTTTTTCCATTTAGTGTGCTTTGCTTTTCTATTTGTGCCAAGAGTAGAAATCAGTGGGAAACTGTTTAGCATAAAGATTGCATTTAAATACAACACTCATTATGCTTTGCCACATCCTTCTGAGTTCTGGGAAATAGCAAGAGTGGGCATACACTTATTCTAAGCAATTGTGGTAAATTCACAGAAAAGGGATAGGTGGTCTTTTTTATTATTATTAGAAAACACTGCAATTTATTAGACTACTGCACTGAGGTGCATTCTGTCAAAATAATGTAAATGTGTTCTTTCCTTTCCAATTTAACAATGGCTTCACTTGAATCATACACTTAAAATATTATTGAAGAGGACACCACATTACTGGACTTTAAAGTCCATGACAAATAATGTTAATCTAGCCAAATACAATAGAAATGAAAGATGTTTGATATGTTATCTACCTAAGATTTCAAGGTTGTCATTACTTCTGAAAACTTAAATTCAACTGAACCTCAGCACCTGAAGACATCTTACATAAAGATTCAGCCTGAATAACATTTTATCATATGCTTAGATTACAAACTACACAAGACACCAGAAGATAAAGGGGTAATAACAATGAGTTCTGAAATTTGTGCTGCTGAGATATGGCACTGAATTTTTTAGTGGTACCAATTTTATTTTAAAAGAAGACATTTTTCATATTCCCAAATATAGATAAGCAAGATGCTATAGTGCCAGCCTTGGGAGCAAGGAAAACCTGGGTTCAAATTCCACTCTGACACTTAATAGGTATATTGTCATAGAAATGCCCCTTAACTAACTTCTCTGAGCTTCAGTTTTCTCCTCTAAAAGTTATAACAGCTTGAATGCCAGGCCAAGAATCAGGAAGACCTGAGTTCAAATATGACCTCAGATACTTACTAGCTACATGACCCTTGGCAACTCACTTAACCTCTCTTTGGCTCAGTTTCCTTAATTATAAAACGAGGATAATCATAGCACCTAGTGGCGCCCAAAATTGTTGTGAAGATCAAATGAAATAATTTTAAAGCACTTAGCAAAATGCCTAGCACATAGTAAATAATATGTAAATATTAATTATTATTATCATTATTATCATCTGTAAAAAGGTGAATAACCTCTCTAGAGGTCCAATCTCATAGGACGTCCAAGATGAAATAAGATTATATGTGTAAAATGCTGTGTAAACCTTAAAACATTACATAAATGAGCCTTTGCCATTATCATTAATAATAATAACATAACAATAATATTTTAAATAAATGGTGACATAACAAATACTTATAACCTCCAAGTTACCCACTTGGGGAAAAAAAGACTTCAAAAATATAAAATCTAACAGATGAAATCAAAATTACATGGGAACAGAATGAGGTACAGATCATTCCTGTCATCTTGTCTGCTACTGAAATTGTACCAAGGATGCTTTCAGACAGTCTACAGGAGATGAGTTACAGCCTAATACTTTGATTCAACTACAAAAAGCATTTAGTTGGTTATCCACCTGGGAAATAGCCCATATAACAATTAAACCTAAAAGAAGAGTAGCAGGGCAGTGATTTGTCCTAGGTATATCTTAATCTGAGTCTCCATTTGAAAGAGAAAAAGAACAAGAGAACAGTGATGGTAATAATAATGCAGTACCTACCTACCTCCACAAGGCTGACCAATCAACTGACAAGTACTTATTCAGCACTTATGTGAAAGAAGCAATGTTAGGCACCACAAATACAAATGCAAAAGTGAGACAGATCCTGCCAGTAAGGAACTTGTCTGCTTTATGTTAAAAATGAAAAAACTCACTCAATTACTAGTGACTACCAGTTCCTCCTCCTTCTCTATTACTATAGCTTGAAATTTATTTGCCTTTCTACTTCAACTATCCTTTCTATCAAAAGTTGTCTATCCTCCAGCTTTACTTTTATCTATCTAGTTTGTCTCTCTTATTATTATCTTTCTCTACATCTGTCCTAGAGAAAGATCTGCAGTAGCAAGGATATCAGTGATAAAGGAGAAAGGAAGGGAAGAAGGAAAAACAAAAACAAAAACAAAAACCTTCATACTGAACTTCCTTCCCCCAAAACCAATGCTGCCCCACTAACCCCAAGGATGATGAAGATAATGGTGATGATGATGATAATGATGACAAAGATGAGGATAAGAGTTACTATTTATATAGGACTTTAATAGTTACAAATTGCTTTACAAATATTATCTCATTTTATCCTCATAAAAACCCTGTGAAGTTGTTTTCTATAGATGAAGAAACTGAGGAAAACACAGAGATCAAGTGATTCGCCCAGTATCAATCAATCAATCATTCAGCAGACATTTATTAAGAACCTACTATGTGCCACGGACTGTGCTAAGTAGTGCTAGACATACATACATACATACATACATACATACATACATATATACATAAATAAAAAAGGTCACAAAGATAGTTAAGCGCCTGTGGCCAGATTTAAACCCAGGTGTTCCTGACTCCAGGTCTAGTACTTTAGTGCTGTGCCACCCAGGTACCATTATGGAGCCAGGGAGGGTCTGTAACAAATCCCTAGCCAATATCCCATCTCTTTATCATCCACTCCCTCAGTGCCTAGAATAGCCTGACTGGTTTTCCTCTGAAACAGAGGTAAATATTACTTTTTCCCTTCATAAGCAAAGATTCATCGCTAGTGTCAGAAGACCGTAAGCAAATCATTTAAACTTTCTGAACCTCAGTTTTATCAGCTATAAAATGGGGATAACACCTACCCAATTGATGCCACAAGGTTGTTGTAAAACTCAAAATAATGTGGAAATGCTTTGAGAAGCATAGAGACCTATACAAATATAAGGTGGGATGATGACTACAACAACAGACAATTTTTGACTTTGCTTTTCCCTACAAGAGAACTTAAATGAAATAAAAAGAAATTAGGGGAAGAGAAGAGGATGAAGCCATAGAAGGGAGCCTTATTCTCCCAAACTGACAAGCAGTAAAACAAAACAGACAAAATCTTTAAAAAGCTTCAGGGCTGTGCTAACCCGCCCCCCCCCCCCACCCCCACCCCCACCCCTACCCCTGTGCTTGGTCCGAACCTGCACGGAGGGGCGGGCTCTGGGTGTCCTGCGGCTGCCATGACGCTTTACGGCCAGCAGGGTCGCGAAGAAGCTGTAGGACGGCAGAGGCTTGCGGTGAAGGAGAGGGACCGGCGTTTGGACTAGGCTGCAGCCTTGGCTTTCTTTGATATTCAGAAACGGCTGGGCCTCAATATTGACAAATGGATGACAATTACGAGTGCTGAACAACCTTACAAAATGCCAGCCCGATGCCATGCTTTCGAGAAGGAATTCACTGAGTGTGCCCATGGAATAGGAGGGAGAATTTATTAGCTTCCTTCAAGGCCGAGCTAAAATTCTGTTTTACCAGAAGCCTTTCCTTGAGTCCCTTCCCTCTATTGATCATCTTAAATTTACCATACATACATACATACATGCACACACACACACACACACACACACAAATATAATTTATATATAATTGCTTGCATGTTGTGTCCTCCAATAGATTGTGAGCGCCTTGAAAACTGTCTTTTGCTTTTTTGCATCTTCAACACTTGACACAGTGCCTGACACGTATTGGCATTTATTAAATGCTTACTGGCTGCCTGGTTGGTTGGTACAACTAATGAAGAAAAGAAGCCCTTGCTATGGAACTTTCAAGGATTCATGACTGAGTTCCTCATGATTTGAAGGAGTATGCTAAGAGAGAGAGAGGTACACTGCAATAATAATGTTGGAATTAAGGTGAGGATATTAGGATGTCGATTAAGCTCATAAATAAGTTTTGGTAGCTTCAAACAATCACAGACTAGGAGGAAATTGTACTTATTGAGGTGGTTAAGGAAAGCTTAAAGGATTTCAAGGATCAGTTAGCATGATCCATGGTACATTAGAATCCAGATTAACAATAAACTGCTACAATAGCGGAAGGATCAGAGTACTATCAGACAGCCCTGAAAGCAAGCAGGAAAAAGTCAGAAAACCCAGAGCTTACATGACTAGGAACCTGGCAGAGCAGTCAATGAACCAGTCTGAAGGAATATTTGGCACAGGGTACTACTCTATATTTCAGTTGTACTATATTCAAACACCTAGCTCAATAGTGTAGGCAATGTTTACATGAATTGAAGAAATCAGTACAAATGCATGGAAATAAATCCAGTGAGGAGTTAGAATGCCATTTTTGAAAGTTTTACAATTCATAAGAAATGAAGAATATTAAATAGACAAAGGGAATTCTTAATAATGCTCACATTGTCAAGAAAAATGCACCAGGAACAGGAAAGACAAAGTAAAGCCTAGTAGTGACAATCTCTGAAGAATCAATAAGTAATATTGCCCAAAACATAGTTAGAAAATCTTTTTTTTTTCTATCATTCCCTAAAATACCATGATATATAAACTAAGCTGGCTCCTCAGTAATGCTCAACAACACTTCTACAGTATATTTACCATAAAAGGAAATTTCTTTGAAACACTGAAAACAGAACATAGTACAAATTAATAGAGTACAAAGGGTGCCAATGGAAAGGAACCTTAAAATTAACTTATCTTGAAATGCCAACAAATTCCTGATTTTCAAGGTCAAAGAGGTAACATTATAACTGTCCAAAATGAAGCAGTTTACGTATTAAAAACATTGATTTAAACTGCATACTCTTAATCAAAAACTATGACAAATGAAAGGACATGCTAGAATGTGATATGCAGAAGAACAAGGAACCACCTGGAACCCCCAAATTACCTATTCTGCAATGTTGAGTATACTAAGTATATAAATGATTTAAGAAACTCATTCTTGCTAATGAAACTACAACTAGGCAAGGCCTTTGAGTTGCAAATGTATCAAGCAACAAAAACTTTACAAAGTAAACTAGACTTAAAAGCAATAAAAAATTTTTGACAATGTATAAATGTTATTAGAAGGTAATAAGACTACTATTTGGAATTTGAAGTTTTAATTTGTATGAGGGTCATTGAAAACAAAAAAGGCTCTTAGGAATTTAGGGAAAAGATTTCACCAAAAGCAAACAGAACATCGTAGGATCATAGAGAGCTGGGAAGGTCTATAGAGGGTATCTAGTCCAATGCCCTCTTTTTATATGTGAGGAAATTGAGAACTGGAGAGATTAGTGACTTATTGAGGGTCACAAAGATAGCAAATGGCAGAGGTGGGATGGGTTCTCTGATCGTAAAGTCATTGCTCTTTCTACTCTACCATGCTGCTGGGAGAGGTAAACAGAGGTGGGAGAGAAGAACGATTTATCATTTCTTAAAATTAGAGAACACGTTGAGTAAACTTATGAAAAGAAAAAAAAAAGAGAGAACAATACCACAGTGACTCAGATCAAGTAAACAAAAAAGACAAAAACAGCGCTAACTACTCAATGAATATAATCAAACTTGGCACCTAGAAGAGAAAAGGAAGTTCATTCTTCACATTGCTATAGGGGAGTAAGGGTTTGGAATGATGTATACTCTCAGGAAGTCACTATGTTGGTTTACTTTACCTAACATTTTAAATTTGTTACAAGGGAGAGTACATCTCTTGTGAGAATATATTTAGAAATGACTGCAAAGATTTTTTTTAAAGTAATCAATAAAATATTTTTCAAAGAAAGTAATTTGAGCATCACAAGGAAAGAATTCCACAATTTATTAAGAAAAATAAAGAAAATTACATAAATTGATCTTTCCAGTGGTAGGCCAACAAAATGGATGCTTATAAAAAATATGCAAAATGTATAAAAATATAAAAGACAAAAATTAACAAAATAGAAATTGGATAACAAAACAACTAAATATAACAAAGAAAACTTAAAGAAGTTATAAAAATGAAGAGGGAACGTCCTGGACCAGGGAGATTTACATCAAATATTAAAAAAAAATATTTCCTATATCATATAAACTGTTTTCAAAAGACTGTAGTTAACCAAACTTTTTTTTTTCCCAATGAAAGAATTATGGTTTTTACTCTAAAACCAAGGAGGGGGAAAAGCAGATAAAACGTATCAATATCATTAATGAAAATTCATACAAATATATTAAATATAAATAAAAGTAAAAATCTACAGTATTTTATTCTTTATCTTTCAATTTTTTTTTCCAATTTCATGTAAAACAATTTTAACATCCCTTTTTAAAATTGTGATTCTAAATTATCTCCTTCACTTCCTTCTCATTGAGAAGGCAAGGAATTTGACGTAGGTTATACATGTGCTGTCATGCAAAACGTATTTCCATATTAGTCATGTTGTGAAAGAAAGCACAGGAAAAAAAAAGAAAATAAAGTAAAAAATAATATGCCTCAATCTAAATTGAAACTCTATCAGTTGTTTCTCTGAAGGTGGACAGGATTTTTTCCATAAGTTATTTAGAATTATCTTGGCAGAAAAGCTAAGTGATTCCCAGCTGATCATCCTGATGATAATTGCTGTTACTGTGCACAATATTCTTCTGATTCTGTTCACTTTACATCAGTGAATGTAAGGTTTTTCCAGGTTTATTTGAAATCTGCCTGCTCATCATTTCTTATTGTACAATAATATTCCATCACAGTCATACGCCACAACTTGTTCAGCTATTCCTCAATTGATGGGCATCTCCTCAATTTCCAAATCTTCACCACCACAGAAAGAGCTGCTATAAATATATTTGTACGTATAAGTCCTTTCTTTGCCATTTTTTTTTTTTCATCTCATTGGTATACAGACCCAGTAGCTGTATTGGTGGGTCAAAGTGTATGCACAGTTTGATAGGCATTTGGGCATGGCTCCAAATTGCTCCCCAAGGTAGTTGGATCAGTTTCACAACTCCAAACACCACCAACAATGAATTAGTGTCCTAATTTTTGTATACCCCTCCAAAATTTGTCATTTTCCTTTTCCTCCACATTAGCCTTTCTGGTGGGTATGGAGTGGTACCTCAGAATTGTTTTAATTTGTATTTCTCTAATCAATAGTGATTTAGAGCAGTGCTTCTAAAACTTTTTCCACTTTTGACCCCTTTTCCTGTTTTGGCAGTGTTCATTGGCATTGCATGACCTGAGGGCATGCACAGTGCAAAGTGTGCATGCTTTGTGTTCAGAACCAAGGCTGCACAAAGCAACATGGGCAAGAGCTGCCAAAAACACCTCAGGTTCATTGTGTGTTTGATTTTTAATTAATTTTGGGTTGTTGTACATTCAAAAACCTTTTACCTTTGCCAAATATTTTGTGACCTCATATGGGGTCACGTTTAAGAAGCGCTCATTTTAAAACATCTTTATATGACTATAAGTAGCTTTGATTTCATATTTTTTTATTGTCTAGAGATATTTTAAATGGAATTTATCTTTCCATCTCTTGCTGTTGGATTTTGTTGGTAGAAGATAGATTTATGTGAGTTTAGTTTATATCCTACAACTGTGCTGAAGTTGATTGTTTTTTCAACTAGTTTTTTTAGTTGATTCTCTAGGGTTCTCGAAGTATAATATCATATAATCTGCAAAGAGTGATAGTTCTCCCCGCCTCCATTGCCTGTTTTTTCCTCCTTCAATTTCTTTTGCTTGTCTTATTGCTATAGGTAGAATTTCTAGTAAAATATTGAATAATAGTGGTGATAATGGACATCTTTATTTTACCCTTGATATCACTGGGAATGCTTAAAATTTATCCCTCTTACAATTGATGCTTGCTCTTGGTTTTGATAGATACTACTTATCATTGGGACAAGGTCTCCATGTATTCCTAAGCATTCTAGTATTTTCAATAAGAATGGGTGTTGTATTTTATCAAAGATTTTTTTCTGTATATTTTAATGTAATCTTATGATTTTTGTTGTTTTTGTTTTGACATGCTCAATTATCCTGATAGTTTTCCTAATATTGAACAAACTCTGCTTTCCTGCCTGGTCATAGTGTATGATCTTTGAGATATATTACTGTAGTCTTTCTCGTAGTATTTTATTTAAAATTTTTGCATCAATATTCATTTAGTAAATTGGTCTATTGTTTTCTTTCTCTGGTTTTGCTTTCCCTGGAAAGTATCAAAACCATATTTGTATCACAAAAGGAATTTGGTAGACCTCCTTCTTTACCTTTTTTTTTTTAAAACAGTTTAAATAGTATTGAGAGTAATTATTCCTTAAATGATTGGGGAAATTCCCTTATAAATCCATTTGGTCCTGGGTGTTTTTTTTTTCTTAGGCAACTCATTTATGGCTTGTTCCATTTCTTTTTCTAAGATAGCATTATTAAAGTTTTCTATTTCCCCCTCTGTTAATTTTGGCATTTTATATTTTTTGTAAATACTCATTTCACTTAGATTATCAGTTTTACTGTCACATAATTGGGCAAAATAACTCTTAATAATTGCTTTAATTTTATCTTCATTGGTGACACATTTACCCTTTTCATTTTAGATACTAGTAATTTGGTTTTCTTCTCTTTTTTAAGTCAAATTAGTAAATGATTTATCTATTTTATTGTTTTTTTTTCATACAACCAGCTCCTAGTTTTATTTATTAGTTCAATTTTTTTTAACTTTCAATTTTATTAATCTCTCCTTTGATTTTTAGGATTTCTGTTTTAGTATTTAATTGGAGATTTTTAATTTATTTTCTTTTTCTAATTTGTTTAGTTATATGTGCAATTCATTGATCTGTTCTTTCTCTATTCCTTTAGCTCCCTCTTCACTGAAAATGTTTCTTTTCACCCTTTAACTATAACTGAGAAGTAGTTATAGTCAATGGATTTGTCAAACAGCATCTGTTCCCGAGTCCAGTGCCAGCACAGGGGTCTCCTGTAATCTTTTTTTCTGAGAAGCTGCCAGGTCTTCTTACTATCTCTGGCTTGAGAACTCTTGCAGTTGATGCTGCTTCTGTTCCCACCACGCAGTCTCACCACTGGTGTTTCATCCATGTGGGTTCTGGGCCAGCATTCACCTTTGTGTCATATATCTCTCTTTCCAACCTTCTAAGTTTTCTTGGCCTAGAAGAATGTCTCACTCTGATTTTTGTTGGCTCTGCTGCATCAGCATTTGATTTAAGGCATTATTTTAAAGCCATATGCAAGGGAATGTTGGGAAAGCTTGTCTGAGTGCTTTCTCTTATCACCATCTTGGCTCCACCCCTAAAAGTCCTCTCCTATCTTTATATATAGAAATCTTTAGCTCATATTTGTTGTGAACTGTCCATGTTAAGAATAGGAGATGAGAATAAAACATATTTTCAGGTGAAAAAAATATTTTCAAACCATAGGATCATAGAACCATAGCTGTAGAATAGAAGAATTCCCTCATTTCACAGATGAGGAAACTTAGTTCCAAAAGATAGATGACTTATCCAAATTATGAAAAGCATCTTTCCTTTGTTTCCACATTTCAAAAAAAAAATTCAATCTGTTTAGTTTCAATCAATCGCAATATCTTTTTACTTGGATTTATCCAGATTAACTAAAAAGCAGCACCAAGTTTCAGGTAATACCTTTTATAGGCCCATTTAACATTGACAGACACACTTTTTGAATTTAAAAATGTGCTTTCTGGAAGCCAATGAAAGACATTCTTTACCCTGAATGTGTGTCTGTCAATACAGCACCAGTAGTCTAATAACAGGTATTATCAGATATGTGGCTTTGAGATTCATGTAACCAGATTTGTGTAGCTATGACTCAGTAAAACTGTACAGGAAAAATTTACTGTGACTGCCTTATCACTGTCCTGATAATTTCCCAATGCATAGATTGCATGTATAGTAACTACTTTCATATTGTCATTCCTAGCTCCAAAATTATAATAAGCAGCCCTCAACAGAGGTTTTGTTGAGTTATTTTTCAGTTACATCTGATTCTTCATGACTTCTTTTGAGATTTTCTTGGCAAGGATACTGGAGTTGTTTGCCATTTCCTTCTTCAGCTCATTTTACAGATGAGAAAACTGAGGCAAGCAAGGTTAAGGTGACTTGCCCATGGTCACATAACTAGTAAGTGTTTGAAGCCAGATTTTGAACTCAAGAATATAAGTCTTCTTGACTCCAGGCCTGGCACTCTATCCACTGTGCCACCTAGCTGAGATTAGTAATGTCTAATTACAGTTTATAATTTCTCAGATATTTTTGCCTGGAAGAAAAAAAAACAGAATTAAAACAGAAATTTTACAGATAATTAGGTGGAGTATTTAAGATGAAGTTTTCTAAACTTATCATTCAATAATCCAATTCATTTTATAGGTGGTCAAGTAATATTTATTAAGTGCCCAAATGTGCATGGAATTTCCACAGACTACTCAAAGATATCCACAAGTGCTGTCAATGACATAGATAATTCAAATCAACAATGAGCATTTATCAAGGATTCTGCTAATTTCAGGATGATATACCAAGGTTAAATAGGAATTGTTCCCTACACTGACTTATTGACCCTAGGACACGTCTAGTAGTTCCTATAGACTAAAAAGAAATTATTTTATCCTAAAGTAAAAGAGAAAGATGATTATTTTCAATAAGCTGTGTATTTGAAATAGCATGGGTATGAGAAGAAGCCATTTAGGGGAGAGAAGGTAAGGAAAAAGCTAGTACAGTAGAAAATATTTTACTATTTTAGTTACTTTGAAAGATAAGAGAATGTAGGGAAGTATAAGTGCCATGAAATTGTGTAAGTTTCTTTGTGGGACAGAGGCCTGGGAGTGGGAAAGAGTTAAACAGTATTTTCAGGGCATTCTGAACTTAAGTATCTGAAAGAGTTTGAGACATGCTGTATCTGGAATCTAGGGTAGTTTTAATCACAACTAAAAATGAGTTTAAAATATCATTTCTGAAGATGTATTTTGCTATTATTATAGACCAGTATTAACTGACTGCAAGTGATAAAGTTGATACTGTTTTGCCCAAATTTCCTAAAAACACTTGTTTCTAAATAATGTAGCTAATTTCTAGCACATTGCTTATTTACAAATTTGCTTAATGACTATGTATATATTAATTTTTAGAAGTGTCTATTCAACATAATAATTAAAACATACAATTTATGATAATATAAGTATTTCATTGTCATGGAAGCCTAAAACCCAAGGCAGATTCAGAAGACATGGAAAATTAATTACTAATTAAATTTAATGTAATTGTATTACAAAAAAAAGTATAAAATTCATCCAGAATAGGAGTGTCAGGAAAGGTCTTTCTAAATATATATTTTTAAAACAATTGTCTTAATTTATATTATTTTCCTAGGAATCTTTGAAAGCTTTAGTCCCTCTTGTTTATCCTTATGTGTATACAAAGACATACACATATATACATATGTATGTATGCATATATATTTGTGTATATACATACATAAATGTATATATGTGTGTATATACACATACATACAATGCGAACCAGGAATCCATTTAGAAAAGTAGCACTTTGGGGGGCGGCAGAGCCAAGATAGTGGAGTAAAAGCAGTGACTTGCTTGAGCTCTTCCCCAAACCCCTCCAAATATCTGTAAAAAATGGCTCTAAACAAATTAAAAAGCAGCAGAACCCACAAAAAGAAAGAGTGAAACAAATTTCCAGCCTAAGACAACCTGGATGGTTGATTGCAAAGGTCTATTGTGCCAGGCTGGGAGAGGAGCCCAGTTCAGCATGTGCCACACAGTCAAAGACAGGGCCTCAGAGAACCTGGAGTAGTCCTCGGGGGATTAAATCTAGGTGAGCTGTGGTGGTTTTCAGACTTCTCAACCCACGAACACCAAAGACAACTTATAAGGTCAGTAGGAAAAGTCTGACCACAGTGAGAGAAGACCTTGGTCTCAGCCTCACTCCTGACATAGCCCCGGGGCAGTGGATGCTTCTGGAGCTCTCAACCCAGAGACAGAGGGGGTGGATCAAGCTGCTTATCAGAGGGGGTTTGCAGGGATCTCTTTGCTGGTGCTGAGGCAGGATTCTCTTTATTTGCCCATGCTTGCATCTGCGTCACAGTTCTGGGTGGTGGTCCTGGGGTGAAGAGGAGTGCTAGTGGAACTTGTGGTGGCAGAACAGAAGGAATCCTCCTCAGTTCCAAGGCAGAAAAGAGTGCTTATGGTGACTTGTAGACCAGAGCCCAAGTCAAGAAAGGAGTGAACACCTCACCCTTGATCATACCACCTTGGAAGAACTGAAAATTTACAGGTCCCTAGAAGTATCTCTGAAAACAGCTGCACAGCACCCCTGAAGCTTGGGAAAGTACATTCTCCACACTGGAAGCAGACCCCTACAATAACAAGGAGTTTATAACTCAAGTAATTAGCTGGGATCATGAGCAAACTGTGCAAAAAAAGTCAGACCATAGAATTTTTCTTTGGTGACAAAGAAGATCAAAACATACAACCAGAAGAAGACAACAGCGTCAAAGCTCCTACATCCAAAGCCTCCAAGAAAAATGGGAATCAGTCCCAGGCCATGGAAGACCTCAAACAGAATTTTGAGAAGCAAGTAAGAGGAAAAACTGAAAGTGATGAAAGAAAATCATGAAAGACAAGTCAACAGCTTGCTAAAGGAGACCCAAAAAAATACTGAAGAAAACACCTTAAAAAAATAGCCTTACCCAAATGACAAAAGAGGTCCAAAAAGCCAATGAGAAGAAAAATGCCTTAAAAAGCAGAATTGGCCGAATGGAAAAGGAAGTCCAAAAGCTCGCTGAAGAAATTACTTCCTTAAAAATTAGAATGGAACAAAGGGAAGATAGTGACTTTGTGAGGAATCAAGAAATTGTAAAACAAAACCAAAAGAATGAAAAAAATAGAAGACCATGTGAAATATCTCATTGGAAAAACAACAGACCTGTAAAATAGATCCAGGAGATATAATTTAAAAAGTATCGGATTATCTGAAAACCATGACCAAAAAGAAAGTGTAGATATCATCTTTCAAGAAATTATCAAGGAAAACTGCCCTGATATTCTAGAACCAGAGGGTAAAATAGAAATTGAAAGGATCCACCAATAACCTCCTGAAAGAGATCCCCAAAGGAAAACTTATAGGAATATTATAGCCAAATTCCAGAATTCCCAGGTCATGGAGAAAATATTGCAAGCAGCCAGAAAGAAACAATTCAAGTATGGTAGAAACACAATCATGATAACACAAGATTTAGCAGCTTCTACATTAAGGGACCTGAGGGCATGGAGTATAATATTCCGGAGGGCAAAGAAGATAGGATTACAGCCAATAATCACTTACCCAGCAAAACTGAGTATAATCCTTCAGGGGAAAAAATGGACATTCAATGAAATAGAGGACTTTCAAGCATTCTTGATGAAAAGACCAGAGTTGAATATAAAATTTGACTTTCAAATACAAGACTCAAGAGAAGCATGAAAAGGTAAACAGGAAATGGAAATCATAAGGGACTTCTTAAAATTAAATTGTTTACATTCCTACATGGAAAGATGATATTTGTAACTCATGAGACTTTTGTCAGTATTAGGGTAGTTGGAGGGAAAAATTATATGTATGTATGTGTAGATAGATAGATAGATAGATAGATAGATAGATAGATAGATAGATAGATAGATAGATAGATAGATAGATGGCACAAGGTGAGTTGAAGATTAAGGGGTAATATCTGGAGAAAAAAATTAAGGGGTGAGAGAGGATTATACTTGGAGAAGGCAAAAGGGAGAGGTAGAATGGGGTAAATTACCTCATATAAAACAGACAAGAAAAAGCTTTTTACAGTGGAAGGGAAGTGGGGGAAGGTGAGAGGGAATGAGTGAATCATATTATTATCAGATTTGGCTTAAGGAGGGAATAACGTACACACTCAATTGCGTATGGAAATCTATCTAACCCTACAGGAAAATAAGGGGGAAGAGGATAGGAGAGCAGGCGGATGACAGAAGGGAGGGCAGTTTTGGGGAGGGGCAAATCCAAAGCAAGCACTTCTGAGGAGGAACAGGGTTAAAAGAGAGAATAGGATAAATGGGAGGCTGGATAGGATGAAGGGATATATAGTTAGTTTTTCACAGCATGACTACTATGGAATTGTTTTGCATTTCTGCAAATGTGTAACCTGAATTGAGTTGCTTGTCTTCTCAATGAGGGTGGGTGAGGAGGGAGGAAGGGAGAAAATTTGGAACCCAAAGTTTTAAAAACAAATTTTAAAAATTGTTTTCACGTGCAACTGGAAAATAAGATATACAAGCAATGGGGTATAGAAATCTATCCTGCCCTACAGGAAAATTCAAGTGGAAGGGAATAAGGGGGGGTGATAGAAAGGAGGGCAGATTAGGGGAAGGGGTATTCAGAATGCACACCATCTGGGGATGGGGGGAAAGATGAGATGGGGGGAAAATTTGGAACTCAAAATCTTGTTGAAGTGAATATTGAAAACTAAAAGTAAACAAATTAATAAATGTTTAATATTAAAAAAAGAAAAGTAGCACTTTTAAAAAGAATTTCTTGCAGAAGAATACACACTCTTTCAGTATTCACGTACAAAAGAAATTATTCCCAGTTATCCCAGTGTCAACAATAACCTGTGTTTCCAAAGCTTAATTTGGATTGCATAGTTTTCCTTTGTATGGTGAAGGAAGGGCATCAATTCAGTTACATACATGCTCTGAATAATAATGTAAAGTAACTAGAAACAACAATATTTTGCCAAAAAAAATGTAATAATCATGAACATATTCATTGCAAATTGACTAATGTCATAGTTTTTTTCTGCATCACTGCTCTCTTTTGTCAAGCAAGGAATTTGTATGAAAACAAGACAACATTCAGGAAAGAAAAGAATCCAACCAACCAAATGTTTGAGGCCAGTGAATAATTAGGTAGAAAAAGAAATTTGATACTCAATCCAATTTTTACCTCCCATTTTACATAATGCAGTAACCTGTGTCTAGGGCTAGAGAGGAAAGAAACATTTTTGGGGGTCCTCTAGTAGGCAAAAAAGATGGCAGAGAGTACAAAAAGAATGTCTATTACATAAAAACACACATTTAAGCACTCTTTCAGATATTATAATGTATTTTTAAATGGTTCCGGAGCAGAACCTAACTTCTTAACTTGATTCAAAGTTATTTAAGGACAAAGAATATGTCTTACTTATCAAACCATCCTTCTGTGATATATTGTATACATATCTGACCATTTTGAACCACCTACCTTGAGCCCATTGGTTTGAAAACTGAACTATTCAATGCTTAACATTATAGATTGAGGGCTGAAAATGATCTTCAAGATAGGATAGACCATATAAAAATGTACATACCCTTTGACCAGCAATAGCACTTCTAGGGCTGTATCCCAAAGAGATCATAAAAATAGGAAAAGGACCACATGTACAAAAATATTTATAGCAGCTCTTTCTGTAGTGGCAGAGAATTGGAAATTTAGAGGATGTCCATCAATTGGGGAATGGCTGAACAAGTTGTGGTATAGGAATGTAATGGAATACTATTGTGCTATAAGAAATGATGAGCAGGCAGACTTCAGAAAAACCTGGAAAGACTTGTATGGATTGATGCTGAGAGAATTGAGCAGAACCAGGAGAACATTGTACACAGTAACAGCCATGTTGTGTGATGACTAACTTTGATAGACTTAGCTCTTCTCAGCAATGCAATTATCTAAGACATCTCTAAAAGTCTCATAATGGAAAATGTTGTCCACATCCAGAGAAAGAACAATGGAATTTGAATACAAGTGAAAGCATACTGTTTGTTCTTTTTTTTCTTCTATTTTGTTTCTTCTTTCTTGTGGTTCCTCCTATTAGTTCTAATTCTTCTTTACAACATGACTAATGTGAAAATATGTTTCATAGGAATGTAATAGAAAGCCTATATCAGATTGCATGTCAACTTGTGGAAGGAGGCGGAGAGGGAGGGGGAGAAAACGTAAAACTCAAAAGTTTATGGAAGTTATTGTTGAAAACTAAAAATTAATTAATTTTAAAAAAGATAGTTTAGCCCAGTGGGGTCAAACTCAAGTGGGCATAGGGACTACCAAACCATACAGAGTTTCCTTTGGGTGTAAATATTGACTTAGAAAACCACATATTAACATTATCTATGTTCTATTGTATTTTACTTATATTGTTAAACATTCCCCAATTATATTTTAATCTAGTTCAGGCTGCTGTTGGAAAACGCCTATGTTTAACATCATTAATGTAGCCCATCACTCTCATTTTATAAATGAAAAAACTCCGGCCATATGGTGACTTGTTCAAGTCTATACAAGTAGTACAGAAGATTTAGAATTTGAAGCCACATCATCTGACTTCACATCCAGAATTCTTTGCATGGCACCATGCTGTACCTATCTCATTTGAAGAAACTAAAAGTCATTCCCCTACTACTAATCAGTGTGAAATTGTGATGTTGGTGTTTGCTAAATAGTGATCCAGATATCTAGTAAAAAGATAATAGGGATTATTGTATAGCTATGGCTATTGTCTGTACCAAAGAACACAGCCCAGAAAGAACAAATCATTTACTGAAGGGGTGTCAAATTCAAATAGAAGCAGGCCACTAAACCATCTATAATGATAGCTGGAATACATATTGATTTAGAAAACTATCTATTCATATAACCTATGTTTTATTATTTTTCTATTTATTTTGTTAAATATTTTCAAATTCTATTTTAACCTGGTTCCAGATTCACTTAAGAGTGTTGTGAGTTGCAGGTGGCTGGTAAATGAGATTTTTTTGTATGGTTTATATTTACTGAATCCCCATGGATATACAGAAAACATTTGCTTTTTGTTTTTATATAGATGCATTTATTAATGAAAGGCAATATGGTGGTCAAAAAGTTAGGAAGATCCAGGTTCAAACCCCACTGTTGATATAAATTGATAAATTGTCTGTATGATCCTAGGCAAATCATTGAACTAAAATCCACAAGCAAGTATCTAAGTTAAAACTTTAAGTTTCAGAACAGATATCAATCTAAATCAGTAAAGAAAGTTTCTTCCCAGAGAGGAGAATTAAATCATGTCTGGCCAAAGAGGAAAAAAAAAATTGGTTATGTTATGGTCCATTGGTAGTGATTGTCACCTAGAAAATTGTAGATTACTGTTTTCTAAACAGAAGCCTAGATTCTAACTCTAGTTTAACAAATCTGTGATACTCTTGGTCTTTTTCATTAATTTGGCTCAAACTGTTGTCAACATAATATCCAGATTCAAATAAGAAATTTGCTTGAATTCTTCAATTTGAAAATTAAATCATTCAAATGTAAGCTCAGATAAACTGCTACCTCCTACATAAGGAGTTTACTGATTTGAACACTACTCAGGTACTAATTAGGCTCCGCTTTCCCAAAAATTAACTTACATTTAATTTTTATATATGTTACATTTGTTTCTATGTACACATGTGCTTTACTCCAACAAAATTTAAACTTCTTGAAGGCAAGGTTTTTTTGTTTTGTTTTGTTTTCATCTTTGTATTCCCAGACCAAAACATAGTAACTGCCATATAATATGTGCTTAATGATAGAATAAGTGAATGAAAAAAGGCATTTATAATGAAGTATTTGGAGGAGATAGTAAAGCTGATGACTTTTCACAGCTGTGCCTCACTTGAATCCAATTCATTTGCAAGTCAAGACATCACCTTCCTGATGTGATTGATCCTCTTTGAGAATGAAAGATGAACAACTGAAGGCTAAGTATTGTGATAAACCCTGTTGATACCAACAGAAAAGTGAGATGGTCCTTGCTTTCAAGGAGGTCACATTCTAAAAGGCCAAGACAACACAGAGAGGAACCCCCAGTATTTGTAAAAGATGATGTAGAATGAAGGCCTGTATAAACACTGGTTTCAACTATGCAAATGAAGACACTAGCCCCAAAGAGTTGAAACCATTTTTCCTAAGGTCATAATGCCCAGACTTGAACTTAAGTTTTATGTTCTATGACAACAAGTTCAGTATTCTTTTTACTACACCAAACTGCCACGCCTTCCACTTTTGTTTTTTGTTTTTTGTTGTTTCTTTTTTTGTTAGATGGTTGTGTGTGTAAGGGGAGAGATATTCAGGGGGTTATAGAGTTCTCAGATTTAGGAAGGACTTCAACAGTCTTCAAATGCTAACCTGAATGGAATACCCTCTACAATATAATGGGCATCAGCAGCCCTTGTTTGAAGACCTCTTTAGAGGTACCCACTTTTGGAAGCAATTCATCCTATTTTTTCATAATTCCAAAAGAGGAACACATTCTCATGAATAACTAATCTGATTCTAAAGAGGAAGATGGGGAGTTCTAATGTCACATTTTTCTTCTCCTCAACCTTAAAAATAGGTCTCGTTTATCTAGTGCTTTGTCTCCCAATTATTGTTTTGCTTTCTCTTTTTATACCATTCTCCTCCATTCAAAAAACAAAAAAAAAAAACATAACCGTTGTTACAAATATACATAGTCAAGCAATTCAAATTTCCACATTGTTCATGTCTAAAAATAAATGTCTCTTTGGGAATCATGAATCTATCACTTTCTGTCAGGAAGCAGAAAGCATGGATCATCATCAGTTCCCTGGAATCATGGTGCGATCTTTGAAAAAGAAAAACAGATGGAACAGAGGGAGACACCATATACCATCAAGCTTCAGATACACTGGGCAATCTCAGGAACTCATATGGATGAATCAATCCATGTGCAAACATTTATAAAACATCTACGATGTGCCAGGCACTGTGCTTGACACAAAAGGATACAAATACAAAGACTAAAATGATCCATAATTTTAAGGAACTTAATACCTTTTGCAGGAGACATAATATGCAAACATAAATCTGAGAACAGGGATCCAGACAAGACCTATGACTTAATTGGTATTAGGAGGAACTCTCAGGTAAAGAAATTCTCTCAAATAGTGAAAATTATCACTTTTATCTACAGCATCTATTCTTGAAGTGTTTCCTGGAGTACTGAGTTTAAGTGACTTATCCAGGGTCTTCCACCCGGTATGTATCAGAGATGACATTTGAATCCAGATCTTCCTGACTTAGAGATGAGGTCTTTGGCCTGCTATACATAAATGAATGAATGAATAATTAAATAAATGAGCAAATGAATGAATAGATAAATGGTAGTTAGGGATGACAACTACTGACTTATTATTAAAATGCTGCTGTTAATTCTCAAATAGAGAAGAATACTTTTCCTAAGGGACCTGCATATTTATATGTAAAGATATATTCAGAAAGCTATAGCCATCTAGAGATCTGTAGAGATAAACACACATACATGCAAACTGTACTCACATCATGCATTGGCATATTTAAAAATTCAAAGACATATTATGTCATATATTTGGTCATTCTTTGCATTCATTCAGGTCACAGCTTCTGTACGGTTTAGAAACCTGCAATGGCTAAAGGAAATGAGTCAGCTGGTAGCCAACTTTCTGAACATAAACTAATATGTGTTTGCATATCGATAGCTACACATTTCCAAGAGCTAAAATACTCAACTATTGGTTTTTATCTTCTCTAAAAACATTAAAGCATATTAAAAAAACAACAACAACAGTGAAATAGGAACAGTTTTAACTAGCCTATAAGTTAGTGAATACCATAAAATGCCCCAGTGGAGCTCCTTAGAATTGTGTTTGCCATCTCTAAGGCTCTCTTTAACCATCATTTTGCTTTCTCTTAAAATCGTTCATTAGAGAGTGCAGTTCTATTGATTTCAGGATGACACCACGATGATTGTTCCTTTTCTCCTGAAATGCTTTATAACCTTGGTCATACTTTGAGCACTCTTTTCAACAGATAACATCTCTTTTGCCACCAAATGTGTAGGGAGCCTTGCAAGATTCTTGGTATCTACATACATGAAGAAAAACAAAAAAAAACAAAAACAAAACAAAATAAAATAAAACCAAAAAACATGCACCCAAAGTCAGTCAGTCATCAACAAGTCTTTATTAAGCATGTGCTATACTCCAGGGATAGTGATAACTGCTAGTGCTACAAAGAAAGAGAAAAAAAAAAAAGAAAGCTTATCATTTTTTTTTAGGCAGTTGGGGTTAAGTGACTTGCCCGGGGTCACACAGCTAGTAAGTGCCAAGTGTTTGGTCTGAGGCTGGATTTGAACTCAGGTCCTCCTGACTTCAGGGCCAGTGCTCTTTCTACTGAGCCATCTAGCTGCCCCAAGAGACCCTATCATCAAGCATCCCATATTCTAATAGAGGAGAAAAACCTGAAGATGACCAGGTTCATGTAGGGTGTATACATAGTAGATGAAATGTGGTTTCAATGAGGACTGTACTAGTGACTTGCAGAATAGGGCCTCCTATAGAACAAGGAATTTGAGTTGCATGAGCTGGGGAAGGTGAGAGACAGAAGTATGGAGGGAGTATATTTCAGGAATGGAGGGTACAGTCAATGCAAAGGTTGGGAGATAGTTACATGGACAAGGAGTAGCAAGTAGGATGGTATAACTGGATCACAATGTGAATGAAGGGGAGAAAATTATAAGAACATTGAAAAAGCAAGAAGAAAGCAATTTGGGAAGAACTTTAAATACCAACATAAGATTTTCATGCAAATAAAAACCCTTTTGGGTACTTTCAGCTTATAGACTAAAGAAGATAGACTCTCGGGGCAGCTAGGTGTGGCAGTGATAGAGCACTGGCCCTGAAGTCAGGAGGACCTGAGTTTAAATCCGGCCTCAGACCAAACACTTGACATTTACTAGCTGTGTGACCCTGGGCAAATCACTTAACCCCAATTGCCTAGAAAAAATAAATAAAAGAAGCTAAACTCTTTTCTTTCTCTCTATTAAACCTCTCAACCACTGGAGGAAAATAAGCATAAAGTAATTGAGCAACAATAATTGAACATTCCAACAATCTTCCCTCCTACACTTAGCTTTTATCACCCAGCAATGTGGGTCTCTTTCTAGTTTTCTTCTCTGCCTACTTTACTGGCTCCATTTTCTCCTTTCAATTTGGGCCACATTTTGTGGAATATTCTTTTCTCTCATTGGTATCTCTTTCTCGAATTTATCTTCATAACTTGAACTACTATTTTTTTTAACTGTCTTCCACATCTTTGACTCTAGTCATGATCAGTCTTATAAAATCAAGATCCATTATCTCCAATGATTTTGTGTACTTATTTATTTATTATTGGAAAGTTTACACTATCACCTCAGGTAACATATTCTGAACTAAAATATGTAACTTCCCCTCTTAAAATAGTTTTTCTCTTCTTTGGCCCTTTCACTCACATTCAATATTTCTGACTTTAGGGACACTATTTTTGGTCACAGGGCTAGACTTCTTACCTCATATGATTATGAGGAATCAATGGATCAATCATTAAGTATTTATTAAATACATACTATCATACTATGGGTCAGGCACTGTGCTAAGCATTTGGAACACAAAAAACATAAGTGAATTTCCCCACCCTTAATGAGTTTACTTTCTAACAGGGAGTAAGGGAACATGTACTTACATATATACAGTGTCCCAAAAGTCTTACGGCGGCTTTAAACTTAAAAAGCGTGATGTAACCAAAGGAATGCTTCATAGAACTTGAGACAATACTAACAAAAGTCATCTTATTTTTCAAAATTACATGCAAATATAGTTTTCAACATTAATTTTATAAAATTTTGGCTTCCAAATTTTTCTCCCTCCATTCCTTTCCTACCCCCCCCAAGACAACAAGCAACCTGATATAAGTTACACATGTGCAGTCATGGAAACATATTTTCATATTAGTCATGTTATGAAAGAAGAAACAGAACAAAAGGAAAAAGCCACAAAAAAGCAAACAAAAAAAGTGAAAATAAAAGAATTTAATCTGCATTCAGACTCCATAGTTCTTTCTCTGGATGTGGATAGCATTTTCCATCATGAGTCTTTTGGAATTGTCTTGGATCATTCTATTGCTGAGAAGTACTAAGTAAATCATAGTTGAGAATCACAGTGTTACTGTTACTGTTTACGATGTCCTCCTGGTTCTGCTCACTTCACCCAGCAAAAATTCAAGTAAGTCTTTCCAGATTTTTCTAAAATCCACCTGGTCAACATTTCTTGTAGTACAGAAGTACTCCATTACATTCATGTAGTACAATTTCTTCAGCCATTCCTCAATTGATGGACATTCCCTCAATTTCTAATTCTCGGCCACTACAAAAAGAACTGCTATAAATATTTTTGTACATGTGGGTCCTTTTCCCATTTTTATCATCTCTTTGGATTACAGAACTAGTAGTGGTATTGCTGGATCAAAGGGTATGCACAGTTTGGTTGCCCTTTCAGTATAGTTCCAAAGTGTTCTCTAGAATGGTTGGATCAGTTCACAACTCCACCAACAGTGCATTAGTATCCCAATTTTCCCACATCTTCTCTAATATTTATCATTTTCCTTTTCTGTCATATTAGCCAATCTGATAGGTGTGAGGTGGTAGCTCAGAGTTGTTTTAATTTGCATTTTTATTATCAATACTGATTTAGAGCATTTTTTCATATGACTATAGATAGCTTTAATTTCTTCATTTGAAAACTGCCTGTTCATATAATTGACTATTTGTCAATTGGAGAATGACTTGTATTCTTATGGATTTGACTCAGTTCTCTATATACCTGAGAAATGAGAACTTTATCAGAGACACTTGCTATAAAGATTGTTTCTCATCTTTCTTCTTTCCTTCTAATACTGGCTACACTAGTTTTGTTTGTGCAAAAACTTTTTAATTTAATATAATCAAAATTATCCATTTTGCATTTCATAATGTCCTCTATCTCTTATTGAGCTATAAGTTCTTCCCTTCTCCTTAAATCTGAAAGGTAAACTATTCCTTGGTCTCCTAATTTGCCTACAGGATCACCTACAGTATCACTGTTTATGTCTAAATCATATACTCATTTTGACCATATCCTGGTATATGATGTGAGATGTTGTTCTGTGCCTAATGTCTGCCATACTATTTTCAAGCTTTCCAGGCAGTTTTTGTCAAATAGTGAGTTCTTATCCCAGAAGCAGTAGTCTTTGGGTTTATCAAACATTAGATTATTATAGTCATTTACTACTGTGTTTTATGTAACTAACCTATTCCATTGATACACCACTCTATTTCTTAGTCACTACCAAATAGTTTTGATGACTTGTTGCTTAAAAACTAGAGTTTTAGACCTGATACAGCTAGGCCACCTTCCTTTGCATTTTTTTTTTTCATTAATTCTCTTGATGTTCTTGACCTTTTGTTCTTCCAGATGAATTTTGTTATTGTTTTTCTGGTTCTATAAATTTTTTTGGTAGTTTGATTGGTATGACATTGAATAAACAAATCAATTTAGTTAGAATTATCATTTTCTTTATATTAACTCAGTCCACACATGAGCAATTGGTATTTTTCCAAATTGGTATTTTTTTTATATCTGACTTTATTTGTGTGAAAAAATGTTTTGCAATTGTGTTAATTCCTGGATTTGTCTTGGCAGGTGGGCTCTCAAATATTTAATACTGTCAACAGTTTTTTTTTAATGGAATTTCTCTATCTCTTCTTGCTAAGCTTTGCTGATTATATATAGAAATGCTGATTATTTATGTGTTTATTTTATATTTTGCATCTTTGCTAAAGTTGTTAATTATTTCAAGAAGTTTTTTTTTAAGTTGATTCTCTAGGATTCTCTAACTATCCCATCATATCATCTGCAAAGAGTAATAGTTTTGTCTCCTTATAGCCTATTCTATTTCCTTCAATTTCTTTTTCTTCTCTTATTGCTAACATTAACATTTCTAATTCAATATTGAATTATAGTGGTGACATAGGGCATTCTTGGTTCACTCCTGACTTACTGGGAAGGCTTCTGTCTTATCTCCATTACAGATAATGCTTACTGATGGCTTTAGATAGATACTGCTTATCATTTTAAGGAACACTCCCTTTATTGCTATGCTCTCTAGTGTTTTTAATAGGAATGGGGGCTATATATTGTCAAAAACTTTTTCAGCATCTATTGAGATAATCATATGATTTCTGTTGGTTTTGTTAATGATATGAACAATTATGCTAATAGTTTTCCTAATATAGAACCAGCCCTGCCTTCCTGGTATAAATACCACCAGATCATAGTGTACTATTCTGATGATAAATTGCTATAATCTCTTTCCTAATGTTTTATTAAATTTCTGTACATCAATATTCATTAGGCAAATTGGTTTATAATTTTCTTTCTCTGCTTTGGCTCTTCCTGGTTTTATTATCAGCAACATATTTTTGTCCTAAAAAGAATTTGATAGAACTTCTTCATTGCCTATCTTAACAAATAGTTTGTATAGTATTACATAAATTATTCTTTATACGTTTGGTAGAATTCACTTGTAAATCCATCTGGCCCTGGAGATTTTTTCTTAGGGAGTTCATTTCTTAGGGAGTTGTTCAATTTTTTTTTTCTAAAATGGTGTTATTTAAATATTTTATTTTCTCTTCTGTTAATCTGGGCAATTTATATTTTTGTAAATATTCATCCATTACATTTAGATTGTCAGATTTTTTGGCATAGAGTTGGGCAAAATAGCTCCTAATTATTGTTTTAATTTCCTCTTCATTGGTGGTGAATTCATCCTTTTCATTTTGATGACCAATGTCATGAGAATCAGAGTTCTAAAAAAAACCCATCCCCTCAAGTTATCACAGTATATCTCTCCCCATTCCCTTTACCAAAAATCTTGAAAAAACTATTTACACTAACTACCTCAATTTCCTCTCATCTCACTTATTCCTCACAAGGGTAGAGGTCTTCGAAAATTAAATTTTGAATTGATTCTTCTGTCCCATATTTATATTATTGCAGTTGTAGGTCTTATTCCATTTTCATTTTTTCATCTGTTCTTCCTCATTCTTAGAAATATCAATTCATTAAGGAGGCAATGTTGAACCTAAGCAGAGTCCCTATGTGTCCTGATTATTGAGGCTTAGTCCTACCCTTTGCCTTATCATGATAAGTTACTACTTTTAAAGCCAAGTTATACCATCTGTGATTTTATCCTTGATCTCTACCCCTACCCCACAACCATGTGGTTACTGGCTTCCCTCTGAGGTTTACCTGTCTGCTCTCCTACAGTGAATAGCAGTCCTACAAGGTTCAATCTTTGCTCAGAGAAAGCGGTATCTAAATGTATAAATATGAAACCCATTATAATGACCTTCTCTCTTATCATAAGAAAACATTCCCCTTCACACACACACACACACCCATTCAATAAAAGTGTTCTTTAATATTATCATTTCCTTTCCCTTCCTGCAATGAGACCCTACTGATGTTTCTCCTAATACCACCTTCTTCCCTGTCCCTGTTTTTATTCTCTTTTCCCATAGGCCTTAATCTTATTGATAGAAGAAAGAAATTATTATCCTTTATCTGTTCATGTATGGCCTGAGAGGAGAATAAATTTCCAGCTCCATTCTGGCTCTTACCTTGTCTCTTTCATTCATGCATCTTCCCACTGAGCTATCCTGCTCCCACCAGAAAAAAAAAATTAAAAGTATAGATTCACTTACAGTACATCACAGTATTTAATCTATGGGGTATTGATTCAGCTTTTCTTTGTCTTCTCCCAATTACTTAAATTTGCCTGTAAATCTTTATCCTCTGCAGGGCATTTTTGCCCCTTAGACTCAGAGTCCAAAACTGAAGTCAGTCTTTATGTCTTAAAATGATAACATTCTCAAAATATGTGAGTTTCTTTCTTATTCCTTTTTTTGCTACTGCTGTTCTGTTTTATTGACTCAATAGGCATGTATTCTCGGTTTCCTCTCTTGATTATCAGCCACACAGATAGACATAATTTTACCTTACACATGCTATTCTCTTGAACTTTTTGTCAGAAGAAATTTTCACACCAGATGGTTGATCTTCTCAGGATGTAAAATGAGACTTTGCATATCAATGCAAATCTGACAACTGACTTAATCACAAAAGACATATCCTCCTTCATAAAACAATCATCTGGGCAGACATCGATGAACTGAGAGAAAAAAGTCATTTTACTTATGGATTTCTCTGTATCTTTTCTCCACTTGTTAATTAAAAGGGCTAACACTTAGGGCAGTTTTCCAATTATTTAACCTGATACTCAGTTTTCTTCCTTTGATAGGAAAATTAGCTAAGAGAACACTGAACTCATTCCAGAGTGCAATATTTCTTAGGGAGGAGTCTGGCAATAGCAAATCTAGGTACAGATTTCAAAACTCAGTTTTCTGTTGAAAATATCCTAAAACTACTGGTAAGAAGGAACCCAAACAAATGGATTTCTATTTGTAATTGGGTTGGCTTGGAGATCAGGGATTCAGAATGAGAAAAAAATAAACAACCTCACTCATTTGTTTTCAAATAATAGAACAAGCATTTGTAAGCATATGGATGTGTGTGTGTGTGTGTGTGTATGTGTGTGTGTACCACTTATATTGCTTGTGCTAGACACTGGGGATACAATGACAAAATTAAAGATGTCCCTCCCCTGGAGGAGCTGGTAATATTCTAGTGAATAGAGCATATTGAGGGCACAGAGAAGACTAATACTATGGCCACAAAAACAAAGGAATCTAGGATCTTGCTTGGATGGAACTGAGGATTCTAGGAGTCTTACATTAGGAAGGAGAAATTTTGGGTGTACAAGATACGTCATATGTGTAAACAAATGGAAGGATCAGTTGAAATGCAGAGTTTGGGAAATAACAATTATACCTCCTGGGTTACAAGCCTGAGTATAGTTAACATACAAATATGAAATGTTTAGAAAGTTAGGCTGATACCAGACTGCTTAAATGCCAAGACAAAGAATTTGTATTTTATTCTAGAGGCAATAGGGAACCACCAATGACACTCAAGCAGAGGAATGGATTACTCTGATGTTTAGGAAGATTTTAGTAGCTAAACAGAAGATTAAAGAGAGCAGAGCCCAGAGGCTTGGTTACCAATTAGGAGTTTATTTCAGTTGTCCAGGCAAGAGCTCATGTTGCCATGTAAGAAATGAAGAGAATGGAACGGAGGTGAGAGATTCTGAGGAAGTAGTCATGATAATTAATAGGAGGTAGAAGGCTGAGTGAGAGAAGCACTTTGAGCTTCTTATCCAGCGTGACTGAAAGGGTGGCGAGGCCTTTTACAGAAATCAGGAAGTTTAGAGGAGGGGCACATTAGACAGTGGGAGGAAAGGTAACTAATCATAGTTCAAATATATTAATTATGAGATGCCTGAAGAACATTCAGATGAAGATGTCCAGCTTATTTTTGGCAATGTAGGACTGAAGCTCAGGAGGAAGATTAGGGCTCGAGAGACTGATTTGGAAACTCTCTGCATAAACGTGATAATTAAACCCATAGGAACTGAAGATATCATTAGGTGAGGGGGTTAGAGAGAGTAGAAGTACCAGGGCAGAGCCTTGGGAGATGGTCACAATTAGGAGGCAGGAGATAGATGATGATCCTTAAAAAGAGTCTAAGTAGGAGAATTAAGGGAGACCAATGTCATGAAAATCAGAGTAGAGTGTACCCAGGAAGAAAAATGGTCAATAGCATGAAGGCTAAAGACAGAAAAAGAATCAATAAAGCAAATAAGTATCTGGAGAATACCTACTACATAGTAGGCCCTATATAAAGTGCTGGGGATTAAAAAATGGAACAACCTCTGCCTTCATGGAGTTTACATTTTATTTTGGAAGACAATATCTAAGCATATATAAAATAATTATAAGGGAATTTTATGGAGGAAACATTAGCATCTGAGGGCAGGGGTAGAGGTAGGCTGGGAAATCAGCAAAGGCTTGATGTAGAATGTGTCATCTGAGCCAAGCTTTGAAGAAATACAGAGATTCTAAGTGGATGTACCTCTCTTCCAACTTGCCTATTTCTTTCCATTATGTAGTAACTTCATCTTTCCAGCCACATAGATTCCCAAACCTGAAAGCATTTTATTCATTCTCACTCTAACCTTCATGTCCAATTAGTTGCCCATCTCTTTCCTCAGTATCTCTTGTACCTATCCCATTCGCAACATTTCTTGCATGGCGAACATTAGCTCTTACCTAGACTCCTACAATAGAAGGAAATGATAAGTAGAAGTGAAAGCAAAGAGAGAATATGGCTTTTTCTAAGACAGTAACTATGAAAATAAGAAGAAATATAGTCTAGTAACCTGAATGAGTTGCAGGAGTCAAGTGAAAGTTGTTTGGTTGGTTGCTTTTTTGGTGTTTGGTTTTGTTTTTAAAGGATAGAGTAGACCTGGGCATTATTTGTAGGGCAAATAAAGTGGTGCAAGTAAACTATCATCATAGATAAATGGTACACAATGAAGGAGTCTGTCTAGAAGAGATAGTTCTGTATCCTGATGGATGGCCTTAAATGTGTTTTACTGTTGTGACTTTAATGAATTTCTCAATGAAAACTCCTGTTCACAAGGTCCTATTCAGGTCACAGTTAATCTGCTTAATGAAAATAAAATTGGTTAGATTCTGTATTTACCTCCACCATTGTCACTGTAGTTGCCCACTGGGGTTGAAGTGGGGTCCAGAGAGCAGAATAAATAGGTAAGTGACATAAGAGTTAGCACTGTGATATGCATTATGCAGTGGAAAGAGACCTTCACTTGATGGTCCGATGACCTAGTTTTAAATCTTGACTTTACTTCTTGAAATGTGTGACCTCTTTGAGCCTCAGGTCCTTCATTGTTAATTTGGAGAAAATACTCCCTAATTTATCTGCTTCACAGTGTTATTTTTAGGATCAGATGATTTAATATGCATAAGCACTTTGTAACTGTAAAGTTTTATATAAAAGTAAGGTATTATATTAGGAAGCCCCATTGGAAAGAATGCAAAATGAAGATTGTACATGAGAAGACAGTCAATATTTACAGAGGCAAAGGGAAAATGAAAAAGGAGGCATCTGACAGAAATTCTCTCAGAGTTCTTAGGAAATGGAGATTCCCCAAGCCCAGAAACAGACAATACAAATACATACATGTAAAGGAGCTAAGATGGACACTTAATAAAGTTCCACTTTGCAGGAGCTCTCATCCCCTTCACACACACACACATACATACACACACACATATATATATATGTGTGTGTGTTTATGTATCTATGTGCATATATACATGTGTGTATGTATGTGTGTGTATATATATATATGTATGTGTGTATATATATATATATATATACATATATGTGTATATTTTTTCCCCTTCTTTTGGTTTAGCATTTATTCTTTCCAAGGAATTCAATGCCCTTGTCCTACTCCATGTCTGCTCAGTACCTCCCACAAAAGCTGTCTTTCCCACCAAGCCATCTAATCCATCATAAGGGTATTACTTGCATCCCTTATCAAACCATACATGTCCTATACTCCTGTTCAGTCAGGAAAATACAGTTTTCAGCTAACATATAATAAACTAATCTGTGTTGAAGTTGTAAAGGATGATAATAGCTTAATGTGTTACCTATCCAGAAGCATTTACCACAACTGCTTTGACCTAAAAGAATGAATCTTTTATGAGCTGGTTTTCCCTGTCCAAGATCTCTCCCATTTCTTCACCCACCTGGATACCACTCTAGTTCAGGCTATCATCATCCCTTTCACATCTATTGATGTAATAGCCTCCTAACTGGTCTCTATATCTCTAATTTCTTCCCTTTCCAATCCATCTTTCATGTAGCAGCCAAAATAATCGTTCTAATGCACAGGGCCAATGTAGGATAAAAGGCTAGCATTTAAAGATTCAATATCATTTGTCTTCAACCTACCTATCCAATTTAATTGCACATTCTTGTTCCTCATGCAATCCAGTCAAACTGGACTAGTAGCTATTCTCACTTTTCATCTAATGTCCTCTACATCTGTGCATTCACAAACATTGTCACTCATGCTGACAATATGCTCCTGCTTCATCAGCACCTATAAAAATTTCTTCTTTTCCCTAAGGTGGAGCTCAGATATCTCTTCTACATAAAATTTTACCTGATCCTCCCAAGTAAATCTTCTCTACTTATTCTCATTTTCCTTGAGAACTTTGAGTTTCTTTTTTGCTCCTATAGTACTCTCTCTTCTAATTTCCCATAGTAGACTGCATGATCCTTGAGGACAGGGATCATGTTGTTTTTCATCTTCAAATCTCCAGTGCCTAACACCGAGTCCTTATAGTAGAAGCTTAAAAACATCTCTTAAATTGAATGCTTTTAAATTGGAATACTTACCCAGGGACTGTCCTTCAAATGACACTTTATGGACAGCTCCTTACTGCTTTTATTGGTTTTATTGGAGTAAAACCAACCCTGAGAGCCGATTTATTTTCCAAGTGCTACCACTTACAGTGGCAGATTGTTCCAGGTGACCCAGACACTCCACACAATATTCTTATTCTAAAAGAATCAACATTCATTAAAGGAATTCCAGATTATACTCTGGGAAAAAAAAGCAGTATACAATAAAACATGTGCTTTATTTAAAAGAAACAAGACTGTGTATATACACTGCTTTTTGAATTTAAAGTGGGTTTTTACTTATCTAAGATTTCCCAGTCCCCATTCCTTTATCTTCCCATTCACAGCTTCACCAGGCATCAATACTACAGAACATACTTTCAGAACCCCTCGCTATCAGTAGCTCTACCAAAATAAGTTATCAGTGAGTTCATTGAATTTTATTAGAAAAAAAAAGTTATTTGTATGGGTTTGAAGAGGATGGTTCATTAAGAAAAAAATTTTTTTTTTAAATCAGAATCCAAAGTAAACAGTTTCCTCTAATTATCACTTGTTTCTAAAATCCAAATTCACAGGAAACTTCACTTCCTCTAAGGATGTCTGCTTTCCCCTAGTCTCAACATTTCATTCAGGATCAAGATGCAGCAGTTGCTTTCTTCTGACTGTTAAAGCAACTACTAATCCAGACTCCTTCAGGCTCTTGTTTGAAACCCCTTTATTTCAATAGGCATGCATCAAGATCCTGCACTTCAAATGCAAGCATGAATACAGTCAGATTTCATTCTCAGAAATCTCTTGGCTTTTGAATTGCCTGAACCCATTCTCCTCATGTTGAGGTTTCTGGTGATGACACCTCTCAACCCTGGAAACCTGCTGCTGAAGTCTGATGATACTAGTCATCCCTGGCATGTCAGTCCCTGGACACCCTAGGCCATTTCATGACAAGACGAAAGTGATGTAGATGAAAAGCGACATATTATAATGGCTAACTTTAAGGCATGTGACTTTCAAAGCCATATACAAACTTGAGCTTTATTTTTGTACTTTTTTTTTCCTCCTACAAAGTATTTTTTAAAAAAATTATATAATCGTGTTTTAAATTAAGTGATATCTACAGGCAAGAACAACATACAGCATAAACACAAGTAACAAAATGTGCTTCCAGTGGAGTGCATACATACATTTGCATTCTCAATTGCTTTCCTTTCCCACTCCCCAACTCAAAGGAAAGCAAAATGTAAATAATTCAATATTTTCATAACAAAATCTGTGTTGGACCACTATGCTTACTAGCTGCATGACCCTGAGTAAGTCATTTAATTTTCTCAGAGCTTCATTCTCCTCATCTGTAAAATGAGGATTAATAATAACTGAACATCCAAATTTAAAGAGGCTATTATGAGGAAGATAATCAGTAATAAAGGAGCAGACACATGTGAGTAACTATTACTGTTGAAGTGTAGATGCTAGAGGTGCTGGGACCCCAAAATCATGACACACAGGTCCTGCCCAAAAGAATTCAGCCCAAGTCTTCTTTTAGTCAAAGACAAAGTTTATTACAGATGAACCATACAGGCCAGGCACTTATGGAATCTGAATACTAGCAATGCTCTTAAGGACTAGTGGGCATGAGGAAATCTCAGCATTTTAAATGGGGGCCAGGATAGATCTTATATACAGCCAAGTAATTTGGGGTGACTGGAGGAGGGGCTAGGAAGAGGATCCTGAAGTTGGGGTGACTGGGGGGAAGAGTTTAGGGACAATCTTGATGGGAGTGCCTGGGAGGTTGGGAATAGAAAATAGAGGGCTAGACTTTATTAGGGAAACAAAGAACTGGAAGATAGAGAAGGAAGAGATTGAATGGGGTATGGATAAGATCAAATATGGGAAATATGCAAGGGTTCATTAGGATATCAAAGGGAGATGGGGCCTAGGTGATAAGGTTAGTTGATAGGAGTAAGAGTAGAGATAAGGAAAGGCCAGTAGAGTGGATTATAGCCTCAGGCAACCACTTGAGACTTCTTTGATATTTCAAAGAAAGTTTAAGGATTTTCTAGGGGCCATAGATAAATGGGAGCCAAATTCTTTTTGGGCTGAGGGGCAAAGGTCTTGGCTTGGGCCCATACCTCATCATTACTCTCATCAAGATAGTTTTCTCTACCATTTACACACACACACACACACACACACACACACACACACACACAAAGATGAGGAATAATACACTAAAGGCCCAGTAAACAACTTTTATTGAGAAGGAATTTTGGCGTCATGTCACTAACAATATGGGGAACTAGATATTTTCTATAATTCTTGCAACCTCTTAAACCTGTCCAAGATATGAATTATGTACAAGACATAAAATAGTTTCTGCTATCTCCATCACCTAATTATTCAGACAATAAACATTTACATGCCTGTGTGGGGTGTTTGTGACCCCCAAAATAATCAAATCAGAGACTTTTTCTTAAGAAAGGCAAAAAGGAGTTTTATTGCTTTCTCATGAGAAAGGACACACCCAGCATTTGCTCAAGATGGCTCCAGCCAGGATGTGTGTCTGAGTGTCTTGTAAAGCAGAATATATAGACCCTATCTGCAATGTCCATGCCCTAACCCCGTTCCCCTCAACCCATTGGCTGGGTATATTAGGGGCACGATCTATTCACAGAATTCTCACTTCTACGAAGGAAGTTCAAAACAAGTTAGAGGGGAGTGGTCTCTTTACACAACCAGAACATCTAGTTTAGCCACATGGAACATCTGGTTTAGCCACATGGAACATCCAGTTTAGCTAGAATGTGCTGCAAGGCATCTGGGTGCAATCTCGAAACAGTTATAAATATGAAAAGTAACTGAGGTCAGGATTAGTTCATTCCCCTGAGGGGGCTTCACCCTATATTATCCCATTCACTCCCTTATCTTGTTTACATATTTGTGTAAACCAATAAACCAAGGAATCAATTAATCAATAACCTAATCTCCCCCGTCCTCTTTTCTTATCAATTCTGTGGGAACCAAACTGTTGGCATTCCTCACATGCCTGTTATATACTGGGCACTGTGCTAAGCACTACAGACACACAAAAAAAAGAATCAAAAGACATTCCCTGCCTTCAAGGAGATCACAATCTAGTGAGTTGTCTAAGACACCAAAAACTCAAATAAAATAATTCAATGAATAAAGAAAAGGTTACTCCCTAGCTCCTAACTCATTGAGCACCTCCACTGCCCGTCACTCTAGCAGTAGTACTTCACAAACAGATGCCCTTCACATGCAACAAAACCCAACTCTATATCCCTCTCCTCATAATGCCTTGGAAAATCAGAAGGCAGAAGCCTGCTCAGGCAAGGACAGTAACAGAGCAATACCCTATATTACAACAGAGTTCAGCCACAGAACTGACAAACAGGGAACTGGAGCAGCTCACCTGTACCAGGATGTGTGGTACTCCACTTTCCTGAGGGTAAGAGCCCAGCATCTGGTGGGAGTCAGTTCTGTCCCCTCAAAAGTGACTTGAGTGACCCTGGGCAAGTCACTGAACCCCATTGCCTGGCTCAAAAAAATAAAACAAAAAAAAGTGACTTGGGACAGTGACTGAGGCTGATGAATTGTGAATTGCCCAGCATGGGATAAGGCTTTGAGATTCAACCCCCACAGAAAATACACTCAAAAAGGAAGGGACCAGAAAGTGAGAGAGAGGGGAAAATAATGGGGCGGGGGAGAGACAAATTACCAAAGATTTCAGGGAGAAGAAAACCAAAAGACCTTGAGCACAAGCAGATGAACCTATAGGAGATATGTTAGTAAGAGAAGGAAATGTGACCTCCAGATAAATTAAAAGAGTCCAAACATCAATGAATAAATATTACACAACCAAGGAAACTGAATCAACAAGTGACAAGGCAGAAGAATATGAAGTTTCCCAAGGGAGCAAAAAATGATTTAAAAGAGAAATAAAAATTGTGAAAGCACAATTTATGGCTGACATGGCAGAAATAAATGGCAGAATAGAAAAGAAAAATAAATATATCTATTTTGGCTAGTCTCACCAAGAAAAAAAGAAACAAAAGGGAGAATAATTGAGTGGAGATGCAAATGCAAAAAAAAAAAACAACCAAACCTGAATAAATTATTTACTTTTCAAATACCTCAGACAATATGTTTGTAGAAGCTAAACAAACAGAGCAACAAAGGACAACAGTAACAACAGAGATACCATTAAGAGATTTATACCTAGATTCACACAAGGAGACAAGGGTAAAAGCAGCAGTCAAATAGAAATGATAGTGGAAAAGGATTTTGATCTTCAAAATTACAGCTAGAACTGATGGAGCATAAATCATAATATAATATATTTAAAATATATGGTGCACAAATCTAAAAAAAGCAGCTGGAAAGCTGATTATTGAGTCATAGGTTTAAATGGTACTTCTCAGATGTTACTTTTGACACTTTCTAGACTATGTGACTATTGTCAGGTCAGTTAAACTCCCAGAGTTTACTCTCTAAGACTGAAACATATTACAGACTTCTGGTCTTCCAAATGGTAAGTTTCCACTAAATCAACCATAGGTTCTGTATTATTTGATACATATATACTAAGATATAAACCAGTCTTGGTTCTAAGGTCACACTACTGGCACTGCTGTCATGGGGTTATTTGCTCAGGTTGCCATGCTTTAATTTAGCTGAAAATCACAAGATCAAAGGCTTAGATTTGGAAGGAAACCCAAGAATCACAGAGTCCAATGCTCTAGCTTTCTAGAAAAAGTAACCGAAGTCTGGAAAGGTTAAGCAACTTACCCAAGATCACAGAGTAAGTAGCTAAGTGAGTACTGAAACCCACATACTCTGACTCCAAATCAATTATTTGGATTCAGGAATATTTACATATCCCATTTTCTCCTAGTTTATCAATATTCCGGCTATATTACCCTTTGGCTGTTTCTTCAAAACCTGCTCCTGAAAAGCCCCAAAATTCACTGGGCAAAACTTTAAAAAGAATCATTTCCTTAATTTATAAAATGATGTTCATTTAGTTCATTAAATATTTCCCAATTACATGTTAAAAAAACACTTTTTAAAATTGAGTTCCAAATTTTCTCTCTATGATTCTCTAAATGTACTACCATATCATGTTTCCCCACTGCCTACTTCTTCCTTCAGTTTTTTTTTTTTCTTGTCTTACTACTATAGCAAGCATTTCTATTACAATATTGAACAATGATGATGATAATGGACACCCTTGTTTCACCTCTGATCTCAATAGGAAGGCTTCAGGATTATTCATGTTAAAGATTAAGCTCACTGATGGTTTTTGATGGACATTACTTATCACTTTAAGAAAGGCTCAATTTATTCCTTTGCTTTCTAGTGTTTTTAACAGGAATGGTTGTATTTTGTGAAAAAGCTTTTTATTCATCTACTGATATAATCATATGATTTTTGTTGTTTTTATAATTGATATGGTGAAATATAATGATAGTTTTCCTAAAACTGAACTAATCCTGCTTTCCTGGTATAAATCCCACCTGGTCATAGAGTAGATCTTTATGATATATTGATATATTCTCTCTCGTAGTATTTTACTTAAAATGTTGGAATTGGTCTACGGTTTTTTTTTTCCTCTGTTTTACCTCTCCCTGCTTTAAGTATCAAAACCATATTTGTGTCATAAAAGTAATCTGATAGAACTCCTTTTTCTACCATTTTTTCCCCACAAAGTGTAAATAATATTGGGAATACAGGTTTTTTAAATGTTTGGGAGAATTCCCCTGTAAATTCATTTGTTCCTGGGGATTTTTTCTTAGCAAGTTATTAAAAGCTTCTTCAATTTGTTTTTCTAAGATAGAGGTATTTAAGTATTCTATTTACTCTTTTGTGATGCTGGGAATTTTATATTTTTGGAAATACTTATCCATTTTACTTAGATTTTAAGTTTTGCTGGTATATAATTGGGCAAAATAACTCCTAATAATTGCTTTAATTTCATCTCCTTTGGTGGTACATTCACAGTTTTCATTTTTGATACCGAAAATTTAGTTTTATTTTTAAAGCAAATTAGCCAATGGTTTATGTATTTTATTTTTCACCTAAAACCAGCTCTTAACTTTATTTATTAGTTCAAAGGTTTTCTTACTTTCAATTTTATTAATCTCTCCTTTGATTTTTCAGGATTTCTATTTCGTTATATAATTGGCAATTTTTAATTTGTTCTTTTTAAAGCTTTTTTTAATTGCATGGGCCATTCATTGATCTACTCTTTCTATCTTTTATTAATGTGTTCATTTAGAGATAATTTTTTTTCCTAAGTACAGCTTTAGCCACATCCCCCCAATTTTGGAATGTCTTCACTTATATTGCTTTGGATATTCCATGATATAAATACTCAATTCACTCAGGTTAAACTTTATTCCATCTAAATCTTCAAAACGCAGATTTGATAGCACTTTAAAAATAGCTATCAGGAAATGGAATTTCTTCTAGGCAAGGCAGAAGAGAGTGGTAAAGTGAAGATGGAAGACACAAGTATGAAAGGTCTGAAATCTGATCAGACATAATGTCTGATAATGGTAAGAGAATGAAAAGAAAGAGTTGAGAAGTGGCTGGAAATCAAAAGAGTCTACTTTGCAGAGAACAATAGTTAAAAAAAAATTAACAGTATTACAGAAATCTACTAAATGCAGGTCAAAGACTCCTGAGCAAGCAGTGTTAGGTAATTCTAAAAGTGTGAAAACTTCAATTAAAAAAAAAAAACTCCTGGCACTCATGAGTTTCTGGATAGAGCTCTAGGACTGAAGATCTACCCATTGAAATGATCAGTGAGAAGAAGAATTTATAAGAATCTAGGGTGAAAGGAAGGAAAATTACATGGATGCAGAACTGATTAAATAACTAGGCCAAAGTAATTATCCATATGTGTTCATGTCAAGCTTGAGGATGGAATGCCCCAATCAGTCAATTAATGAACACTATGCTATGCATTGGGGATATAAAACTATGCAAAAGACAGTCAGTGACCTCAAGTTGTGGCTATCTATTACATATTTGTATAAATGACTTAGACAAAGGCAAAAATGGCACAGTTAACAAAATTACATATAACACAAGGTTGGGAAGGTTAACTAACACCTTGAATAAAAAAGTGATATCCAAAATTATGTCAGTAGGCTAGAACCATAACCCAAATCTAATAAAATGAAAGTTATGCATAGAAGCTAGATCTGGTCAGAGCTCATTATAGGAGATCATATATGCCAGGAAATTCCCTCTATGGGCACTCCCTCTACTAATGTCTGCAAGTTCTCTGCAAGTATAGTATCTGCGAGTTGGTGTAAACCCTGGGGGATAAAGTAATGTGCTGAAGGACTCACAGTCAATATGTGTTATAGAAAGAATTCAACTCAAGACTAGCTCACCATCCACTATCACATTGCCTTTGAATGAAAATTAATATAGATAAACGTAAAGTCCCACTCTTTGGTTTGAAATCCAACTATACCATGACTACATATGGGGAGGGGGGTTGGGATAGAGGTAAGATAGGAGTAAACAAATGATAAAAAACTGGGGTTCTTTGTCATCTTATTGAGCCCACAAGGCAAGCAGAATGGCTAATATGATTTTAGCTGTATTAATAGCCATAAAATTTGTAGCCCAATATGGTATTAGCATTGTTGGCTGCCCTAATACCCATCTGACTCACGTGAAGATGACATGAAGAGTTGTTATGGAGAATGGGAATGAGATTTGTTTTATATGGCTCTGGGTGGCAAAATCAAGGAGGAAAAATTGTAAAACAAAATATTCAATTCAGCATTATGTCAGGAAAAGAAAATCTTCTTAAAATTAGAACTATTCCTAAGCAGAACATTTCCCAGTCATTGTACACTGTAAACCTTTAAGTAGATGACTTTTTAAGTATTATTAGGAGGGATTATTGTTCAGATAGAGGTTGGACTAAGTGACCTAAGATTCTCTAAAACAATTTGAGTAGAAGTAGTTATAATACAGGAATGTTACAACTTAGTAATTGATTAAAAATATACTTCTAATTATCATGCTCTTTCAGTCTATACACTAAAATTTCTAATTACGCACTTATTTTTAAATTATGAAAGAGGTAATAAGTTGCTTGAGATTAATTTGAATTTTTAAATATCTGTCAGTCAACTAGCAATTATTAAGCTCCTATTATGTATGAGACACTGTACTAGGTACCAGGGATGGAAAGGCAAAAATAAAAGGCCCTATTTTCAAGGAGCTCATACATATAAAAAAAAAAAGTACCATTAAAATGAGTCTTTCTGTTTGTTAGAAATAGTGTTTACTCTTGATATCTGTGAGCTCTATGTAACCCAAAATTACCTAAAAACATATTTTAACTTATTTTTGGACACTAATGTAGTCTACCTTGTTCCCTTTTTTTGGCTATAATATTGCGCTGTTGAATAACAGAATGTCATAGTTGGAAAGTATCTGAGGCCTTCTAGCCTAACATATACTTAAAAAGAATCCTCCCTACAACAACTCTAACAAGTGGGCATCTGCTTTTTGCTTGAACACTTCTACAGAGCAGAAATTTTTCTACATCTTGAGGAAGGCTGTTGGACTTGGATTTCTCTAAATTTCTTACATCAAGCCTAAAACTGCCTTTATGCAACTTTAACCAATGAAACTGATTCTACCTTCTGCATCCAAGTAGAACAAATCTAATTCTTCTTCATTGGGACAGTCCCTTAAATATTAGAATATAATCTCTCTAACTCTTCTCTTCCCTAGATTAAAAGAGAAAATCTCAAACTGCTTTAACTCATCTTCCTATGGCATGACCTAGAGATTCTTTTTTTTATTAATTTATTTTGATTTACCAATAATCACTTCCACATGCTTTTGAGTTTAAAATTTTTCTCCCCCTTCCTCCCCACCATCCTCCCTAAGACGGCACACAATCTGATGGAGGCTATACATTTACATTCATATTAAACATATTTTCACATTATGATGTTGTAAATAAAAATTAAAACCAATAAGAGGAACCATCAGAAAGAGGAAACAAAACTCAACAGAAGAGAAAAAAAAATAGCAGAAAAAAAAATAGCAATTCAACTTCCATAGTTCTTTCTTTGGATGTGGATAGCATTTTCCATCACAAGGCCTCTGGAGATGTCTTAGATTCTTGTATTGCCAGGAAGGGTTAAGTTTATCAACATTAGTCATCACACAACATGGCTGTTATTGTGCACAACGTTCTCTTGGTTCTGCTCACTTCACTCAGCATCAGACCATACAAATCTTTCCAGGTTTTTCTGAAGTCAGCCTGTTCATCATTTCTTATAGCACAATAGTATTCCATCACATTCATATACCACAACTTGTTCAGCCATTCCTCAATTGATGGGCATCCTCTCAATTTCCAATTCTTTGCCACCACAAAAAGAGCTGCTATGAATATTTTTGTACATGTGGGTCCTTTTCCCATTTGTATGATCTCTTTGGGATATAGCCCTAGGAGTGCTATTGCTGGGTCAAAGGGTATGCATATTTTTATAGCCCTTTGGGCATAGTTACAAATTGCTCTCCAGAATGGTTGGATCATTTCACAACTCCACCAACAATGCATTAGTGTTCCAATTTTCCCACATCTTCTCCAACATTTATCATTTTCCTGTTTTGTCATGTTGGTCATTCTGATAGGTGTGATGTGGTACCTCAGAGTTGTTTTGATTTACATTTCTCTAATCAATAGTGATTTAGAGCATTTTTTCATATGAATATAGATGGCTTTAATTTCTTCATCTGTCTGTTCACATGAACTGTCTCTTCATATCCTTTGACCATTTATCAATTGGGGAAGGGCTTGTATTCTTATAAATTTGACTTAATTCTCTATATATTTTAGAAATGAGGCCCTTATCAGAGAGACTGGGTGTAAAAATTCTTTCCCAATTTTCTACCTTCCTTCTAATCTTAATTGCATTGGCTTTGTTGTGCAAAAACTTTTCAATTTAATGTAATCAAAATTATCTATTTTGCTTTTCGTAATGTTCTCTATCTCCTGTTTGGTCATGAATTTTTCTGTTCTCCATAGATCTGACAGGTAAACTATTCCTTGCTCTCTCAGTTTGCTTATAGTTGACTTTATTTTGGTATATGGTGTGAGATTTTGGTCTATGTATAGTTTCTGCCATACTCTTTTCTAGTTTTCCCAGCAGTTTTTTTTCAATGAGTGGGTTCTTATGCCAGAAGCTAGGGTCTTTGGGTTTATCAAATAATAGAATACTATAGTCATTGACTACTGTGCCTTGAATATTTAACCTATTCCACTGATCCACCACTGTATTTCTTAGCCAGTACCAAGCAGTTTTGATGATTGCTGCTTTATAATACAATTTAAGATCTGGAATGGCTAGGCCACCTTCCCCTGCATTTCTTTTCATTAGTTCTCTTGATATTCTGGATCTTTTGTTCTTCCAAATGAATCTTGTTATTATTTTTTCTAACTCTATAAAATAATCTTTTGGTAGTTTGATTGGTATAGCACTGAATAAGTAAATTAGCTTAGGTAGAATTGTCATTTTTATTATATTAGCTCCACCTACCCATGAGCAACTAATGTTTTTCCAATTATTTAGATATGATTTTATTTGCGTAAAAAGTGTTTTGTAATTGTGTTCATAGAGTTCCTGGGTTTGTTTCAGGAGGTAGACTCCTAAATATTTTATAATGTCTACAGTAAGTTTAAATGGAATTTCTCTTTCTATCTCTTGTTGTTGGGCTTTGTTTGGTAATATATAGAAATGCCGATGATTTATGTGGGTTTATTTTATAGCCTGCCACTTTGCTAAAGTTGTTTATTATTTCAAGTAGTTTTTTATTTTATTCTCTAGGATTCTCTAAGTATAACATCATGTCATCTGCAAAAAGTGATAGTTTTGTTTCTTCTCTGCCTATTCTAATACCTTCAATGTCTTTTTCTTCTCTTATTGCTAAAGCTAACGTTTCCAGTACGATGTTGAATAACAGTGGTGATAATGCACATCCTTGTTTCACCCCCGATCTTATTGGAAATGCTTCTAACTTGTCCCCATTACATATTATGCATGCTGAAGGTTTTAGATAGATGTTACTTATTATTTTAAGGAAGACTCCATTTATACCTATGCTCTCTAGTGTTTTTAATAGGAATGGGTGTTGTATTTTGTCAAAAGCTTTTTCTGCATCTATTGAGATATCATGTGGTTTCTGTTAGTTTTGGTGTTGATATGATGAATTATGCTGATAGTTTTCCTTATTTTGAACTAGTCCTGCATTCCTGGTATAAATCCTACCTGGTCATAGTGTATTAGTCTTGTGATAAGTTGCTGTAATCTATTTGCTAATATTTTGTTTAAAAATTTTGCATCTATATTCATTAGAGAAATTGGTCTATAATTTTCTTTCTCTGTTTTGACTCTTCCTGGTTTAGGTGCAGCACCATATTTGTATCATAAAAAGAATTTGGTAAGACTCCTTCTTCACCTATTTTACCAAATAGTCTATATAGCATTGGAATTAATTATTCTTTAAATGTTTGATAGAATTCACATGTAAATCCATCTGGCCCTGGAGATTTTTTCCGAGTTCATCAATGACTTGTTCAATTCCTTTCTATCCCTATTCAGTTTTCTCCAGAGGTCTATCATACCTAACTTTTCTTTTCTTTTTTTTTTTGATTTTTTTTTAAATTTTTAGACAACTGGGGTTAAGTGACTTGCCCAGGGTCACACAGCTAGTAAGTTTCAAGTGTTTGGTCTGAGGCCGGATCCTAACTTTTCTAATGTTTTATTCACCTCCTTAACTTCCTTCTTGTTTATTTTGTAGTTAGATTTATCTAGTTCAGAGAGGAGGAGGTTGCGGTCCCCCACTAGTATAGTTTTGCTGTCTATTTCTTCCTGTAACTCCCTGAACTTCTCATGATATTACTTCATTGTCTATGGTGCCTTTTAGCAGGATGTAGTTTCCTTCCTTATCTCTTTTGATAAGATCTATTTTTGCTTTTGCTTTGTCTGAGATGAGGATTGCTACCCCTGCTTTTTTTACTTCAGCTGAAGCATAATATATTTTGCTCCAGTCTTTTACCTTTACCCTGTATGTGTCACTCTTTTTCAAATGTGTTTCCTGTAAATAACATATTGTAGAATTATGGTTTTTAATCCATTCTGCTATACACTTCCATTTTATGGGAGAGTTCATCCCATTCACATTCACAGTTATTATTACTATCTGTGTCTTTTTCTCCATCCTTTTTTCCCACTGTTTATGCTTTTTTTCTCCTTTCTCCCCCCACTAGTGTTTTGCTTTTGACCACCACCTCCTTCAGTCCCACCTCCCTTCTATTATCCCTTTCCCTTTTCTTCCCCTTCACCCTTACTGCTTCTTCCCTCCCTTCTATCCCCCCTCCCTTTTCTTTCCCTTTTCCCTCCTACTACCTATAGTGCAAGTTAGATTTCTATACCTAACTGATTATGTTATTCCCTTCTTGAGCCAAATCTGATGAGAGTAAGGTTCAAACAATGTTCATTCCCCTCCCTTCTTTACCTCTGCTCTAATAGGTTATTGTGTCTTTTCCTGTAATGTAATTTACCCTTGTCTGCCTCCTCCTTTCACAGTACATTTTCTTTGCTCAGGCTAATCCACTTACTTGGATCCATTTAACCCACTTGATTAGATTTTTTTTATCATTCCATCAAAGTCAACTTATATCTACCCCCTTTATGTATATTCCTTTAACATGGTATAATAACAATACAGTTCTCAAGAGTTGCAAGTGTCATCTTCCCTTGTAGGGATGTAAACAGTTTGCCCTTATTAACAACATATTGTATCTTTCTGTCCCATTTACCTTTTTATGTCTCTTTTGAATCTTGTACTTGAAGATCAAATTTTTTGTTGAGCTCTGGTCTTTTTATCAGGAATGTTTGGAAGTTCCCTATTTCATTGAATATCCATCTCCTTCCCTGAAAAATCACGCTCATTTTTGCTGGGAAGTTAATCCTTGGCTGCATTCCAAGCTCCTTTGCCTTATGGAATATCATGTTCCATGCCCTACGGTCTTTTAATGTAGAGGCTGCAAGGTCCTGTGTAATCCTGATTGTGGTTCCATGATATTTAAATTGTTTTTTTCTGGCTGCTTGCAGTATTTTCTCTTTAATCTGATAATTTTGGAATTTAGCTATTACATTCCTTGGTGTTTTCAATTTGGGATCTCTTTCAGGAGGGGAGCAGTGGATTCTTTCCATAGTTATTTTGCCTTCTGGTTCTAGGACTTCAGGGCAGTTTTCCTTTATGATCTCCTGAAGGATATTGTCCAGGGTCTTTTTTCATCATAATTTTCAGGTAGGCCAACAATTTTTATTGTCGTCTCTCCTGGATCGTTTTTCCAGGTCAGTTGTTTTACCCATGAGGTATTTTACGTTTTCATCTGTTTTTTTTATTTTTTTGTTTCTGTTTGACTGATTTTTGCTCTCTCATAGAGTCATTAGTTTCCATTTGTTCAATTCTAATTTTTAAGATATTGTTTTCTTCTGTTAGATTTTGTACTTTGTTCTCCAATTGGTCAATCGTATTTTTAAGGGATTTGTTTTCTTCAGTGTACTTTTTTTCCAGTTGGCCAATTGTGTTTTTAGGGACTTGTTTTCTTCAGTGTACTTTTTTCTCCAGTTGGCCGGTTGTACTTTTAAAGGACTCCTCTACCTCCCTCATTTGACTTTTAAAATCCTTCTTGAGCTCTTCTTAGAAGGCTTTTTGGGTTTCAGACCAGTTCATATTCCCTTTTGATGTTGCAGATGTGGGTTTGATGACTATGTTGTCCCCTTCAGAATTTCTGTCTTGATCTTCACTCTTCTCATATTATGAATCTATCATACATTTCTTTTTACTTATGGTGTTTCTTTATTCTCTGGCCTTTAAAGAGATTATGCTCTCCTGCTGGGGAGCAGAGGGCACTGACCCAAGCTTCTTGGATCCTAGAGGTCTTGGAGCCTAGGTCTTGATCACTGGCTTTGTGTGCTGGGGCCTCTTATGTTGGTAATTGGGAGCTGTAGGATTCTGGCAGCTTACCTGGTGTTGGGCTGGAATCAGCAAGTCTGTTACTTTCAGGCAAATCTATGTTACCTGCTTTTCCTTTCCTTTAGCTTTGTTCATCTCCTTTTAGATGGTTGCTGCCAGGTGTTTATCTGCCTGGGGCCCCTTGCAGTGCTACCTCCCTTAGTTCTGTTGAGGCACTGGGAGACTCCTTTGCTATAGAATGCTGAGGCACTTGGTGGTTTTCTGAGCTGGTTTCCACCGGTTCCCCCACCCTCACTGAGGCACTCGGAGGTACAGCTGTTGGTATCTGCCTGCTAGACCACCTGGGCTTCGGGATCTCCTGGTTGGCAGTTGGAGGCTGTAGGGTTCTGACAGTTTACCTGGTGTTGGGCTGGAATCAACAAGGCTGGAACTTTCAGCAACTCTAGGTTGCTTTCTTCAGCTCCTTTCAGATGAATACTGCACAGTGCTTATCCACCTGGGGCCCTTTGTAGTACTGCTTCCCTTATTTTTGCTGAGGTACTGGGAGACCCATTTGCTGTAGAATGCCAAGGCACCAGAATCTCCTCCTGGTGTGCTAAAGTGAGTCTTTCCACTAGCTGGCTGGGTGACTTCTGTTTCCTACTGCTCCCCTTCCGCCAGGGTAAGAGGGGCCTTTCCCATTAATCCCTCTAGCTACCTGGGCTACTGCACTGCTACACCTCGTCTTTCTTCTGGTTCAGCTGTTCCAGGGTTTTTTCTGGGGTGATATTTTCTGGGTTTTCAGAGGTTGATAGGGGACGGTAAGAGCTACTACCTTTTTTCTCCACCATCTTGGTTCCTGGAAGCTTGACCTAAAGATTCTTAACCATTCTGATTGCTATTCTCTGTAATCAAGTCAAGTCAAAACATTTACTAAGTACCTAATTTGTGCCAGACACTGTGGCAAATGTTGGAGATGCAAGGAAAATCAAAAACAAACAAAAAATAAAACCAAATGAGCCTCTACTCTCAAGGAACTCACAATCTAATTGGGATGGGGGTGTGGATATAGAATGAAAATAACTCTGTACAAATAAGACATAGATAGGATAGATTTTAGATATAATCAATATGTTTTCCACTTTCCAAATTTTCTTCCAAAAATGTGGCTGCCAATACTAAACTGAATGATCCAAATTTGCCCTGGCCTTTACAGAGTACACCTACTCAGTGCTGGACACCATACCTTTCAAAGCAGCCCAACACACCATTAGTTTAGCTGGCTGCATATCACATATGTTGGCTAATGTTGAACTTGGAGTTCCCTGAAACTTTCAGATCTCATATCAACTGCCAAACCTCCTCCATTTTTAATATGAAGTCTATTTTAACCCAATTGTATGGATTTAAATTTATTCCAATTAAACTGAATCTTACTAGATTTAGACCAAGATCCTACCCTGTCAAATTAATAATTTTAGTTCCTGATGGCTGTCCAAATTATTAACTCTCTCCCCTTCAGCTTTATGTGATTTGAAAAAGGTAATAAGCATGCATCTGTATGTTCATCTGCTAAGTTAAAGACAAAAGAATTCAAACAGCACAAGGTAAAGGACATGTACTGGCACATTTTTTTTTTCCCAAATTGCCATGGAATTATTGACACATAAGGACTTCATATATTTGAGGTAATCACTTGATATCTCCTATGAAACTAGATAAAAATACTATAACCTTTGATCATTGACTTTGTTGTTATTAAGGCTTCCATTTTCATAGAAGCAAATGGAATTTTTGGCAATATACTCTTTTACTTTTCCTTCCTAACAAGTTAATGGAACAAATGAATTCATCTAGAGATTGATCTTTAAAGATAGAGGAATTTTAATACCTCCTTCGATGTCCTAATACACTGATACAGACTTAAATGCATCAGAAATTTAAATAGAATAATAGATTAAACAAAAACCTGATATAATTATGCTTAATATATTTATGTGAATATATGTATACAGACATATACATACGTACATAACTATGCATATACATATATACAGGTATGTGTACATATATACATGTATATATGCTTATCTATGTCTGCCAACCTTTGTATACAAACACCCATTTGAAATATAGAATAACCACAGATCCCAGACATTTTCTAATCACTAGGTATAAGAGGAACCTATATCCTGATTCTGAAGACACTACAACTGATTTTTTTTAACTCATAGGCAATTATTAAATATAACATATCTAAGCAAAATCTACTTTTAAATTATATTATTCAGAAATATAGGTCTCACAATTTTTTCTTACACAGTATAACTGCTAAAATCTGGTGCTTAATACTGATGTTTCATTTGTTAAGTACTCAAAATTACTTCTTTGTAATTTAAATGATATAGAACATGAATTTGCATAGGCTGCAGAGAGAGAAGGAATCTTGAAACTGCATGAAAGCATCACACTTAGTTTTAGAACAGAATACATTAATCTTTTCTAGCACACTCCCCACTGAAACTAGAGACCTTACACTAGTCTTAGGGTGAGTCATGCTGTAAAACTTGTAACTGATTTTTTCAACAGTGGAATGGTACCACTTGAACAAAGCCCACATAAAACAGTGAAGAAGAGTAATAAACACATATTTAATTTTTTGGCTGGGCTCTAATTTAGTTATATTGTATGAAGAAAAACATTTGAGCTCAATAAGGAACAATGTCGAACAAAGATTCTTTTTGCATGCCATAATCTTTAGACTGAACACCAAAATTATTTTTCCAGCCATTCAGAGAAAACTACTTCATGGTGCTAAAAAAAAAAAAAAAATCTATCCCTTTTTTTCTTCCTCTACCCCCTTCAGATTTTAGACAAAACAAGTGAGACAAGAATAGATTGGGACTAAATTAAAATAAAATTTCAATCAATCAGAACCAAATAATCTTAAATTAGAGGATCATTTTTTTTTAAATAAGCATTTATTAAGTATGTACAATGTATCAAGACTACACTAAATGCTTTACAAGTATCATTTTATTTTATCCTCACAACAACTCTGGGAGGTAGGTACTATTATCATGCCCTTTTAACAGATGAGGAAACTGAAGCCAACTTCAGTGACTTGCCTAGGATAACACAAATAGTGTTTGAGGTTAGATTTTGACTAAGTTCTTCTTGATTCCAAGTCCACTGCTTTAACACCTTCCCCAATAAGAAGCCTCAATATAATGGTAAGATCAGCATTAAGAATGAATAACTACCAAATAATGAACAGTCAGCTGCCTTGATAGTGTATTCATGGCAGGGAGTATGTGCCTGCAAAGGGCAACGTCAGAATACAAAATGAGCTCTTGCTCTTTTTACCATTTGAACAGATGCACCAAAGGTGATCAGGTTTTGATAGTACCTATGAAAGTTCTGTGAGGATTTTCCCAAGGATGAATAGAAGCACAAAAATTGTTACTGTAATTATAATTATAATAGGTAAACAAACTAAATAATCATAAGATGTGGAGCGGGAAGATCATCTACTCCAATAACCTCATTTTATGAATGAGGAAACTGAAGCACAGGATTGTGAAGTGATTTCCTCAACTATCCTTGCTTCCTTCCAATCCTTAGGACCTATTGAAGAAAAATGCATTTGTTCTTTTTCCTGTGACTCTAGTTCTCAACAATATTTCCTCCTTCCAGCACGGTAAAAAGCTGAGAACTCTGTCATGTCCTAAATTTTGTCACAATCTTTGCAAATATCATTGTTAACAAACGGTTTATTCCAATAGCATCACTTTTTTGGAAATTTCAAAATTAGTGGTATTAATAACATAAGGGGTGTAAAGATAGATTTAAGGCAAACAGAATATAGGAAGAAAAGGAATAAATCAAAAAATTAAATCTTACCAAATGTACCAGAAAATATAACATTTCTCCCTGGGTATCTTAGGGCAATAGCAAGAGAGCAGTTCTGACTTTACAAAATGGTAGAGAAGTTAGAATTGAAGGTAAAGATGGGAAAGGCTCTAGATACTAAAAAGACACAAATATTGAGATACATAGACTTTTCGTCACTAAACTTTGCACATATTATACTCTTAATGAATGCTTGTTAGATTGGATACATCAGTTTCTAGGACCAGATAATTTTCCAGTAACCCCAGTCTGTTTCCTCTGGGGGAAAAAAGCATAGAAAGGGGAAAGAATAGAATTCCCCTTACAATTTTACTTAGCACTAAGTCACTCCTATCACAAACATTCCACACTTCCTTGATGAGGTCCTAAAATTATTTTAACATAAAAAAAATTTCATATGATGATACAGGTACAATTCCTAAAATTCAAACATCCAGTTAAAGTTACACTTTAGTAAAGTTTTATTGTTTAATGCAGGAAAAATAATCTCACAAATGGTTCCATTTTCTTTTCTTCCTTCCTTCCTTCTTTCCATCCTCCCTTCATTTACTGATCATGTATTAAAACTGGTAGAGATCTGCTTTGATAGATTAATGGAGCAGGAAGGCTTGGGGCCTCTGTAGTGTGTGGAAATGTTGCCACCAAAGGGATGCCTAAAGGATATTGGGAAAGAAAGAAATCTCTAAAGCTTCACAGCCTTACTCAGAGTAGATCCTATTTACCTCCAATAGGGCCAGGACAAATAAATGTTGTAAAGTTGGATATTTGTGTCAAGTAATTTTAAATACAGAAAGATCTGCTTCATATCATCTAAGAATGAATGTCTATTCATGTTTGTTTAAATCACAGACATACCTTTTAAATGAAGGTTTGTTTCTTAAGTTTCATATTAAATGTCATATTTGATTTCAATAGCGATTTCAGAGCATGTCAGAAATTATAGAAAAATCCAGAAAGGACCCACTTAAGTACTACAATCTTCTTTAACATGATAGCTTATCAGTTTAGGCTCCTAATTATATGCATATGTGTGTCATAGTCAAACCATCTCACAGTTATAGTTTCTTCACAATTTTTCTGTATCAATCAAAAGTAATTTACTAACTGCTTACTATTTATCAGGTACTGTTGTGTGGGTTAGATTTATATGAACATGAACTGAAGTGACTATTGACATCTTGTTGTTTTCATTTTTGTCATCATAAAAATATCAAGGAAGGATAACTATAGACAATAGGGTCCAAAGAATATTTGAGTGGCAGATAGAAGAGAGAAAGAAGTATCATAGATTTTAGTGTTAAAATGAAAACTACGAATGAAATTTTTCATGCCTGTCAATATATATGTGTATATACATATATATGTGTGTATATATGTATATATATGTATATATATCATAATATAAAAGAAATTTAATATTTTCCCTTTTATCTAGAAATGGAAAGATACTTTAGTCTAATGCAAAGTGGTTGTTTTGCCTGAAAAGGAAAGATAAATACCATTTGACAGTACTCAAATCAAATATGAACTCGATCTTACTAAATTTATGATGTAGTATCCTTCACAAAGTTTACTTTGGTAACTGGACAATGTAATATTTGAAAAGATATAGAAGCTTAATCATTGTGAAATGTGAATTTAGTTAGAGAATTTTGTGTCCTCATTTAAGGATCTCCTTTAAATCTGATACTTTTCTGTACCCATTAGTAATTAGTAAGCCAAGTAAAATGACTTATATTTAGAAACCAACCCAAAGCAATCTTGTTCTAGAGTTGATCACATCTCTAGATGAAGAGGATAAAGTCATGTTGTGGTCTTAACATTCTAAACAATGCTTTTCACTACATTCCTATCTCATCTGTAAGGTGGAAAAAATATCTTGTATGTCTGAATAAAATCTGAATGAAGCTGGCTTAAACCTCTAAACCATTTTTTTGGGGATATTGAACTTTTTAATAACCTGAGTTTGATACCTCTTACACAATTTCATAATGAGTTAATAGATGTAAAATAATTTATTTAATATTCTACTTTATCAGAGTAAAACTCAATTTATATGGGTTCCTAAACATAGTCATTATTCTGAGATCCAAGTATTATATTTGCCTGTATTATCCCCAAAATATTACATATATTTGGGTAATATTTATTTAGAAATATTGACTTTTAGCCCAGCCACTTTTCAAACATATAGCTAAAATATAACTCTTCCCTAAATTATATAGGTTAAATGAATGTCTCTGTTAGTCATTTTATTAATGGAATTTGTTCTGTGACATTTGGATTCAGTCAAAGGGTAGCACTTGAGGACCTAGAGGGCCACATGTGGACTCCAGGCCACAGATTTCCCACCCCTGTCCTAATCCTATATCTTTTAGGACCTCCCAATCTTTGTCCTTAGTTCTGAGCTCTGGAACCAAGCAAATAAAACTAATTCCTCTTCCAAGAATCTTTCAAATTCTTAAAAACAGATTTTGTGACCTGCTATTCTCTTATCCCAGCTAACCATCCTCAGTTCATCCGATCAATCATCATATATCAAGCAGCTTCACCATACTAGTTGGTCTCCTCTGGACAGGTAGTTGGTCAACATTCTTACTAAAATGTGATTCTCCAAACTGAGTACAATACCCTCAACGTGTTCTGATTTGGACAGAGTTCAGAGGAAATATCAGTGAATGCAAATGGTGGGAAGGCATGAAGAAATTGCAATCTGTGTATCATTTTGGACATTATATTTATCTCAATGCAGGCAATGATAGTAATAGAACCACCACATGTCAATGTTCATTCATTGTACATCAATCCTGTTGAGTGGATCCCTAGTAGTGGAAGACATCAACAACAAATGGTTGGCAGGCATGAATAGATTATAATCTGTATCACTGGAAGAAATACATATATTGATGAGATCCCAGGCCTATTGGACAATTTTAACTAACTCTCTCTCTTTCTCTGTCTCTCTCTGTCTCTCTCCCCTTGAGACCTTCCACCCATACACAATACAAAATCTATTTTAAAAAAATTGCTATGTAACTATACTGCTTCTATCCTAGGCTTATCATAGGATAAGCATTTTTTTTCACTGAAGTGTAGAACTTTATATTTACCTCTGCATTAAATTTAATAAAATTCAACTCATATCTCTAAATATTTATTATATCTTCCAGTTTCAGTCATCTGCAAACCTGACAAGCACATCATCTTTGCCTTCATCCAAGTCAATAATAAAAACTCTAAACAGCACAGAGTCAAGGATTAGTTCCAGGACAACTTTACTACAGACCTTTCTCCTAATTTACACTAACTAAATGACTACTTGTTGTGCCCAGTGTTTCTATCTTGCCTACAAGGTTGACATAAGATGCAATGTAAGTAGTTTTTATATTCAGAATTTCCCTAATTTATCCATATAATTAACTTGTCAAAATAGAAAATGAAGTTGGTCTAGAATGATCTGTTCTTGATGACACTATGCTGGATTTTAGAGATCTCTACTTTTTCTCTAAATGCTCACAAAGCTCCTCTTTTTATTCTAGGAATTTATCTGGAAATGAAGTCAACACTGGCTTATAAATATCTACAAAAGGCTAAATAGTTGATTTCCAAAATATGACTCTTTCAAGACTTCATGTTAAGTTTGTGATATATTTATTGAACTCCTTATGCCCAGATGGTTTGCAATATTTTCCTATGACAATATAATTTCTATTTGTTCCTTACTGTCACCCAAATGTGCTCCACCAATCCTTTCCCATTAGGTTCCTGGAGTCCTTCACATATGTTGTTGTTGTTTAGTCATTTTTCAGTCATATCTGACTCTTATTGACCCTTTTTGGGGTTTTCTTGGCAAAGATCTTATAGCAATTTTCCATTTCCTTCTCCAGCTCATTTTACAAATGAAGAAATTGAAGCAAGCAGAGTTAAGTAACTTGCCCAGGGTCATATAGCTAGTAAGTTTTTGAGGCCAGATTTGAACTCAGAAAGATGAGTCTTCCTGACTCCAGTCTCAGCACTCTATACACTGCTCCACCTAGCTATCCTTCACATATGTATATCTTTTTAATATGTACTCCCCTATCAGAACTTTTATCTATTCTGCTTTGTTCAATGAACTATACACTTCCAGGTCAACTGCATAGTCATAAATCCCATCCCATGAAATCCCTTGCTTTAAAAACTCCAGTTTACCCTGTTCATCACCTATACTTTGTCCATATGCAAAGAGACATCTAAGTCATTTAATTTATTCTTAGTTCTCTTCTTGGGTATCATCTACTGTGAATTACTGATCCTTTCTTCTGCTATTCTTCTTCCTGTATGGTCTCTCTCTCTCTCTCTCTCTCGCTCTCTCTCTCTCTCTGTTTCCCTCTCCCCCTCTTTCTGAGAGTGTGTGTGTGTGTGTGTGTGTGTGTGTCTGTCTGTCTCTCTTCCCTGATTTGACACATCTAGTGTGGGCAGTTTTCTTCCTAAATCACTGATTTACACAAGTTTCCCTCCTAGTATGAAATTATCTCTGACTCCTCTTTGACTATGGGATAAAATGCAAACTTCTTTGTCTGGCATAAAAGATGTTCTGTAATCTCACTGATGTCCACCTCTTCAGGTTTGTCTCTAATTATTCTTCTACATTGACCCTCCACTAGTCAAACTGATCAAACAATTGATCAACTTTAACTGTTAAGCAAGTATTATACACCAAACCTTATGCTAGCTGCTTGGAATTCAGACAAAATGTAAATAGTCCCTGTTCTCAAGGATCTTAGTATACTCAGGACAGACAATAGAACCTGTAAGAGTATAGATAAAATAGATGTAACAGATACAAGGTGATTTGGGGATAAAGGTACTAACAGATGGAGCTAGAAATAAGAAAAAGCCACATGTATAGGTTGGACAATGAGCTTAAATTTGAAGGAAATTATGGGTTTGAAGAGATGAGGCAAGGAGTCAGTGTTTGCAATTAATCAATCATCAAAATTTTATTGAAGATCTACTACATGATTTGTAATACAAGTACAAACACAAAGAATTAAGCAGTTCTTATACTCAAGAAATTTATATTCTATTTGGTGAAGCAACACACACATTATATATAATGTTTTTATATAAATGTGTGTGTATAACACATTTATAAAGCATAAACACAAAGAAAATAAATAAAACATAGTTAGGGAGGGAGCATATTAGCAGTAGAGTGAAGAATCAGGAAAGGTTTCATGGTAAAAGATAATGCTTGAGCTGTGTCCTGAAGGGAAAGATGGATTCTGTAGTATGAGGCAGAAATGAGGAGAGAATGCATTACAGGAATGAAGAATAACCAGTGCAGGAGGTAGAATAATGTATAACAAACAAAGCTGTAAAGATAGAGTGGAATGAGATTCTGAAGGCAGTAGAATGGGTGTCAATGGAGTTTACTGAGTAAGAGAGTAGCATGCTTAGATTTACCCTCTGGGAAAATAAACTTTGGCAGCTATGTAAAGGATGGCCTGGAGAAGAGAAATATTCAAGTCTAAGAGACTAACTATGAGATTATTGTAATAGTTCAGGTGAGAATTGATAAAGACATGAACAAGAGAGGTGCCTTTGTAAGTAACAAGAAGGAGAGCAGTGCAAGACATGTTGTGCAGATAGAACTGACAAGATTTGACAAGTGACTGATGTGTGGGGAGTGGGAGTGAGGAGTCAAGGAAGACACAGAGATCACCAAATTAGGTGATAGGAAAGATGATAGTGCTCTCAACAGAAATAAATTCAGAAGATGTGTGGCTTGGGGAGAAAGATAAAGAATTTGCTTTATGTATGTTGAATTTGAAATATCTACAGAGCATCTAATCCAAACTGTCTAGTAATAAGTCAGTGATGTTAGCCTGGAACTCAAGAAAGATGAGAGATGGACATATCACAGAGTTGATAATTAAAGTCATGCATACTGATGAGATCACCAAGAGAAAGAACATGGAGAAAGAAGGGGACCAAGGACAGAGCACAGGGTCACACCTAGAGTTAGAGGGAATGTTATCAGTGATGAGCCATCAAAGAAGGCTAAGGAGATTTAAGAGAAAACAGTGACTTGAAAGCCTAGAGAAGGTATAGTAGCCAGGAGGATTGAATGATCAGCAATGACAAATGCCACAAAGAAATGAAGAAAATGAGGAATGAGAAAAATCAATTAAAATTTCTCAATTAAGAGATCACTGGAAAGTGTTATTTCAATTGAGTGATGAGATCATAATCTAACTGTTAGGGAAGGGGAAAGGGGAAGAGAGAAAGAGGAGATCAAAGCAGTTTTCTCAGAGAATTTTGCTGGGAGAGAAGAGATAGCTTACAGTAGCTTACAGTGATCTAATAAAGATTCTTTAAGGATAGGGGAAGACTTGGGTATGATTTTAGGTAGCAGAGAAGCAATTAATACATATTGAGAGATCTATTTGTTCCCTGCATATTCCATGACTATTACCACCTCACCTCCATACCTTCATTCCTGTCATCCCCATTCTTGGAATTCCTGTCTATTCCTCCATAATTTTCTAAGTCTTACCTATCCTTATCTTTGATTATCTAATTTATATCTTACTTCTCTTCAGTCTTCTCCATCTGCCCCCAACAACAATACTCTCTCTCTCTCTCTCTCTCTCTCTCTCTCTCCCTCCCTCTCTCTCTCTCTCTCTCCCTCCCTCCCTCCCTCCTTCCCTCCCTCAGCAAATGCCTTCAGTTGCATGTCTAACCTCACCAGGAAGGTTACTTAAAATGAGGTCAGATGACAAAGATTCTGTATACTAGGATAGTAAGGTGGCACAGTGGAAGGGGCAGTTAGGTGGCACAGTGGATAGAGCACCAACCCTGGATTGAGGAGAACCTGAGTTCAAATCTGGCCTCAGATACATAACACTTACTAGCTTTGCGATCCCGGGCAAGTCACTTAATGCCATTTGTCTAGCCAAAAAAAAAAAAAAAAAGGTTCTGTATCCTGGGATCACTAATCAAGTGCTGTCTCTTCTGATATACACATTCTCCACCCATTCTAGATCTTGAGTTACTGTTCCAGTCACTGGGTCTTGACTCTGTATCTTTCTCCATTCCTCATGGTCATTTTAGTCCCAAAACCCTGATCCATGACTGTACATTTGTGATCTGAATCTCCCTGTGTCTTTCTTTTCTTGAAACTATGGACAAATCCTCCCTTACTTCTAAGCTATGACGATGCTTCTGTCTATGCCCGCCTACACAGCTTAGATTTTGAGGGCAGCAAAAACTACTACTTGCATACCTGAAAGCTTGACATTTTCCATCTAATCTGATTTCTGCAGCATCACTTCAGGTTTAGACTGACAGAGACTTTGACCTTAACCTTGTCCTCACCTTCTAAAGCAAGCTGATTCATAGGCTGCACGCTACATTAGCTCTTTAACATACTCTGCCATACAAATCTGGCCTGGCTTCATTCTGGGCTCTTCCTTAACAATGGGAGAACCTGGTTGGACAAAAGATAAACATACGCAAGAAAGTGATGAACCTAGTCATAACTTTCCCAGATAGGATTCTAAGATATAAAAACCTTCCCTCAGTTACACACAAAAATAAAAATACAAACCCAATGAGTTAAATGAGGAAAATCAGAGTATATTTCCTCTTGCAAAGTGACTATATTGAAACCCACTGAATGGACAAATAATTGTTGAAAGGAATGAATGTATATGTTTTTTCACAAATTCAGAAGTGCTTTGTTTCATGCCAAACATATTGTCTTGCCTGCTTGCAGATCATTCAACAAGTAATCCATCAAACTGCCACATGACTAATTTAATTCAAATACAGTGATAAAACTTTCACTAAAGTCCTCTGATATTCATGGTTTGAAGGTAGCCCTGGGTTCTTGAAAGTTAAAAAATCAACAGCCTGGGATTTGATGGATATCATCAAGTTGGAAAGCATCAAGCATCCAGCAAAAGCCCAGTGACAGACTGTCTGTAGTCTGAGGAAGAGCCTGGCTAAGTGCATGGAGACTCATCACTAGAAGGTTGGCTACTAGGCAATTAATTTTTCTGCCACAGCAACTCAAGAAATGTAGAAACATTGCTGTCTTCACTGAGGGAAGGGTGTTACTCCAATCAGTTAAAGCACATCTTTCAAAGAAAAAAAGAATAAGAAGAGCATGAAGATAAGTGGACCATAAAAGTGGTGAACTGGGGATATTTCAGCCACATAATAATTAATTCTAACTGATGACAATAGTGGGCTTCAACTGACTGCTTTGTAATATGACTTTATGAATACCCAACCTCAATAGGGCTGAACTAATAAAAAATATCTATAGGCACAACACACCTTTTAGTATGAATTGTCTAGCATGTTTAATCATTTGAAGTAATTCAAATGGTAATATTTTGAGCTGTATAAACTTGATTTCATAATTTCCAACCTTATTCCCCCTAATTCCCTTATTCTCTTATTGCTCACAAGGTAAATGACAATTTCAGCTATCCTGTTATCCCTTCTCAGATAAAAGATTTAGTACATAAATTTGTCTCCATAGTATGAAGTGTATGTGGAAAATACCTAGTAATTTTTGAACAAGGTAGATACGTAACTGCACACAGGAGCACAAAACACATTGGACCTAAAATAAATAATTTAGGTGTCTACACTGAAAAAAATGTTTAATGTATATAGTCCAAAGAGCAACATGATTCCAGTACCTCAAAAATATTGTGTCTTTAATGAGAAAATAAAAAGAACGTCCTAGTTCTGTTACTTAATACCTGAGTAACTACAGGTCCATTGGACTATATTAATTCTAAGATATTTTCTACCTCTATCTATGTTAATATGCTATCTATAATACCATACAACTATATAAAGGGAATGAAGTGATTTTCCAACTATAGGCTATATTCAAAAGAATCACCAAATATATATTTTCCATGCTTGAAAGGCAAGAGATCTTTGAGTTTTTTTGTTTTTGTTGTGTTTTTGTTTTATTTTGTTTTGTTTTTTAACTTCAAGAGGAGATCTTGTAAAACTGCTAGATTAATAACCCAATATATATTTCACTATATTTTGGCTTCTGACCCACTGTTGGTAAATATGCATTTCTAATACAATAAGCATGCTTAATTCTGTGACTAAATGGCCCAAAGGAACAGTATCTGCTGTAGCAATGAAATCTAATGACAACTCTGCTGACATTTCTCCCATCTAAAAAAGAAATCATGTGGAAAATGATTTTTATAGTAGCACAGTCATTAAAATTGAAGACAGAATTTGAGTTGGTAGTGATGGAAGCATAGATTATCTCTCCTGCCAGAGAAATGGGAATTGGTTCACATTTATCTATCCCCACTTGGCACCAATCACTTGTATTTTTGGTGATCTTATCTTGTAGGCCCAAAGGAACTTGTGAAAGAACTGCTTTGATCTCTTTTGCTTACTTGAATTTGGTTGTTTTGAATATTCCACCAAATAACTATGGGTAAACCAAGCCAATATAATAAGAATGACTGTAATATCTAAATTAATTAATTTATTTATTCAAGGTCATACCAATGAAACTAACAAGGTATTATTTTACAGAGCTAGAAAAAAAAACAATAACAAAAGTTACCAGGAAGAGCAAATGGTCAAGTACTCAAAGGAAATGATGAAAAATGTGGAAAGAATAGGTTCTGGCCATAGCAGATACATCAAATGATAATACAAAGCAGTAATCATAAAAAAATAAATTATTTAGTACTGGTTATTAAATAGTTTCTTCAGTGAAATACAATCAGTATGCAACATACAGAAGCAAAGATATCTAGTGGCCTAGTTTTGATAAAATCAAAGATCCTTGAAGAACTATATTAGACAAAAATATTTGGGAATATTAGAAAACCATCTGGTATAAACTAAATACAAGCTAAGATGTCACTCAATATGTGAATACCAGCTTAAAAAAATAATAATAAACCTAGACTTAAAGAATGACATCATAAACAAATTAGAGGAGCAAAGAAGAAATTACCTTACAAATCTACGGAAAAAAGAATAAATCATGACCACACATGGGATAAAGAGGATCACTGAAGATAAAATGGACAGTATTGATTACATAAAATTAAAAAGAAAGATTTTTTTTAAAGAATCTTGGCCCTAAAGAAGAAATGATGGTGATATCGATAATGATAATAATGATAGAATTTATATAGTGCCTACTATGTGCCAGGCCCTGTACTAAGAACTTTACAAATATTATCTCAGTTAACATTTATAATAACCCTGGGGAGTAGAATCCCTATTTTATGATCCCCATTTTACAATTGAGGAAACTGAGACAAAGAGAGGTTAAGTGACTTGCCTAAGATCACAAAGCTAATAAGCATCTGAGACCAGATTTGAATTCAAGTCTTCCTGACTGCAAGTCCAGTATTCTATCCACTTTGAAACCAGGCTTCCTGAATTTCTCTTTGAAACTCAGAGAAACATGAGCAAAGTTATGTGAACTGATGCAGACCAAAGTAAGTGGGACCAGGAATAAAAAATACACAATAAATATAACAATAGGAAAAAAACAATAAAACTAAATTGATCATGGAAATGTTAATGTCTAATCTTGTTACTTGAAGAATACATGAAAAAGCATACCTCTCTCCACTGGTTTAGTGTTGGTAAGCTATAGTACATTATAATAATAACAATAGACGGCATTAATATAGAATTTTAATGTCCGAAAATGCTTTACACACATGATCTCATTTAAGCCTCACAAAAACCCTGTGAAGCAGTTACTTCTAGCAATATTATCTTTAGTTTGTAAATAATAAACAGTTCCATCTCTCAAGCAGCATTAAATTAAAACATTTTCCTTCAAATAAGAAAAAAAAGTATCAAAGAATTCTCCATATCTAATAAGAAATATTGGTTATATCACAAAGAAAAAAGCAAATTCTGTAGACTTCAAGTCCATTAAGTATGGAACTACTTCTCTAACAATAGAACCCTGGAAAATTTTTGTAGAATTATAAAGTTAAAATTACCCTATATGTCATTATTAAAATATATAGTTCATTTTGGTTGCATGTATCAAAAATTCCTATATAATATTAACATAAAAATGGGAGATACATTCTTTTAGTCTTTAAGAAAAACATACTATGTTAAGAACCATGTTCTTATTTTTAAAATTGTCCACAAAATCATACATACTGTATTCCCTTTACTTATATCATCAAGAATACTCAATGTATACATAGTCAACAATTTTGTAGAGTTTATAAAGTAGGCATATAATTGAATATTAGCAGATGCATTTTCACACAGCTTTTCTTTAAAATAATATAATCTGTTTTTTTCCTATTCTTTTGGAATAATATCATCTTTAATATCTTGAAAACTTATACCTGAGCACTTCTTCAACTATATCCCCCCCGCATGAATTTCTTCCATTGATCTGGTGAGTTCCAAACACTTTTATAACTTTATTTACTGGTCTTTTAAATTTTTTTATATGATATAACAGGTATTGAGTTGTTCTAGTCCAAATATGATGATAATGCCAGCTCAAAATAGAGACAGCTAGGTGGTGCAGTGGATAAGAACACTAGGACTGGCTTTAGGAGAATCTGATTTCAAATCCTACCACAATCACTTACAGGCTATGGGACTCAGGTCAAGTCCCTTACTTCCGTCTGCCTCAGTCTCCTTAACTTTGAAATGAGGATAATAACAGAACCTATCTCGGAGGGTTTTGGTCAGGATCAAATGAGATAAAATATACAGAGCATTTTGCAAGTCATAAAGGGGTATATAAATTATAGATATTGTTATTGTTATAATTGTAAAGTACTTTGCACAACTTAAAGTATTACATAAATATTATCTATTATTCTTATTATAAAATAAATCACTACAGATATACTGATAATTATGTTTAATGTTTCATCTATTTGTTGCCCTCCCAATTTCATCTAGAAATGCTCTCAAGATCATGTAACATGCAAGCTTTTTCCATCTTTATTTTTTTTTATTATTTTGCAATGACAGACTGTGTATAATCTTCCACCACCTTTCTCTGTGATGTTTTGCAAGATAATTTGTACTATAAACCAAAGTGAACCTTCACTACCACCTCTCCAAGACTGGCAAGCAAGGCAAATGTTTGCTGAATGTATTAATTCTTGAGTTCCTTTAACCTTCTCACTGAAGTCTTATCAGTTAAACTTTTCTACGAAATGGTGATAATAGGCATTAAAGACTTGTCTAGATAGGTCACTTTGGATATACAGTAATTGTACAGACTAGCTTTTGATCTTTATCTTTTCTTATAATTTCTCATTATAGCCTTTGCTCCAACTAGGGGATAATATGACTGCACATGTTTGATTTTGAAATTACTCCCATTCTGGGCCCCTGTAGTTTCTTGTTAGTTGTGACACATTCTTTTTCCCCTGGTAATGGTCTTCAGTCCTTTTCCATGTCTAATACTTTCTAATTTTCTTCTTGAAGAAGCTATGAAATACATACCTTCTGCTTGTAAGCACTCTACAACATGTTTGCAATTTCAATTCCAAATATCTGAACAATGTTCTTCAACATGGATATGTATACATCCATTCTCTCTTCTGCCCCTTTGTTATTAAATTTGCTGAGCATCAATTGTTGACTTGATTTGAAAGAATTATCAGTTTATTCATATAATTTTATTAATTTTTTTGTTTTCTATAACAATTGGCGCACAAATTACTGTTATGTTTATAGTTATGTCTTTGTTTACACTTATCATGAGGCAAGATTACCAACTATACTCTGAAATGTTGCCATGTTCTTTCTGAGTGCAATATAACTCTCATCCCTTTCAGTTCCCTATCCAAGAAGAGCTTGTGAGCCATCCTATTTATTAGCAATATCACGTCTTTTGGTTTTCTCTATCATGAGAATAGTAATATGATGTGTTTCAATTCCTCTAGCAAGAAATCTACTCATTTGTTATTGAACAAATGTTACATTTGATCAGTCATTAAATTTGTATTTAAACAGAGTCTAAAAACTGATTATTATCAACTCTGCCCCCTTTCCATTGCTCTGCCACCAGAAAGGAAAGGATGTAGATATAGGATTAGGAGGCATTTTTGTTTGTTTCTGTTGTTGTTCCGCAGTTGCCACAGCCAAAGCATCCATTAGCTAGCAGCCCACATGTGGATAATGAACCCTTCCATACACAGCTAGATATTATTCCAAGCACAAACTATTTGTTAACAGGACTATACTCAAAGCCTTTCTAGTTTGCTGCATACTACAAGAATGTTATGCTATTCTGGACTACTTCAATAAACCAATGCCACTAAGGAGCATTGAAACAAGACTTTTCTAGATTTTATGGGAAATCCTTTGTATTTTATAATCCTACAAAATTGCTTAAAAGGAAAAACCACAAAAGTAACTTTTTCTATTTTCCTCATAACAAAATCAAGCAAGGCTTAAAATAAGAACTGTAGCCACCAAAACAGTTCAACTTGGACATAGAAGACAACTTGCATAGAGTTCAAATGGAAAAGGGGTACCATAGAGATGGTAAAGTTCTCCAGATTGTGTCCAGCCCCAGAGCACTAGTGGGCTTCCTCAAAGATATTTATGCTCACTCAAAAAAAAAAAAAAGGATGAAGAACATTTTGCCCAGATTACGGCACACACTTGGATAGGACATATGTTGTTATCCTATCAGTAAATACATGGATTGGTGTTACAGATGGACAATGAGCTTGGTTCAAAGTTGAATAAGTAGGGAATAGACACACACACAAACACACATATACTTTCAGAGTAATATTCTTCTACTGACCTCTAGTACTCTGCATAATGCAACATTATGATGTCAGCAAAAGCAAGAATAGCAAAATTACATAGGAGGTGCTGGCCTAAAATGACTTGGCAGATAGAATGTGGATATTTCTTTCACTGTGCCTTTAAGGACATGAATACTCCAGTAGGAAAGTAAAGACTGAGCTGATAATGCAAAATAACTTGAGTTGGCTAAAGGAAACTACCATGTATTTGCTCTAATTAATTTACAAACTAAAGAGCATAGTCTGAGATGGTTGGAGAAAATATAAGCAAAGTTTTTAATTTCATAAATATTTGTCAGTTTTAAGAAATCTTCCTCATTTCTGAAATTTACAATTAACAACAGAATATATTCTCCCAAAAGTAAATATGTAGACTTCAACGATACATTTTAATAATCTTTATGCAACCATTTTGATCCAGCTGTTTCACTTTCCTTTCCCCTGACTTCTTAGAAATCATTGCTTAGAATAAGGACTGTCATGAGGCTTTCATTGACATAAATGTTACTACATTGTAAAACACTGGGGTGTTTTTTTTTAAGGTAAAACCATATCATTCCTCTAAAACTGCACAAATATTACACATATACTTTAATTAAACCAAAATAAAAGAATATGGATTTATTTTTTAATTCTAGACAAGATTTCTTGTCTAATACAAAGAAAAATAATACTAGTTAACAAAGTAATTCATGAACATCATTTACTTAATTGAAAAGGAAATCATATTGAGTGTGACATTACATATAAATTATACATATGTACAAACATGTGCATAAAACAAAAGAGCAAAGGTTACCTGAATTTTTTTTTAAAGTTATTGGTTACTATTCAGATTTTGTTGTTTTTCAGTCATTCAGGCATGTTTGTCTCTGCATGACCCCATGGAGTTTGTCCATAGGATTTTCTTGGCAAATATACTGTAATGGTTTGCTATTTCCTTCTCCAGTGTGTCCTTTTACAGAAGAAGGTTAAGTGACTTGTCCAGGATCAAACAGATAGTAAATGTCTGAGGCCAGATTTTAACTTAGGAAGTTGAGTCTTCTGACTCTACGTTCAGCACTCTATCCAAGGTGCTAACTTAATAGTCATAATTAATAGCATAAAGTATGTTTCAGTGATTGACACAAAACAATTTTTTTTCTCTTAGTAATGACAATAAGTCTATTTTACACAATAGAATCCGCAATAAAAATTAATCAAATTTAACTCTAAACTTGGCCAAACTTTATGGTGATTCATTAACTCTTTGAGGAAACCAGTAAATGTTAACTTCATAATTATACTACCACAGTAGATATCCAAGTGAATTTCCAAAAAAATAAATACTTAATTTCTGTTATATGATTAGGCCCGTTTAGCTTATAAAGTTTCTATTGCTATTTTTCTAATAGTTATAAGTATGGAACTCAAAAGCCTTTATAAATGGTGTTATTTAGCAATGTTCAACACTGGCAATATTCATAATCTTTTCTCCCATATATTTGTGACCCGAAACCAAAGCTCTGGTTTTATACATGCGGAATTTATTTGGGGAGGGACATCTCTAAAAAAGCTCTCTTCTCTTGGGATCATTCAATTTTTTTTTTTCTTTAGCCCTCCACAGGACATGGAAAAGGACCTCAGCCCCAATGCAAACACTCAAGTCAAAAAAAAAGTTAAAATATGAAACTTCATTTGCTTTAATCCAACAATGAAATACACACAAAGGAGTCATGCATGGGCCGATAAGTATTTAATGTATTACTCCTTATCTCTATGGTGAGATACACTTCCTATGAACTCATACAGTCATTACTTAAGAGTACTGTCCCCTCTATACAGTCTCTACCCTGACCAAAGGCAAAATGCAAAGAATACCTAAAAAGTCAAGCAATCCACTCATATGGTAAACTCCACCTTGCAGCAAGCTATACACTCTAAACTTATAATACTGCCCTGGGTCAAGTCTTCCACAAGGGGAATGACTCTGGAGGAGAGAGTGAGGCTAATGACCTTGCATAGCTCTGCCTTACTTAAATCCAATTAACTTGCAAGTCAAGAGATCACCCTCCTGATGTCTGTCATTGGTCCCCTTAGAGAATGAAAAATGCATAAATATATGTATGTATATATGCATATATTATGTTTATATATGTATGTATATACGCATATATACACACATGCATGCATGCATACATACATATATGCAAGTAGGGAATGAGTTAAAATCATTCCCACAAAACAAGCATTCTCACAAATTTTGCTACTGGTTGCTAGATGGTATCAGGCCTCCACCTGAAAGTAGTATTTGGTTTATCATTTTAGTTGTTTTCATCCGAAAAATTGATTTAACAGCTTATATTATCCACGTTGATTAAAAGCAACTTTTCAAGAAGTGAACTGTTCCATTTTGAAATCTGTGAGTGTTTGTTGGTTAAATTACCTGAATAACCAATTTGATATGCACTTGTTTTTAATTCTCAATCCTAAATGAGTCTGAGAAAGGTAACTTACCGGCCCAAAAGCATTACTGTCAAAGCTGTGTCCATGGTGATCCCCTTCTACCCAGATGTGCCCAGGTGGAACTTTCACATACTGATTTCTGTAATCCATTGTTCTAAAAGCAAACATCATAAATGTGACTAGGAGATAATGGCAACCAAATTCAACTATGCATAAAAATGCAAATACTCTAGAAATATTTGATGCTACAAAGATAAAATATGAGTATTGAAGCTTTAACCATGATGCTAAATTACTCATTTCAGCTGTAGGGGTACATAGATTTCTGTTTTGAAGATTAATATTTCAAGCTTTAACAAAACATAAGAGAAATTAATATGCTATTTTCATTTTCTGCATTTTATATCTTGCTAATAGTATGGCAATGTAGAAGGATAGACCCTAGGCAGCTAGATTGTATGGTGGATAGAGAGTTCTGGGCCTGGAGTCAGAAAGATCTGAGTTCAAATTTTTCTATTGTAAACATGAAAACTTAATGGAGACTCTTCCTAGCTATATGATCCTAGACAAATTATTCAATATCTACCTCAGTTTCCTCAAATGTAAAGTAGGTATATCAATAGAATCTCCCTCACAGGGCTTTTATGAAGACCAAATGAGATAATATTTGTAAATTAACTTAACACATTGCATAGCACATAGTAGGCACTTAATAAATTCTTATTTCCTTCCTTCCTATAGACATATGTATGTATGTATTTCTTTCCTATCTTTTTGTTAACATCAACTTTTACTCCTCCAATTTACTTAGGTATAGACTGGAATTTACATTTACATTTCAATAAAATTCTTAAGTCTTGACTGGGCATTTCATTTGCTCTTAAAGCTAATGCTACAACTAATAGAATAAGCAATGAGAGGGAAAATGAAAATAACCTAAATGACCTATAGAGGGATTAAAATTAGTAGAAAGTCAGCTCAAAATTGTCAGTTAGCACTAGATGTTTTATTTTTTTTTAATTGAAGGGCAAAGTTCTTAATTTTGTAGACATAGAAGGGCAGAGTTTCATTCACTTGATCCTGGACCAGTCACTTAACCTCTGTTAGCAACAGTTTCCTCATCTGTAAAATATGTATAGCATTTACCTCTAGTATTGTTGTAAGGATCAAATGACATAATATTTGTAAAGTGCTTAGCACAATGCTTGGCACATAGTAGGCACTATATAAATATTAATTATTATTAGCGCAGCTGCTACTGCTACTACTACTCCTACTACTATATGCTATGAACACAGGATAGAATGACAGAAATTAAACAATATCTACTTACAAGGTGCTTACATTTTATCAGAATAGACAATGTATCTTCCCTGATAATTACTTGTCTTAACTTCTTGGTTCCGTCTATCTACCCAGGCCATATTAGCATCTTATTGCTGCCTTGCTCATATATTAGATCAGCCCCTTCCACATTTCATGCCTTTAGGCCATGGCACTGTCAATCTACTCATCTTTTGAGCTCCTGCCTTAGGTTCCAGCCCAGCTCATTGATGACTGTACTAGAGATTGCCAGCCTTCAACTTCAGACCAAGGATAACCTTCATAATTCAATCACACAGACTTCCACTAAGATTATTTTGCCTTCAGCTTGCTGCTGCATCCCTTATCCTAGGGGTGGGGAACCTATGGCCTTCAAGGTCTTTGGGTGTGGCCTTTTTTTTTACTGTGTCCAAGTTTCACAGAACAAATTATTTTAACTATGGGGATTTTTTCTGTGACATTTGGATTCTGTGGAAGGGCTGTACTTGAGAACCTAGAGGGCCACATATGGCCTCGAGGCCATAGATTCCCCACTCCTGCCCTATCCCCATAAACACATAAACTTTCTACTTCTTGACTTGACCATAGTATTCAAAATAATTAGCACTATTACATGTGGAAAATCACGCAACAGGTGATTACCTTTTGTATCTAACTGATCATCTCTGTGACTCCCTCATCAAAATATCTTTCCCTGACTACCACTCCCCTATACGTGTTTCCTTCCTCTATTAGAATGTAAGCTCCTTGAAGATAAGAACTCTCTATATCTTTATCCTAACACTCTGCATAGTGCTAGTCATGTAAATAAGTGCTTTTTCATTCATTCATTCATTCATTCATCCATTTTCCATTCCTTCTTCCATCCATAATTCAAGTATATAAAAATGAATATATTGAAAATATATACAAAAGATACACAAGATAATTGGGATGGGAACAGTAAGAGTGTTGACAAAGTCATCATGTAGAAGGTTCTTGTGTAGGGTTTTGAAGGAAAACTAGGCATTTTCATAGGCGAATATAAGCAAGAAGTATATTCCAGGAATGGAGAGATAGCTTGCAAAAAATCATGGAGATGGGAGATTGAATGTCATGTAGCGAGGAAGATAGTATAGCAAGAAGAGGAGTTTGGCTATGCCAAAGAGTATATAGAGGGGAGTTGAGTATAATAGGCTGGAAAGGCAGGTTAATGTCAGTTTGTGAAGGATATTAAACATTAAACAAGGGAGTTTTTCTTTCATCTTGGAGCTAACAGTGAGCCACAGGAATGTATTGAGAAAGGGAGTAAAGTGACCAAATCTATTCTTTTGGAATAATATGCCTCCCAGGCTTCTTCTCTTGGTGGCCAAGTTGAATTGAGTAAAATGGCACATAAAAAAACCTGAAACTACAAATACAAGCTATTGTTATAGAAAATTCGAACATCTATTATATATGAAGGTTTTTTTCTTTTAATTTTCAAGGTAGTTTCAGTGTTGAATTGTTTTGTTCAAGATCAATAAATCATTCATGCAGAGAAGCTGAGCTCAATGGTGATCAGAAGCCTACACTAAGTTAATGACTGCTCTTTGCTTTTAATTACCACTGGGAAGAATGATCTCAGCTTTTTCAAGAAAGCAAAAACAAGTTGTACACATTTTATCTTAGTACACACTACAGCACAATGTGTTCTGCAATTAAAATTGGTCAATTGGCTCTTGACATTGTTACTGCTTTCTCCTATCATCTCCCTGAGAGTAAATACCCTGTATCTAGTGTTAAATGACAGCAAGAAGACCACTTGTACTTAATTGTTGACAAGATGCTCTCCATATATATCAAAACACCATTTGTACATCTCACTAAGCTAGGCATTTCTGGCAGATTCAGTGAAGGAAAACAATTAACCATTTATCTTTTCAAACAATCATGTGAGACAAAATCATCCACTAAAACTAGGCAATATCATTCCTACACTGAAACGGAAGGTTCAAAGTCAAGTTCATTTTCTTCAGCAAATTCTACAATATGATATAACCCATATTCTATTATATAGAACATATATATGTATATGCATATATGTATGTGTGTGTATATATAGATATAGATATAGATATATAGATATATAGATTCTATATATTTAGAATTCAGATTCCAAGTTGTGTACCAAAGTGGTTCATTATGGATAAAACTGATGCTTGGAAATTAAGGAATGATTGATTGTTGGACAACTGTATTTCCCCAGCTTTGTGACAAATCCTGCCAGTGATGCCTTTCCATCACTTGAAGGATTATTTCATTCTATTTTATAATTAAGAATCTAGTCTTTGCTATCTATTAGTACAATGTTTTAGAGAGCAACATGATGCTGGAAAAGGGGCTAGATTTGGAATCACAGCACGTTGGTTCAAATTCCAGACTTACCATTTTCTACCCAAGGGACCTTGGGTAAATCACATAGCCTTTCTGGATCTTAATTTCCTCATCTGTAAAACTAGAATGTTGGACTAGATGACCATCAAAATCTCTTCTAGCTCTGAATATGTGATCTTAAAATTCTAGTCTTTTTGTATGTACTAAACTATGCTTCACCAAATTTTGTTACAGTATTCCCCATTACCATGACAGTGAACCATATCTACAGTAAAGATCATGGTTGATGATAGTTTAAGTCATCTTTATTCTAATGTTATTCCAGGATTCTCTATAACTTCCATGTGAAAGCATAAATGCATTGAAAAATGGTCTTTCCACTTACTAGTTGATAGGCAGGCATTTAGGAGGTATAATAGAAAGGAAGTAAGCATTGATTAAGGGCCTGTTATGTTCTAAGCACTATGCCTAAGAACTTTACAAATATTATCTTATTTAATTGTTATAACAACCTTGGGAGGTAGGTGTTGTTATTATTTCCATTTTATAATTGAATAAACTGAGTCAGACAGATGTTAAGTGACTTGCCCAGGATTACACAGATAGTAAGTGAATTTGGCCAAATTTGAATTTAAGTCATTCTGACCCAGAGCCCAATACTCTATCCAACTGCATCCAGTTGCAAAAGTGTTAGAACTCAGAAGTCTGGAAAGCCTATGTTAGAATCATGCCTCAGATTCTTAGCACCTGTATGACTCCAGGCAAGTCAATTAATCTCTTTCAGCCTCAGGTTTCACAACTGTAAAATGGGGAAACTACAAACACTTACTTTGCAGAGTTACTGTGAGGATCAAATGACATAATATACATAAAGTACTTTGTAAATTTTAAAGAACTCTAAGTATGTTTATCATCATTATCATCACTTAAATGCTATTCACTTGACCCTAGAGTGGTTTTCCTAGATCCCCTGGGCAGATATGACAGAACTCTTTTTTTATTGCTACAATACGGGTGAAATAATCATTCATAGTGTTTACCCAGTGTGTATTCTGATCCTCATTTTGTAAGTTGACATTTTAAAGATGAATATAAAAGTAGCTTTTAAGAAATATGGCATTAAAAGAAAATTGAACAAATTATTTTTTGAGCTGTAAAAATAAAAATGAGATGGCATTATCCCAAGTGGGTTTTTAGGAAGAAAACTTTAAACAGCTATGTGATCCAGAGTTCACCTAAAACAATGACAAGATAATCTTTCAGGTGATTTAACAGTTAAGAGAAATGTCAGATTACAAGGTGATACATAGCCATGGCTTGAAAATACTTTCTTGATGATTTTCCAGAATTTTTTTACAATGATACTTAACCACTCAGCTACAAAGTGAGCAAAATAGGCATTTTTAGGACTAGTTTTGCTAAGATAAGATATTTGGCTCTTTCAAATTGAATGAGGAATGATTGCTTCCAATTTAATTTGACCTTGAAAATCAGAATGTTTCAGAAGTTCCTACATCTTTTCATGTCATTAGTAGAACAGAAAAGCATTTTTGGATTCATTTCCTTAAGAAAGACCTACTAGGGCAGCAAGTCCTCTCTGGCCATATAGAATACAAATGTGTTTCCTCTGTCAACTTAAATAACCAGTATTAATTGATTAGCTGTGACTAATAATTGTTTCAGTGTGTTATACCTTTCTTACCTTTCACACTATCAGTTCTGTTTTTCCCAGTAGGTTCTAGGGAGCTGGATCCTTCCTGGTAACTCTATTAAGGGAGAAATAAAATATCTCTTCTCCCCCATGTAGATAGTCTGATCAAATTGTGTTAAGAGATTTTTAGTACTGCCACCACTGTGATGTGACAGATAGTCACTTCACAGGATGGAACTTGAACAATTTAGCTGAGGCATCAAACTTTAACTGAGGTTAGTGATAGAAGAATTTCTAGCTCAGCTTTATTCCCCCTATTTACTTTAGCTGAGACATCTAACTTTAGACCTGATGCTATTTGGTTAGTTCCTGCTTTGTCTGTCTGCAAATTCCAATTAATTTTACTAGTATTTGCTGATCAGTATTTTACCTGATGTAGATCTTTTCCTTCTGCTATCAGTTCTTGTGATGTGTAAATTTTTCCTTTCCCTTTTGCTCTTTGTAAAAATTTCCACTTGTAGGATGGCCTTGTACTATATAAGATTTTTCAAAATTGCCCATTGATTTCTGTGTACCATGAAACTGAGCTATGAACAAATAATAAACCATTTATTGGTATGTCTTTGTATGTTGATAAGTTTGATTGGTACCAGTATCTATCAATGAGTACCTGAGTATTTTTAAATCAAATGGTGGACTACAAAGGGACAGAAGTCTGAGTGGATGGAAAAATACATATAGTCTTCTAGCCCTGAACTGCTTCAGCACGCACAAGGTAAAATTTACCTAGGGAAATTTCTAAGTGAAAAAACTCAATTAACTGGTAAAATTGCTGCTCTTTCCAGAAAACCATAGAGACAAGTTAATGTTCTATGCATTTGTCTGTATTGCTTATATTGTTATTTACCCCTATATGGCAGCTAGATGGTACAAAGGATAGAGCACTGGGTCTCAGATAAGGAAGATCTAATCTGGCTTCAGATACACCATGGCTGCATGACCCTGAGAAAGTCACATAAATGATGTTTGCCTCAGTTTCTTTATCTGCAAAATGGTAATAATAAGAGCACCTACTTCCCAGGGTTGTTGTGAGGATCAATTGTGATAATAATTATAAAACCCTTAGCACAGTGCCTGGCACATAGTAATTGCTATATAAAAATATTACCTATTATTTATATTACCTATTTGTCTATACTGCCTGGATTATCTGTTGAATCCTTGAATATTTTTTATTTCAAAATCAATGTCAACAAACATTTATTGAACATCTACTTTGTATAAGGTACTGTACAAGAAGTTCCTATCCTCAAATAAATTACCTATACTTGTCCAAATTTAAATTTGTTCTCAATATGCTCCCCCTTTTGAATTATATCTTTTCTTGCCTACAAATTGTCCACTTGGGAATGTGGACAATAAGAATATAAAGTTTATGAAGTCATGCCCAAGTCTGCTCAGAGCAAACACAAAAGCCTGGCAAACTCTGCTAACACTGTTCAATTTCCACATTCTGTTTATGGGATCAGGTCCTTTCGATTATCTCCATTTTGATACAACATTAGCCTAAACCCTGTCTATTGAAGATTGGGATGTTTCACATATTGTCTGGCATTGGGGTAGATAATTAAGAGTTTTTGGTTAAAAAAAAAGGGGAACCTCACACTTTCATCCCTTATAGCTCATGCCAAACTAGAAACTAAGATAATTTCATCAAAAGAAGGGTTACTTAGGCAGAGTAGAAAATAATGCCAGCAGGAAGGACATTGGGATGGGATCAGTCACCTGCAGTTAATTGAGAATTGACTAGATTTCTTAAACTATTCAATAACCAGGAGAGCAATGTTCAAATCTTTCATGGTAGAAAACAAAAAAGAACTGTCATTTTCTAAATACACTGCAAATGGTTGCTAGGTGATCAGAGAAAACCTATTTAGTTCATTTAAGCTAAAAGTTGGATTTACTTGTCTTTACAATAAAGCTCTGAATTTAATTTTAATAATTAACATATATGTTACCTATTAGTAAGCAGAACATTTTTAGTGATAAGTACACTGAGGGAAATTGTGTCATTCCACTTTAATTTGTAAACTAAAATTTAATCTTTTTTTTCTATTTTCTGCACACACACACACACAGATATGTTTCAAACCATGTCAATTTCCATAAAACAAGGAAGGGACTGATTTTAGAGAGTTGGCAAAGTGAAGAATGATTTTGAATTTTAACCCAAGTAGATCAGTTCATATTTCAGTGAGTCAACAAGCACTTACAGAGCATTTACTGCCTGCCAGGTATTATGCTAAATGCAGAGGATACAAACACAAGCGAAAAGAAAGAGTTTCTTCCCACAGGGGGCTTACAATCTAATTTGGGAGACAATAAATAAAAGGAAGATGAAAGTGAGAGGCGAATAGAAGTTCCAAGAATTTTAGCCTGATGGCAAATAAATATTTCTAATATTCTTTTCTAATGTAACTTCTGCCTGCTATTAAAATGTTTAGCACCTCAAATGTGTTCCCTGCATTGTATCTATTAGTCTGATCCTTATACAGCTCATACTGCACTATCTTTCACTTATTTTATATATGTGCATTTTCTATTTACAAGTATATGGTAGGTTTCTTTGTATTTCCAACAAGGCACAGCACTGTGTGTGGCATACAGTAAATCTTCAAATATTTGTTAATACCTATTTGTGGGTGATATTGTACAGGTTGTACTAAGTCATGGAATGCTGTGGTATCTTCTGAGATCCGTAGTCATTCAAAAGAGTTTGCCTAAACTGCCTACATCAGAAAAATCAAATGATAAAGAATGCTTCCCATTCAATGTATGATATGCAGTTGTATTTTCAAATTCTAGAGCTCATCTATCAGTGTCTATATCTATCACAAACATTGCAAATGGACAATGAGTTGGGCTGAAAATTAAACTGGAGGTGGAGACACAAAGTTCTGTAACGACCCCAACCTTCTCCCTGGAACAAAGGACTATCTTGCTTAATAAAAATATTAATCCAGTAATATATGGATGTGAATCATGGACATTACAATTTCTGAAGAACTGAAGTTGAGGATTACCCAAAGGGTCATGGAGAGGAACAAGGAAATATGCAGGAAAAATGTTGGATATCATGTCATCAGAGAAAAAAAATCTCAAAAAAAAGTAAAGAATAACAAATGAATCGATGACATACTGCACTGGTCTCCTTCTGATGGACCCTTTTGGGAGGACATAAACAGGAGATGAATTATAATCTGCATCATTATAGCAAAAATTCAAATTGATGCTAGTCTGTTGGAGTATTAGAATAAATCATTCCAGGCATAGTATCTGCCCTAAAAGAATGCATAAGTTAGATGAGTCAATAAGAAACAGATGAGAGAAGTTAAATAAGAGACTGGCTTGTTCATTAGAAAAGTACTGTATTTGAAGTTGGAGGACCTCTATGTGAATCTTGGCTCCATTCAATACGACCTGTGTAAATTTGAGCAAAAGTTATCCTCCTCCTTCAGGATTTCAATTTCTTGAATCTTAAATTGAGAAAACTAGGATAGATAATCTCTAAAATTACTCCCAGTTCTAAAATCCATGATGCAAATTTCAACTATAGTTCACAACAACAATTAAAGAGATGTTACATATACATTTTCAGTGAATTATATGTGTAATAATTGTTATAGGAGCTCAGAAAAAGAACTCACGTAAGGAAAATGAATGAAGTTGGGGCCCAGTAATTGTTTTTGTTACTAAAATTAATTAGTCACACAAAATAAATACTTTATGATTTAATAAAGGTAACAGGTCCAAAAACTTGTTAGTACATTTTTAATAAACACAAAGAGTTACCATATTAGAATTGTAGTATCTTATTAGAAACCTATATTAACATTGTACTTCTCTTTCTTAAAATCTTGCAATAAATTCAGACCTCTCAAAATTCACTTGAATACAAAATAGTAATATATTTTCCTTGGTGTAAAACTTCACTGAACTTTTCCCCACAGGAAATCATTTTTATATCTTCACCACCCTAACAAAGCATTCTAGAATTTTTATATAATTTAATGCATTTATATTGAATAGGCTTCAGTTCTTAAATTTTAAATATATTTTTGAGAATATTTCATTTTAAGTATGCTATGAAGCAATCATAATGCCTCCAGCATTATTTTTTTCCTTGAATCTTACTAAATCAAATGCCCTAGGTCATAGGAAAACACATTGTAGTAATTTTAGTATGTGCAAGTTTATTGATGTAGAGAAACTGCTTGAGATAATAAATATAAGATCCTTTATATGACTTGCCCATATTTGTTCAGTTTGTTTATACTTGAATGAGGATGGGATTGCTTGAAAGTATAAATTTGAAAATATTATAGCTAGTTTACCTGTTGTCAAATTAGAGTTATCATCATGAATGGTTCAGATTAATATCTCATGCATGACTTTTTGGCAAAATTGTTTTAATAACCTTTCTCATAAAATATGCTGGTAATGATCAATTTTATTTCCCAAGAATCAATATTCATTATAAATTGCACCTATTGCTTTTGTTTGCAAAGTTATCTTTCTTTAAAACATATAGATGGCTTCAGCCTCATTTATCTAACAGTCTTAAGGGTCTTTTGTGAAGGAAAATTTATTAAGAACCAATATGAGCCAAGCACTTGTCTAAGAACTTTACAAATAATAATTAATCCTCATAATAACCCTGGAAGGTAGGTGCTATTGTTATCCCCATTTTACAGTTGAGGAAACTGAGGCAGATAATGGTTAAATGACTTGCCTAGGATCACACAACTAATAGGCTCCTAGGATCAAATGTGAAGTCAGGGCTTCCTAAGTCCAGGCCCAGTGCTCTATCCAACGTGCCACCTAATTGCCTACAGATAACCAGCTTTTAAGGAAAGCATTGGGTTTCAAAGGTAGTCAAACTTTTTGAACTTAGTTATGTTTTTTCTTCCTTTAACATTGAAGTTAGCTGACCAAATTCCATTTTTGGGGGAAAAAATTAATTCAACAGGTGAAAGTCACTGGGGCACAGTGTATACTATTGTTTTTATCTTATTACCTACACAAAACTTTAGCAAACCTTTGGGCTCCCTGTTAATACAAAGTAAGGCTTTTTAGAACATATGAGCTTACTACATAATAGGGCTCTTTAAAAATCCACATTAAGGTTTGTTTTAAGAGGGAAATTGATAACCTGTTCCTTGATAATCACTGATTATAGAAATAGAATAGGATTGGAAATTGACCTGGGATAACATAAATACAGTGAACTCCTTGGTGTGAAAATGCCCTCTTCCAATGTAAGTCAGCATCTTTTCTGCAACTTATAGTCTTAAAAAGTTGCCCAGAGTTCTCACATAATCATCACAAAAAAGAAATATACAATGTATACCTATGTATGAGTTCATTTTTGAGGTTTAGCCTTTATTGAAGGTCCCAGAAACCCCCTTACTCATGAAATACCTCGTTTTCTTGCCAAGGGAAAATCAACAGCAGCCAAGGGCCACAGAAATTTAGAACAGAAGTCATTTGCAAAATACCACACAGGAAGATGGTATAAGCAGCATCTCTTGATTAAAAAAAAAAATGAAAAGCAATGAGGTATTTCATGACTAACAAACCTTTCTGAAGGAAACTTTCCTATTCTTTCTAATTGCTAGAGACTTCCCTTTGAAATTTTTGTTGATCTGCTCTGTGTATCTTGTATATACTTAGCTATTCTCATATTTGTCTCTCCCTTTATAATGTAAGCTCCTTGAGTATAGGGAGTGTTTTTTGCCTTTCTTTATATTCCCCAGCATTTAGAACAGTTCCTGGTTCATAGAAAGGGTTTAGCAAATGCTTATTATATGACTAAACATATACCACAAGAAGGTCAGATATAGAAGAAAGGGAAAACTATATGCAACAACAAAAAAATATTCACAGCAGCACTCTTATTCTAGCACAGAAATGAAAAAGTAGGTGCTTATCAACTGAGGAATAGTTGAACAAAGTATGGGATATGAATGTAATGGAGTATATCTTGCTGTAAGAAATTATACTTATGGTGGATTCAGGGAAACTTGGGAAGATTTGTAATAATTGACACAGAGTAAAATAAGCAGAACTAGAGAACAATTTAAATGTTGACCACAATATTATAAAGGCAAATAGCTTTGAAAGACTACAAAACAGTGACCAAATGTGACTTTAAAAAACTGATAATGACTCCTGCCTTCTGGCAGACAGGGGAGAGACCAGAAATTTTTACACACAAGCAGTGGGTTCTTTTATTTTGCTTTGGTACATATGGAAGTGCTTCTACTTGTAAGGGAAGTCAGTAGGTAGTGATCAAGATGCAAAAAAATATATATATATATAAAAATACACAAAAGTACACACAAAACTTTCATAATACCACCTTTCTAAAGGGGATGTGATAGAATAGAGAATTTGACTCGACCTAGGAAGACCTGGGTTCAAGACCTATTTCTGACAAATACTATGTCACTCTTGATTGTCACTTAGGTCCTCATAATTCTGGGCAACTAGCTCCAAGTCACAAAAAAAGTTATATTCTGTAAGAGTAGAGACTTTTATTATCTATAAATTCCTCATGTCAGTGAAATCATAGGTCTAATATTTAGCCTCTGCCCTTATCCTTGTTAAATGTAATATGTACTTTCAAAAAAGTACATAACAGAAATTCAGTATTTTGTATAATCTTTTCTGTTTTTCTTTGCATTTTGAAATGTTTGAATGTGTTGATCATCAAGCCCATAATAAAAGAGAAAAAATTAGTCAGCCTTTGCAAATGATTCACTTCAGCAGACCACGTATTGACAGTCAAACAATTGACTGAGAAGTACAGAGAAATATGCTATTACTAGTCGGAGTAAATAGATTCTTTATGAGGTCTCTAAGCCACTCTACATCCACTTAATAATTAGAAAATTAATGAGTTTGATTTATCCCTTCATCTTCAGCTTCCCTTAAGTTCTTATTAAAATCTTCTGTTCTACTGGAAGCCTTCCCAAACCCTTCTTAATTTTAATGTCTTCCCTCTATTAATTATTTCCTATTTATTCTGTAGATGTTTGTATTGCACTGTATATATTTGTTTGCATGCTGTCTCTTCCGTTAGATTTGTAAGCTCCTTGAGGACAAAGATTGTCTTTTGCCCCTTTTTGTATCTTCCGAGTTTAGCACAGTGCTGGCACATAGTAGTCATTTAAGAAATGTTTATCAATTAATTGATTGGTCCTGGCAATATGCATTATCCAGGCATGGAAGGCAGAAGAGTATCTTTTTACTGTCTTAGAGTCACATCCAAGTTGCAACTTTCCCTTCCAACACTGCAGAAAGCCACAGGTGGCAGCTGAGAATATCTGAAGAGAACTATTGGAAGTATATCCTAAAAGGTTCTGTCTTGCTCTTTTTCTCTATCTTGCAAAAGTACACAGTGACCAGTCTGAGTAACATCTCCCAAGGTACATGCCAGTTTATATTTGCTTCTACGTTGTTCTTCTTATTCTTGGACTCATTTACTAGGAAAAGGGTGACAAAGTACAGTGGAAAGAAACCCTGCATTTTAGTCATAGCTCTGCCAATTACTAACTGTGAGGCCATAGTAAAGTCACCTAACCTGTCTGAGCCTGATGCATAATGGAAATGCTGAGATTTACACTATTTACCTCACAAGCTCAAAAGCACCTGGTAAACTGCAAAAAACTATCTATGTAAATGTGAACTATTTAGCATTGATTTTATTTCTATGGAAATTTTCCTTTTCCTCAAATAGTTTTCTTATTCTCTTTCCAGAGTTTGTGTGTGTGTGTGGGTGTGTGTGTGTGTGTGTGTGTGAATATTTTAAAAGAGTTGGTCTACAAAGTCATTAATACTGATCTTCTTAGTACCTTTTCTACCTGGGAATTATATGAAATTTTGTGTATTTTTATAGTCCAATTTCCTAGTTAATAGGGCTAACCATTTTATTCAAAGCTATGTTTGTTGTTGTTGTTGTTGTTGTTTTCCTAAGAAGGTACAATACAATTGCTTTCATCAATGTACACACAATACCTGGGTTTCTCTTTATGAATGCAATGCCTACTGCCTTATTTTGGAGATAGTTTCCTTTCTACACACCCTTTACCTCCTGCTACAACTACTGAGCTATTTGGTCTTTCCAAAATCCTGTGTGATGTTATATCTTTTAAATTTAACTTTTTGCCTCGTCTTTCATCATTGAACTGTAAGTTTTAATGATACTGTGGTACCAGGTACATTCAATACACTCTTTTACTTACTGCATTTTCTCACGAGAATACACCAACAGAAATCAATCTCTCTTTCTAAATACTCTCTGCTCCTTGGGTTTCTGTGCAACTAGATTTTCCTCTTTATTTTTCCACCTGTCAGAACATTTCTCAGTCTTCTTTGTTAGCTATTCACTCACATTCTGCAGTCTTTGCTGGGATATACCCCTAACACTATATCCTTTTTCTTTGTTTTATTGTAGGAAAAGTGTTTAGTTTTTAAATTTTACTTGTGTGTTTCTACATGTATTTATAACTTCTCTGTCCCTCCCAATGCCTGTTTTGTTCCTCCTCATCCTCCTCCTCCTCCTCCATCTTCCTCCTTCTTCTTCTCCTCCCTCTTTTTTCCCCAACTTCTCCTTCTCCTCATCTTCTTTCTCCTCCTCCTCCTCTCACAGGTTCAACTTTTTAAAATATATATATATCTCATTTCAAAATGAAATTAATCATTCCCTTCAATTATAATCTAGGAACCATCCTCTTTACTCCCCTCAACTCACATGTCTAATCTTTTTCTAAATCTTGTCATTTCTACTTGCCGTTCCCCATACACACCATTTCACCTTACTTTTCTGCAACTTTGCAGAGGCTTTCCATCAAGCCTTAAATGTACCACTTCATCACATCTCCCTCATCCAATACCTACTTTCCTTCGGAGCACAACTTAAATGCTCCTTCTGCATGAGGCCTTTCGTGACATACCCAATTCCTAGAACCCCACTCCCAATTATTTTTATTTACTATCTGTATACAGGTATTTTGTACGTGCTTATCAGTGCATATATTGCTTCCTCCGAGTAGAATATAACCTCTTTGAGGGCAAGGACTGTTTTAATTTTCAACTTTTTATCCCCACTACCTCGCACAGTGCCTTGAACAAAGTAGACACTCTACAAATGCTTGCTGTATTTAATTGAATTAAGTTGACCCAAATGACATTCCATAAATAATGGATAAATTTGAACTGGGATCCCAAACTTCCTCAAATGGCAGTTTTGCTTAAAACATCATACTACTTAAATTAAAAGGAATTATTTAATTATCAGTCATCCTTCAGACTTGAATGTTATCGGAGATACTTCTATTAGAATAGTAAACAAAGATTCTGCAAACAAAGGACAGTAAACCATTTCAGCTAAAGTTAAGTCAGTTCAAACAAACATTATAGTAATTTGATCAGTTCCACAAACTTTTTAAAAAAAATTTAAATTGATTGATCTGTTGAATGAATCCATTAAATTAATGGATTATTTTGGTACCATATACATAGCTTCAAGAATGTTATTTTTTTTAATTGGTGCAAACGTTCACAAATTTTAAAAGTGGGAGTTTTTTTATGTTCATCATGTAATATGGGAAATCTAAGGCAGTTTTGGTTAATTATGAGAAATGTATCTTGAGAGCTTAAGAAATCAACCTTTCAAACATGTTCACATCAGCTTCTTCCTACATATGGGAGAGGGAAATCTGAATGAAGCTATACAATAATGATAGGTTTATAGGGATGGGAAAGGGTTGGATAGGCACATATTCCTCTTTTAAAAATAGTGACATTAGGAGCAGCTAAGTGGCGCAGTGGATAGAGCACTGGCCCTAGAGTCAAGAGGACCTGAGTTCAAATCCAGCCTCAGACACATGATAGTCACTAGCTGTGTGACCCTGGGCAAGTCACTTAACCCCAATTGCCCTGCGAGGGGAAAAAAAGTGAAATTACATTATTATACTCTGTTTTTGACTCCCCTAGTTTCTGCACTTTTAATTGTATACAATAGATAGAAAATATAAATTATACATGCAATACATTATGGGCAGCCTCAGTGGATAAAGCTCAGGGCCTAAAGCCAGGAAGACTCATCTTTGTGAGTTCTAATCAGGCTTCAGACACTTATGTATACACGAACATACATGTACATATATGTTTTATGCATGTGTATTGTACATATGTGCATGTGATTATATGTCCACGTGTATGTGTGTGCATACATGCATGTACACATTAAAATGTAAACAAAATATAAACATCAATAGATGAGATAAAAATAAATAATCATCTTTGCCTCACTTTACTTATTAAGGATCAGGCTAGTAAGTGGTAAAATGAAAAGACTGTGGGACTTAGATTCAGGAAGACATGAATTTGAACCTGCCTCAGACACATCAACTCAGTAACACAGAACAATTCACTTAACCTCTCTCAGCCTCAGTTTCCTCATCTGTAAAACGAGGGTAATAAAAGCATCTACCTAACAAGGTTCTTGTGAAGATCAAGTATGTTAACATATATAAACTGCTTTGTAAATCTTAAAGTGCTATATAAATGTTGATGATTATCCAGTGCTTAGCACAGTGCCTGGCTTATAGTAGGCACTTAGTAAATGCTAGTTGACCAACTGGTTGAAAAATCTTTTCTTCTCTCTCAGTCTCTCTCTGTGTCTCTCTTTCTGTCTCTCTCTCTCACACATATGTATACATATATGAATATATACATAAATATATGCATAAACTAAACATAACTAAATATAAATAATTAATATATACATATATTTAATAAAATTACGTGATTATACATCATCATTTTTGAAATTTTTCTTCACTACTCTCTGATATAATAATTCAAATGTCTAGTTCTGTGATCAGTTTATTTCACTTCTTGGTATTATTGGTGATCCTAGCTGAAAAAGGCAAATAAATAAAGATGTGTAGATTCAAGTAGAATTAATTACATCATTCATTGTACCTAATAAATTGTGATAGTCATTTTTCATTCCCATCTACCAGTCATGCAAAATCTATAATTGAAATTTAGTCTACATCCTAGGTCTGATGGGTTGTAGCTTCAGGTAGGAAGAAGCAAACAACTGGCAAAATAGCTAGGCAGGCTTGCTTTCCCAGTGACGGGTGGTTCTTTTTTAATTTGCTTCCAAGATGTTTGAAGGATTGAGTGAGGGAAATGTGGGTGTTAAGAGGGAAGTCATAGATCTGAGAGTTCTATGCTAAAAAATGTGAATGCCAAACCCACTGGCAACAACACTTATTGTAGACTCTCTTGCCCACTGATGTTATATTCTTTCATGTACTATACATGTTCCTTTCATACTCTTCTCACTGGAGCTCTCTTCTAGACCTGTCAAGAGATTCTACTATTCTCCTGGAGAAAAAGGGAGAGAAGAACCCAGGATGGCATCTAAGGTGCACCTAGGATGCACCACTAATATGAAGAGCCCAGTCCAAGGTACGTTAAGTATGTGTGCTACTACTGCTGGGGCAGGGATGGTGGTGGTGGTGAATAGGGGCAGAATGAGCTCGAAAATGACTACCTGCCTGCTAGCCCACTTACCTTCCTGGAGAGGAATCTAGGCATATGGATGGATAATGTAACATAGCCCGCAGGCAAAGAAGGCCCCACTATGTAGACCATTGTCCAGGGTGAGGAACTTGCAGCCTTGAGGCCATATGTAGCCCTCTAGGTCAAACTTCACAGAACAAATCCCCTCAATAAAAGGATTTGTTCTGTAAAACATGGACTCCGTCAAAAAGCTGTATTTAAGGATCTAGAGTGCCACATGAGGCTTAGAAGCCCCAGGTTCCCCACAACCTGTACCTAAATTGTATAGCTCTGATAGTAAGACTTATTGTGTGTTTGAAGCAAAGTGGAAAGGAAGTAGATACTTTTAGCAGTATTATGCATTTTATTAGAAGAGGTGGGAGCAGGTGGGAGTGGAATTTCTATACTACCCAAGTGCAACTTAGTTAGGTTGGTTATTCCTACTTGACAGCAGCCTCTTAAGCCAATAGTCAAAGAGAACTATTCATTTTTCATTCAAATTAACCAGCTCTTTAAGGTCAGCCTGGTTTTTCTCTTGTGGAGAAGGAATATTTATGGAGTATTTGTTGTTTTATTTGCTATCAATGTTTTGTTTTGTTTTGTTTTATTTTACCTCCTGGTGACATGTAACATTAGCAACTTTGCTGATGCAAAAGGGAAAACTGAAGTCCCCAGGAAAAGTAATTGAGGCAGAGAGACCTCCCTCACTAAGAGTTTTCTGGGAAAAAACAACAACAGTGGATTTAGGCCTATTAAGAGAGCTAAGCTACTTTGATGGTTTTTCCTCTAACATTGGAGTTCATGGGCTTCCTGACAATTGACTGGTGGATGGACCTTGTTGTTGCTGTTGTTGTTTGTCCTTCGTTCTGGAAGAGGACCGTGACATCAGGAAGGAGACGTCTTGACTTGTGAGTGAATTGGATTTAAATGAAGGAGGGCTGTGCAAAGTCACCAGTCTCACTTTCTTCTCCAGAGTCATCTGGGTCCAGTGGCAAGATATAAATCAGGATGAATGGAGAAGGCCCCAGATACAGTGGGAGACCTTGGTCTTTTTAACTTAAGATCTTTCCCAGGTCTCAGTGATTAAGTTTAGGCTAAGATGGACCTTATATGCACCAAACACACCTGTGATATAGCTGTTTGTAAAGCCAATTAGTAGACATGCAAATGAGGTATTTGTACTAAGTGTTTAATGTTAGAATAGCTAAAGGGTGCAATCTGAAGTTTCAACCTTTTTTTCAATCCAGATTGGTAGAAGCACAGAATGAGAACTGTTAAGGCTATAGGAATGCCCACACCCAAACATACATAATAACACAATATTAGAGTTATAAGGGACCCTTAGTTGTCATCTAATCTAACCATTAACTAAAAAGGAATCCTCTCTATAATACACCCAACAATTGATCACCCAGCTTCTGATTGAAAACCTCCAGTGAGAGAAAAACCACATTCTCAGGAGAAAGCATTCTCTACTTTGTTATATCTATAATCACGAGTGTGCCAGGAAATGTTTAAACAACTGGCTCTCTGAGGAAAGGCATAACATATTTTTAAGTATAATCTGCATTAACACTAATGTTAAATGTGTAAACATTTAGACTTGGCAAGACTAAACAATTAATAAAAGAGTAAATGAAGCCCAGAAGCATAGGTTTTGTTGATTTCTGAGGACTAAATGCTCACAATGAAAATTTTGCAATCGGCTTTCCCAAACCAAGGTGGCTCCACTAAACCCTTGGCTATAAGTGACAGAAAGTTTGTTTTTGTTTTCTGACATCAAGCCCAAACATTCTTCACTGCAATTCATGGCACTTATTATTACTCCTGGTTCTTCTCTTGTAGAATCAATCAGAAAATCTAATCCCTTTGCCATATATCAGACCTTTAAATGCTTGAACACAGCTAACTTGTCTAGCTAAGAAAGATCTCCAGTTCCTTTAACTCATATGGAATCAAGGCCCTAAAGTAAATATATATATATGTGTGTGTGTGTGTGTGTGTGTGTGTATAATATATATATATGTATATGTATTTTTTTTCTTTTTCTTCCCCAAAAAACAAAATGTTTCTAGAAGTGGCCCAAAATAGATAGTCAAAATTAAACAAATTTATAAGAAGATTTTTTTGTGTGTGATCACATTAAAAATACATACTCATAGAAGCAGATGGTATACTTTGGAAGCAAAAAAAATCACTTATTTGTATATTGCTTATAAAATAATCAAAATGGGTTAAATTCCTAAAGATCCTCACTCAGTGCCTGAAAATGAATGACTAAAGACTGTAAATTTTTTGAGTTAGAAAGGAGATTAGAGACCATCTAGGTCAATCCCTTCCTTCTACAGCAGGAGAAATTAAAGTAATGTAGTTTAATGACCTGACTGGTTAGTTAGTGGTAGAACTAGGAACAGAACTCAAGGGATCTTCCTCCCAATCTAGTCAACAGTCCTCTTTCCATTCTACCAATTAAAAAATTTTCCTCATTCATTTTTAAAACCAAAATGAGCAGCATTAAACTCAATATGTTAAAAGAAAATGAGAAAGGATTAAGCCCAAGGATATAAGACAAATAACACTGTGCCCAGAGATCATGATCATAGCTATTTCTTTTTAATCTGTAAGGAATTTCTTCTTATGGAAAGATACTTATCCTATGATTTGACATATGGATTTCAAATGAATTTCTCATAAAACCAAGTTTCTACATATTGACAAATGAGTTTTTTAATCTTCTTTTCTTGTGTAACTATTATCTCTAAGCTTTCCACATGAGGTTTACAATTTGAGTCAAAGGTTTTAATCCTATGCTGTCAGACCATCCTAAAACAACGAGAATCAGATTTTACGTCAACCCTGAAGTAGAGCTGTTCTAAGAATCAATGTTCCTCTTGACACTGAATGAATAGATGATATAAACAAATCCTGGATTTTCTTATCTGCTAACTTAGCTGTTAATACTCTTAATAAGTGTATAGATACACACACATATGTATATTTGTGTATACACACACATCAATAGCTTGCAGAATGAAAGTAAGGGACAAAAGGAAGTTGCAGATAAACAGCAGAACACACAAGTTCTACATGGAGAGGCAAAGAATTAGGGAGGTGTTTTTTTGTTTTGTTTTGTTTTTGTTTTTGTTTTTGTTTTTTTTACAATTCATCCAAAGGCAACAGAAACATCACTTCAATCAAGACCAGCTGACACTTGGTCATCTAACATTGTAGTGTTTATGAAGAATGTTTATAAAACAAACAAACAAACAAAAAACAAACAATAACATGAAAATAACTGTTACTTTTGTGCTACTACTAATTTCAGGGGATAGGTTGCAGGTTGGACCTGTGATTCTATTGGTAAAGGGAAGAAAAATCCTATATTAACACAGTCTGGCAATTTTTAATCAGATAATATGGAAAATAGCAAATTTCTTCAAAGAATTTAATTTTTGTTACTGTTTATTGTTCAGTCGATGTTTAGTCATGTCAGATTCTTTGATTCCATTTGGGGTTTTCTTGGCAAGTATACTGGAGTAGTTTGCCATTTCCTTCTCCATCTCATTTCACCAATGAGGAAACTGAGGCAAACAGGGTTAACCAGGGTCACACAGATAATATTTGTCTGTAGATTTAAATTCAGGAAGATGAAACTTTCTTACTTCAGGCCCAGAAGTCTATCCACTGTACCACCTAGTTGCCCCTAAAAAGAATTCAACAAGCCCTCCTAGTTAAATTATTATATACAATGTCTTCAAACCAAAATGTGGGCATGATAAAATCAGAATAAATATCTTGTGACAAAATGCAATTGGGGTGGGGCTGGGGGTGGGGGAAATACAATACAGTTAGCAGGTAAACTCTCCCAAGATTCCCGTTCAGATAACTTTAAATCGATGCCTCATAAAATTTTGGAGTAGCAGAGCCAACAAAAGGTCACAGTAAGATATTTTTCCAGCCTAAGATAACTTGGGAGGTCTACAGAGAGGTCTGTGACACCAGAGTTAAGGGCTAGCCCAGGGTGTACATGGTGTAATGGCAGTGGTGGGCTTTGGAGGTGCTTCGACAGCAGCAGTAGCTTTAGGAACTTTCAGCTTTTTAGAAAGATAAAGGGGTTGGACAACTAGTCAGAAAGAGATTGCAAGGTACCCTTTTCTGGCATTGGAGTGCAGCTGGTCTTGATTGGCAACTCCATTGCCCATACTCAGTTTTGGGTAGGTGTTCTAGGGCAGAGCTGAGTGCTTGTGATCTGTCATAGGGGAGCAGGGGACCTGCTAACAGTCTCAGGGTCAAGAATAGTGCTAGCACTTGTGGCTGCAGAGAAAGAGGCCCTTCCTGGGTAAAGGCCAGAGGACAGACCAGGAAAGTAGTGACCACACCTCCCCCTGCACTACACCACCTTGGAAGTAATAAAAACTCTTCACTCTAAGAGATAGCTCTAAAAACAGTGGCATGAAAAAGTCTGAAACTTAGGACAGTACCTCTCCACACTGAGGTGAGTAGAGCCCAACTTTAACATAAAGTACAAAGTCAAGAAATAGGCTGAAACAAGAGCAAACAAACAAAAAAAAAAAGAACTTGATCATGAAAACCTGCTATAGTGGCAGGGAAGACCAAGAAACAAGCTCAGAAGAAGACAACAATGTGAAAATAGCTATAAGCAAAGCCTCAAAGAAAAAGCTAGTTAAAAACAAGGACAAGAAGAATTCCTGGAAGAGTTAAAGAAAGAGATAGGAGTAGTAGAGGAAAAAAATTGGAAAAGAAATAAGAGTGAAGCAAGAAAATTATGAAAAGAGAATTAACAGATACAAAAGAGATACAAAGAAATACTTACCAAAAATTTAAAAAAAAGATAAACTTGAAAAACAGAATTGGTCTAATTAGAAAAGAGAAATATAAATTCACTAAAGAAAAGAACTCCTTAAAAAACAAGATTGGCCATATGAAAAAAGAGGTAGAAACCTTGCTCAATAAATTAATTACTTAAGAATTAGAATTGAAGGGGCAGCTAGGTGGCACAGTGGATAGAACACCAGCCCTGAAGTCAGGAGGACCTGAGTTCAAATCCAGCCTCAGACCAAACACTTGACACTTACTAGCTGTGTGACCCTGGGGAAGTCACTTAACCCCAACTGCCAAAATAAATAAATAAATAAATGAAATAAGAATTAGACTTGAACAAACGGAAGCTAATGCCTCCATGAGATATTAAGAAACAATCAAATACAATCAAAAGAATGAAAAAAATAGAAGAAAAGATGAGATAGCTCATCAGAAAAATAAATTACCTTGAAAATACATTGAGGAGAGATAATTTAAGAATTATTGCACTACCTTAACTTAAAGCCATTGTCAAAAAAGAGTCTTGGTATCATATTTCAAGAAATTATAAAAGACAACTTCCCTGATATCCAAGAACCAGAGGGTAAAATAGAAAGTGAAAAAATCCACTGATGACCTCCTGAAAGAGTTCCCAAAAATTAAAACTCCCAGGAATATTATATCCAAATTCTTGTGGTCCCAGCTCAAAGAGAAAATGTTGCATGCAGCCAAAAACAAACAATTCAAATATTGTGGAGCTATAGTCAGGATCATACAAGATTTAGTAGTTGCCATGTTAAAGGAGTGGAGGGCTTGGCATATAATATTCTGTAAGGGAAAGGAGCTAGGATTGCAACAAATAACCAATATCTGAAAAACTGAGTATAATCCTTCAAGGTTTAAAAAAAAATAGACATTTAATGAGAGGACTTTTCAAGCATTCCTAATGAAAAGATTAGAGCTGAATAAAAGATTTGATATTAAACACAAGACTCAGGTTGTGTTTGTCCTTCATTCTCAAAGAAGACCATGACATCAGGGAGGTGATGACATGACTTACAACTAACTTTGATTTGAGTGAGGGAGGGCTGTGCAAGGTCACCAGCCTCACTTTCTCCTCCAGAGCCATCTGGGTCCAGTGGCCAGATATCAATCAGGATGACTGAAAATGGCCCAGGAAGCAATGAAAGACCCTGGCCCTTTTAAGCTAAAGTCTTTTCAGGTTCTCATTTTGAGTGAGGTAAAGCTCATTCAGTGAATAGGCCTCTTTAAGAAGTGAGTCTAGGCATGGCCCTTTAATAAAAAAAAAAAAAAATCAAACTGGGAAGGGAAGACCCTCAGGGTTACTGGCCAAAAGAGAAACAGTTACTATTTACATTCACTCTGAGCAAGGAGGGCCAAAATATAACCATGAAGTGGTGCTTGGGCAGGAGCCTATTCTCCAATCCGTGAGCTCCAGAGTGAATTGGGTTTAAGGCTTGGTTTTCAGGAAAGAAATCTAGCCAGTAAAACGCAGAGAGGAGAAGGACATGGAGAGGCAGAAGGAAAGGGAGAGAGAGAGGGAAAGGGAGAGAGAGAAGGAACGATAAGGTGAGTTACCCAACTGGACCTGGCCAGCTGGGTCCTATTCGGGCAGTTCGGGCTTCTTACAGGCTGTGCTTGTCCTTCCTTCTCGAAAAGGACCTTGGCATTAGGGAGGTGATGACATGGCTTGCAATTGACTTTGATTTGAATGAGGGAGGGCTGTGCAAGGTCACCAGTCTTACTTTCTCCTCCAGAGCCACAAGACAAGGGACTCATAAAAAGGTAAACATGAGAGAGTTAAAATCGTAAGGGACTCAATAAAGTTGAACTGTTTCCATTCCTATATGGAAAGATAATACATGTAACTCCTAAGAACTTTATCATTGTCAGGCCAGTTAGAAGTCTATATAGACAGAGGGCGTGAATACGAGTCGATTATGTTGGGGTGATTTCCAAAAAAAAAAGGCGGAAAGAAAGAAAGAAAAAGAAAAACAGTGAGAAAGTGGGATACATTTGGAGAAGGGGGAAGGAAGAATGGAGGAATTGTTCTCAAATAAAAGAGGTGCACAAAGAAGAGCTTTTATGGTGCAGAGGAAAATACGGGGTAGCAGCAGGCAATGCCTGAACCTCACTCTCTTTGGAATTGGTTCAAACAGAGAAGGATGCACACACACATACATACACATACTCAGTTGGGTATAGAAATCTCTCTTATCCAAATAGGAAAGTTTTGGGGGCTAAGAGGGATAAGAGAAATATGGAGGATGGTAATACGGAGGGCCGATTAAAGGAGGCAGTAGTCAGAAGTAAAACAGAATTTGGCGAGGGACAGAATAAAAAGAGGGAGAGAAATAAAAACAGCAGAAAATAGGATGTGGGGAAGTAATCATAACCATGAATGTGACTGGGATGAGCTCGCCTGTAAAACAGAAGCAGATAGCAGAGTGGATTAGAAACCAGAACCCAACAATACATTGTCTACAAGAGATGCACTTGAAACAGAAAGACAGGCGTAGGGTTAAAATGTACTATGTTTCAACTGAAGTAAAAAGAAGAGTAGCAACGATGATCTCAGACAAAGCAAAAACAGAAAAAAATAGGATGTAATTAAAATAACTAATCAGGGAAACTAATTTTTTTTTTCCCACTAGAGATAACATAGACAACAAATATAAAAAAGAATAGGAAGTTTCGCTGATAAAACCCTCATTTCTTAAATGTATAGGGAACTGAGTCAAATTTATAAAATAAGAGCCATATCCCACCCAATTGATAAATGTTCAAAGAATATAAAAAGGTAATTTTCAGAAGAATTCACAGCTATCTATAGTCATATAAGAAAAATACTCTAAATTATTATTTATTAGAGAAGGCAAATTAAACAACATTGGAGTAGCATCTCACACTTAACAGAAATGACAAATGCTGGATGGGAGGGGAGAAAATGGGTACACTATTAAATTGTTGGTAGAATAGTGAACTGGTCCAACTATTATGGAGAACAATGTAGACCTATCCCCAAAAGACTATAAAACTCTGCCCTTTGACCCAACAATACCACTCCTAGGTCAGTATCCCAAAGAGATTTTTAAAAAATGGGAGAAAGGACCTATGTATACAAAAATATTTATAGCAGACTTTTTCATGTTGGCAAAAAATTGGAAACTGAGGTGATGCTCATCAATGGGACAATGACTAAATAAGGTGTGGCATGTGATTGTGATGGAGTACTATTATACTACAAGAAATTATGAGGGGTATGTTTTCAGAAAAATAATAGTAAGACTTATCTGAACTGATGCAAAATTAAGTGAGAACTGTGAGATCACTGTGTACAGTAACATCAATATTTTAACAATGATCAATTATGAAATACTTGACTGCTCTGATGAATTCAGTGATCCAAGACAATTCCAAATGACCCATTATAAAAAAAAATGTTATCCCCTTCCCTGGAGAAGAATGATGAACTCTGAATGCAAATTTAAGTAGAATTTTCTCACTTTTTTTTTGCTTTTTGTGATATGACTAGGATGGAAATGTTTTACATGATTTCACATGTATATTTGATATAATTTTGCTTGCCTTCCTAGTGGGTGGGAAAGGGGTGGGAGGAAGGGAGAAAATTTGAAACTCCAAATTCAAAATGAAAAGAAAAAGTGAATAAATAATTTTTTACAAAGAAAAATGAACTAGTAAGTGAGGGGAAATTGCAATTCAAGAATAGGAAATAAGAAACACTGAATTAATCTCACAATTATATAACATAAATACTTTCTTAAAAAAGGGAGTAAAGAGGGGCAGCTAGATGGTGCAGTGGATAGAGCACCTGCCTTGGAGTCAGGAGGACCTGAGTTCAAATCCAGCCTCAGATACTTGGTACTAGCTGTGTGACTGTAGGCAAGTCACTTAACCCCAATTGCCTCACAAAAAAAAAAAAGAATACAGTTACTGGACTGGATGTGGTAAGTGCCACATAATATCCCCCCCACAAACACACCCCAATCAAATATATTAAAAAAGAGAGAGAAATGATTAGTTATCAATGTGGAAGTCATTTCAGAATCAGCTAGGCAACTAACTTGTTAGATCAAACACAAAAATTGAAATCAAAATAGCATAAAAATGAGAAGAGATGGCAAGTAATTGAGGGAAGTGCATAAAAGAATAGAGAAGAAGTAAACTACAACCATACACTAAGTTTAACATGTATAAATCAAGTGGATTAAAATAATATAGAAATCACTTCAGTCAGCAAAATATTTAACCATTTTGCCAACCTAGAGTAGAGACAGCCAAGGCAACACTAGTTAAAAATATTAACATGTTTGTAAAATATTTCAGAAAAGAATGTTCAAAACTTATGAGTGTTGTTGCCTCACATAACAGGGAACAGCAGTGAATTAAAAAAAAATAATCACAGAAAGATTAGAGACAGCTCTAAGGGTGAAAACAGTCTGAGGGAAGGAAACAATATGAAGAGTGAACATGAAAACAATATGAAACAGAAAGGAGAACAATAGGCAGATAAAAAATAGAAATCCATCATTTTTTTCATAATAAATTCTTTTTACTATCAATGAGAGAAGAGCTATCACATTTGGATTTGAACATCAAGATGCTTATTACTACATAAGTAAAAAAGGAACTAAGGAAAACAAAGATGGGAAAAAATGATTAGACAAGATCAAGCACATACAGAGGTCCATATTGGAGACAACAGGTGTTTGTTATTGTTTTTTTTTCCCCACTTCAAATCATTATTATTACTTTGCAAAGTATGATTCCAAAAACTAAATAAGATGAGCATTTTCACATACAAACCATAAGAAAAAATGAGAATTGTACATGAAACCGTGGATCCATATTACAGGCACCTTGCTTTTATTTTTAAGTTTAAAATAAATTTAACATAGTATTTTGAAGGCTGACTTCCTTCTGTCCTCATCTGTTTGTTTTTTCTTAATACCTCATTTAGCCACTTTTCTTATTTTCTTTATTTCTTCTGAATATTTTTCATTTTTTAATTTTATTAATCAAAATTAAAAAAGTAAGGAGGAAAGATAAACAAAGCTCTTGTAACAAATGTGCATTTTTTTTTTAACAAACTACATTGCCACACAAGACATGTCCAAAAATTAAGGTCTCATTCTGTACTTTCAGATGATCGCTCCTCTATCAGGAGGTGGGTAACATCTTTAATAAGCTGTCATTGGGAATTGTGGTTGGTCATTGCAAAGAATGAAAGAAGAAGAATTTATTAAGCACCTACTATGTGCCAGGCACTATACTATGTACTTTACAAATATCTCATTTGATGTTCACAAAACTGGAAGGAAGATGCTATTATTATTTCCATTTTATAGTTAAGGAAACTCAGGCAGATAAAGGTTGAGTAACTTGCCCAGGATCATACATTCACTAAATTCCTGAAACTGCATTTGAATTTGGGTCTTCCTGTTTCTAGATCCAGTATTCTCTCCACCGGGCCACATACGTACCTCTAGAAAATGATCAGAGTTCTTAAGTATTTCAAAGTTATTTGTCTTTAATATGTGTTATTATTATACAAATTGTTCTTCTGGTTCATCTCAGTTTAATCTTCAACAGTCCACTAAATTTTCTCAGATTTGTCTACAACTTTCTCTTTTACCATTTCTTATGACATAATAATATTCCATTACATTCATAAATCATATTTTTCTTATTCATTCTGCAGCTGATAGGTGTCTTATTTTCCAGTTCTTTGCCATTATTAAAAAGAGTTGCTATGGGTTTTTTTTGTTCTTAAATATGATCATTTTCCTCTTTCTTTGCTCTCTAAAGGTCTTGTGCATTTTAGTGGTTTTTAAAATACATTTCCAAGTTGCTTTCCAGAATGGTTGGATTAATTTACTTCTTTACCAACAGTGTATTAGTGTGCATGTTTTTCCACAGCCCCTTGAGGAATTGTAATTTTGCACTGTCATTTTGGTCAATCTTATGAATGTGAGGTATAAATTCCTAGTTGTTTTAATAATAATTCTCTAATGACTAATGATCCTGAACACTTTTCACATCTTTCTCCTTTTTGAGAAATGTTTGTTCATAGTCTTTGAACATTTATCTATTTAGCAACAGATCCTGCTCTTTTGTAGTTGTATTAGTTTGTTGTATATCTCAGATTTCAGATTTATATCATGGAAATTTGCTACAAATGTGTTTTTTTTCCTAGTTTGCTATTTCCATTATACTTTTAAATGCATTAATTGTGTTTGGGGGCCATCTAGTTTTAGGTCACTAATGAATGGACTCTCAAGATACCTAAAAAAAGGGAGAAAATACCAAAAGTTTGAGAAAACGTTATGCGTTTTTGTCACCAAACAATAGGTCATCAAGAAAATATTTAAAAAATCAGATGCCTAGTTTCACATCTCTACAAAATTTTATGAGAATAATCTGTACAAGCATCAAGGGCATCATTGAAAAAGGAATAAGAAAGGAACAGTCTGCTCATAACATCCTATAGCAGAATACATCATACAATGAGAGAATTGACTGAGATTCTTTGAGGAAATGAAAGTGAGCGTACGAAGAGGTCAACAGAGGGGAGGAACAAGGTGGATATGAATAAGCTGCAGCATATGACAGACAAAGAAATGAAGGAGGAGCTGAATAATGTATTTTATTCAATAAATGTATGTGTGAAAAAGAAAATGTACTGATCAAGTGGTGATAGCAAGGGACAATTTATGGATAGCTTGCCTCCTTCATTTGTATCCTTGTGAGGTGAAGAGAAAGCGAGGAAAGCACTCAGCACATAGTGTGGAGCATTTAGCAAGCTTATGGAAGGACATGGGTAAGAGCTGCAAAGAATGGGCAGGCATGGATAAGTCACTTATTATGGGGCCTGACATACAGCAAGTGCATGAATATTTGTTGAATTGGGTTTTTGGAGGGAATACCCATGTTGATGAAATCATAAATCCATCCAAGTAATGGGTCACTGAATAACTGGAGGCCATTTGGTCTTCATTAAATGAGAACCTTGATTGATCCTGAATAGGAGGGATTGTTTTCAACCTAAATGGGATCTAGTAAAGGCCTTCATATCTCAAAGGAGCAAACATAAAATTAAAAGTTAAGATATCAGCTCTGTGGTCATGGGAGGGGTGGGATCAAGACATGGTCAGTCTATTCTCAAAGCAGTGGTTCAAATGTAACTTAGGCTGCTTGACTTGACCAGGGTAAAAGAGTTGAGTAGCTATCCATAGTAGTTGTAATTTTAATTTTATTTTGGTCGTATGTCTAATTTAAAAAAAAAATTCCTATGACAAATTCTTATTTATATTAAGAATACATAGCTGAGAAAATATGAATGTTTATAAAATCTAATTCATTGACATTATTTCTTTTTTGGAATGACTTTTATGTAGCTTTGATTTATGCAAGGAATATGTGCTGTGGTGATATTTGGGATATCATAATTCCATGAAATTTTCCCTGATCTATCTTCCTCTTCTTTCCCCCATAGAAATTTTATCCTCAGGCCTTACATAATACCATCTAAAGCAATTCTCCAATGCATAGATCATATGATGTATATTATTAGTGTAGTTTTCCTTACATAATAAATATCTAATAAATATTTAAGAATGAGTTGGTGGATAGTGAGAATGCAGTGTGTGTGTGTGTGTATATGTATATGTATATATATATACTTATATACACACATACACACTCGTGTATATAATTGCATATTATATATATATATATATATATACACATAAAAATATGCATATATACATAGGTGAGTTTGGATTATGCATGTTCAGTGGCTAAAATATGTCCCCAAATTATAGGTAGTTCTGCTTAGTTGATGCACTCTTCTTTTCATATGGAGACTGAGTCCCTTGGGCCATCATACTGCATTGTTAACAAAGTCACCACATCTAATGATTAGATATCACTTGATGACAATGCAATAGATTCACCCCTTAAGAAAAATTTTTCAACTTGTATACTAACTGCTTAAAATTATATTACCTTAGGGGCAGCTAGGTGGCCAGTGGATAGAGCACTGGCCCTGAAGTCAGGAGGACCTGAGTCCAAGTCCAGCCTCAGACTAAACACTTGACACTTACTAGCTGCGTGACCCTGGGCAAGTCACTTAACCCCAATTGCCTAAAAAAAAAACCAAAAAAAATTGTATTACCTTTACAATTAGTATTCTGATTAGATAATATGCTTACTATGGTAAAATCTATATCTATTCTAACCATCCTTAACCTATTTACCCTAATATTTTTAATATTCATACAATTTTGCTTCTACAAAAGGATTTGCTTTGCCTCCATACTGAGTACAGACTCTTTTTGTTTAATCTAGGTCATAACATTGCTTCCTATCCAAAACATTCAATACTTGTTATATATTGCAAAGAAAAGAAACATATATTTGGACTCAGAGGACCTAGATTTGAATGGAGTGCCTGGGAACAAGGAAAGAAAAAAAATAAGAACAAACTCCTGTTATGATGCTGCATATGCATCAATTTTGAGGCTTAATATGCTGATAAAGTGAGAGATGCATTTGATCCACAATATGATTACATGACTTGATCTACAATGTAAGTAAACCTAAGGAACAGGAGTTTTCTTTCTTCTGAGTGTTACCATTCTTTCATCTGACCTGTATCCTGTTTAAACAGAAGTGTACTTATTGAAGAAGCACAGTCTAAAAATAAGTTTTTACTTCTGTTCAAATGAGAAGTTTTTAACATAACAAAAGCATTCTTAATTTAAAACTGGTACAGCCAGCCTCTCATTTTATTTCCACCTACTCTAGCAGCCAACAGATAGTTTACCTTTGGACAAGAATAAAGAACTCCTCTGCTTATATTTAAGAATTTCAGAAAAAGACATTAATCAGGGTGTCTTTTATTTTCTGGAACTCTGTAATGAAATTTTGTAGCACTTTGGGATCATAGGTAAACCCTGAAAAGGAGCCAAAATTACAATCTATAGCATCTCAAGGAAACCCACTATTTCAGTTTCTGAGGGCAAAACCTTTACCTTTGTAAACATCATCTCTCACCATGCCACCATCTTAACTGACCAGAATGAATAGAGCCATTATTTTTATTAAGCTATCCAAATTTCCATTTTCTCTGTTTCCCTCTGCATATCTCTATCTCTGTGTCTGTCTCCTCTCTCTCTGTGTCTCTCTTTGTGTCTCTGTCTCTGTCTCTTTCTGTCTCTCTCTCTTTCTCTCTCTCCCCCTTCCTCCCTCTGATTTTGTATTTAATATTACTAAGCCCAGAAGCAAATGTTCTTTGATTATCTAGTCATAAAGAAACTTTGCAGAATGATTCTTTGAAAATCTTCCCCTTAATATGAACTTACTGAATATGTGATTTAGTGCTTCCTCACCTAAGAAACCACTGTAAAACAAAAAAGAGTCAGTAAAAGCCTTACATTTCCCCTTTTGATGCTAAAAAGTCTATGAGGATATTTCATATTTTCCTTTGAGTAATAATACTGAGGGATTTGTATACATTGATTCTTAAAATTCATTCATAGTTTAGAAAAAAGCAGTTAGAGCATAGAGATAAGGCGCTATCAACTCCAAACAGATTGTAACTCCGTTTTCATCTTTATCATGAGGAACTTTTAGCTACATAAATAAACAAATACCTAAGGTGTCCCTATTTATATCTGCATAGACTAAATTGTTGAACGTGATCATAAGTGAGCTAGAGGTAATACAGAGGGCAGTCACACCATCACACCTCCACTTCAGGAACATAACTTTGTCAGCTCATTGAAGGATGTACTGGAGTGGGGAGATAGTTGCGGCAAGGAGACAAATAAGAAGGATATTACAACAGTTTGATGACAGCCTGATCTAGGGCAGTAGTTATGTGAGTGGAGAAGACTACAGCTATAATAGAAGAAACATATATATGTATATGTATATGTAGAATATATGTACATGTATATATATATATATTACATATCACAACATAAATTTGATATATTAAGTCCATTTTGTATAGAAGATGACATCCTTCAGTCAGCAATTTGTAGAATGAGCATTCAAAACATAAGAGACTCAGATTTTTGTCCTGTCTCAGTTACTAACTCACTGTATGACATTTGTCAAATTACTTTGGCTCTCTGGTCCTAACTTGTCTCATTTGTAAAAGTCAGAGGTCAGAGAAGATGATACCTCAGGTTCTCTCTGGCTCTAGCTTTAATTTTGTATTGCCTATTCATTTTTGTTTTGTTTATAACAAGCATTTCACAGCATGGGGCCACTACTATGGTGATATTACAATGTAAAAGATCATCCTTTAGTATGATCTGGAGGCAGGAATTTTGCACTAATGAGGTCTTAACAATAATTATGGGGCAAGTAAAAAATGTGAGTAGCTGGGGATTCCTAAATGGGACACTGCACCTACATACAGCCTTGTGCTTTAGCAATTTGAAAAATCCATTTTGAGGTGGAAAAAGAAAAAGAATTGAGCTAGGATTATAATCTATTTTTTCTGTATAAACCACACATACCAAGTTAAGTTTAGGAAAAACTTTGAAATCAACAAAACTTTATTTTTCCCTTCCTTCTCCTCTCACATCTCCCTCACACTAATTTCAAAACTTCATTCTGTCTCTCCTACCAAACTTTGAGAGATCACTTCTGAATCTTTCTCCAATTGCCCACTCCATCATTTCCTTCCTTGGCCTAATAACCTTAAGAGTTTATTATGTTAGTACTTCTCTCCTTCCCATTGAAATTGATCTTTCCTATACCCAGTACCCTAGTTTACAATCTGGTTAGGGAGAGAGGATGTGGATTGCATACTTGATTATTCTGCAAGGAAAGAAATCAATATTCTTTTCCACATAAGATTGGCATTAAAATTTGGAGAGATCTCCCAACAACTCAAAACAATGCTGCTCTCTAGATAATTTACTAATGAAAGAAGGTTAGAAACACTTCAATCTCACAGGGCTATCTCAATTCCTTCAAGATAACACACTTGCATTCTGAAATATTGTCAGGTACTAGAGGGCCTTGAGTGATAAGATGAATAGCTCATGTCTTTATGTTATGGAAAGGGAGGGGACTTTTTTGAGTAGGAGAGTAAAAATAAAAGCATTGTTTTATGAAAGTTAATCTGAGTATAGTCTAGATTAGGGCCAGGGAGCCACCAGAGGAAGCAATATGGTTTTGAGGCAATTTAATAATCTTGGCATTATAGCAACCTGTAGTAGAATGATGGCTTTGGGAATGGAAAAGAAAAATTGATGTCAGAAATGTTTAAGAAAAAATGATATCATTGATCAACATGGGAAGGAAGGAACAGGAAGAGGTAACCTTTTGATTTGAGATGACTGGGAAAGTAGAGGAGCCAATGATGAAAGCCGAGAGACAATGAGATATGGTTTGTTTGTTTGTTTGTTTCGTTTTGTTTATTCATTTGTTTTGGTTTTTGAAGTTGCCAAGATGCTTGTATACAAATGGAGATTCCCTCTGGGAAACTAGACTGAAACTTTTATCCATATTTTAACATCTTCAAGTTAGCAAAATGTGATAATAAAGGTCCTCTGCATGGAAAGACTCAAAGGGACAAAACAGTAGGATATTTTTTTAAAAGTAGAACACTTTTATTCAAGAAAGAGCTTGAGTAGCTCCTCCAAACCAAATGTAGATGACTAGTTACCCTACTCATGTGTTAAACCTACATTCATGCACTTTTATAAGATCTCACACCAGAAGTAAAATGTAAATAAAAGAACATTAATTTATGCTCAAAGTGATTCACCTTAAGGATCTTAAAGCACATTATAAATCTGACTTTATGGTTCCATCCTAAATCTCTATTATTTATTCCACTTTTATGAAAATGAAAATGTGCATGTAGAATGCAAGACTTCAACATGTTTTGCACAAGACATTAGAAAGAGAGAAACAAATGCCCTATTTAAACTCCTACCTTACCTCTTCCCCCATTTTTGCAGAATCAGAGAGTTTTACTGAAGTTGGAGATTTTGAGGGGCAGAAAAGAAGAGAGAGGAAAATGGAGGAAGAAAGTTTTGTGCAAAACTTTGCATTAGGGACAGAAATTCAGACCATGGAATCAGAGGTAGAGCAATCTTGAGAGCAGTACTCTATGCTTATAGCAATACAAACATGTTGTGTTCTCAAGTCTTAAATACATAAATATAAGAAAGAGACAATGATTACTGCATATCCACTTGAACCTGCCTAATCCTTCAATTTCTGTTCAGAGATTTCTCAGGAAGAAACAAATTTTATTCTGCATCGGAGCTATTTCACAGAAAAAAAGAAACATGCCTAAATAATATGCTCTCTCCAAATCACTAAATATTCAGGAAAATTACTCCTTTTGAAAAGTGGAAAGAGTGAGTCAAAGGAACTGGCTCCTTACCATGGATGTCAAAACAGTTGGTTGAGGACAATCTAAATGAAAATATTAGAAATTATCCAGAGGTTGGCTAACATCTTAGCAAGACCAAAGCAAAATGATGAAATGTATTGCCTTCTACCTAGATAGCTGGGGTCCAAAGGGTTAACAACAGAGGCAGGACACAACAGTGGAAGGTTGCAACAACCTGAGTGAGGTAGAAAAATATTAGACAATAACAGAATATTACATTCAAGTTTTTTTTTTCCAAACTAAACAGCCTATCATAGTATCAAGGGGAATTTCTGACTAGCTAATGCCAATAGAAGCAGACCAGAAGTTCAAATGGTCACTATTAATCTGGTGGCCTTCTTAAACTCCCTCCTCATACTTCTTGACATCTCTACAGATTTTGATACTGTTGAACATCCCTTCTTCCAGGATAGTCTTCTCTGTCAGGTTTCCAGACACTATTTTCAACTACTTCCACTACAACCTGTCTAAGCATTCTTTACTCTTTTTTGCTGGAGCATCCTCTATCATAAGTCCTATAGAATTTGAATCTCTGTCTTCCTACTTTGAGATTGATTTTCTATATATTATGCCTTACAGAGTCTAAATGGGTTTATTCTGCTTTGTTAAACAGAGTTGGGAATAATAAAATAATGAGATATTTATATTTAAATCATGTTTTAAGGTTTGAAAAGCTATCTCTCATACATACATACATATATATATATATATATATGTATACACTCATCTGATCCTAAAGACAACTTGTGTAAGAGAAGTGCTATTATTCTCACTGTGTCACAGATGAAGAAATTAAGAAACAGAAAGATTAAAATTACTTCCCCAGGGAGACATAGCTAATAACTGCAAGAGGTGAGATCAGGTCTTCTGATTCCACATTCAGAGTTCTTCTCTCCACTATGTAACTTTTGAGAGGTGGCCATGGAGGCCAACTTACAAGTATCCCTGGTAGAAATTATACCAAGTACAAGTACCAGGGATCTGATCTAGTTAAGAAACACTGCAAAGACAAACATAATTTATGGAAAGATTAAGACCATAAGAATAGTCTACATATGAACTAATGTATTAGCCCTCTAGTTGGTTTCCCTGTTGTAAATCTCTCCCTGCTATTGTACATCTTCCATTCAGTTGTCTTCCTAAATCACAGGTCTGAATGTGTTATCCTTCATACCATTCCACTTGTTCCTTATCATTACCAAGATGAAATATAATATACTGTCTCACATTCAAATCCCTTCATAATCTGACCCCTCCTGTGCTTCCACTCTTCTTATACCATCTTTCCATCCTCACTACATCCCTATTATTTGGCCTCCTTGCTAGTCCTCATTCACTTTATCTCCCTACTCTATGAATTTACACTGGTCATCTCCCACAACTGGAATTCTCTCCCTTTTCATTTCTACCTCCTGGCTTCCCTGCTTTCCTTTAATCCTCAGGTAAAAATCTCGCCTTCTGTAAGAGACCTTTCCAGGATATTCCTTTAATTCTTTCTTTTTCTCTACCAGCTATAGATTTATTTCTGAAAATTTATTATTTATTTGTTTTTAACATCATTTTAAAAAAAATGAGTTCTGAATTATCTCCTTCCCAAAACTCTCCCACCCACTGAAAGGAAAGAAATGTGATCAATTATACATTTGAAATCATGAAATATATATATATATATATATAATATATACACACACACACACACACACATATATTACTTATTAGTCATTTTGAAAAAAGAAAACAAAGTGAACAAATTGTGATTTAATCTGTACTCAAATTCCATCAGTTCTTTCTCTTGAGGTGGATAATATTTTTCATCATGGGTCCTTTGGAATTGTCTTGGATCACTGTATTGCTCAGAATAGCTAAGTAATTCACAGTTAATCATTGTATAATATTGCTGTTACTGTGTACACTATTCTACTGGTTCTGCTTATTTCACTTTCTGTCAGTTCATATAAATCTTCCAAGGTTTTTATGAAACCATCTGCTTATCATTTCACAAAACACAATAGTATCCGATGACAATCATATACAACAAATTATTCAGTCATTCATCAATTCATGGGCATCCTCCTCAATTTCCAATTTTTGCCTCCACAAAAAGAGCTGCTGTAAATATTTTTGCACATATCAGTTCTTTTCCTTTTTCTTTAATCTCTTTGGAATAAATACCTAGTAGTGGTATTGCTGAGTCAAAGGGTATGCACAGTTTTATTGCCTTTTGGTTATAGTTCCAAATTTTTCTCCAGAAATGTTGGATCAGTATACAACTCAATCAATGACTCATTCATGTACCTGTTTTTCCACAGCTTCTCACACATATGTCGTATTCCTTTTCTATCATATTAGTTAATTTGATATGTGCAGTCATTTTGTTTTACATTTCTCTAACTGATAGTGATTTGAAGCATTTTTTCAGATACCTGTAGATAGCTTTGATTTCTTCTTCTGAAAACTGCCTGTTCATATCCTTTCACCATCTATCATTAGTGGAATGATTCATATTCTTATATACTTGGTTCAATTCTGCATATATTTGTGAAATGAGGGTTTTATCAGAGAAACTTGCTGTAATTTTTTCCCCAGTCTCCTCCTTTACTTCTAGTCTTGCTTGCATTGGTTTTGTTTGTGCAAAACCTTTTTAATTTAATGTAATCAAAATTATCCCTTTTACTTCTTGTGATCAACTCTATTTAGTCATAAATTCATTCCTTGTCCAAAGATCTGACAGGTAATATTTTCCATACTCCCCTAATTTTCTTATGATCTCACCCTTTGTCTAAATATTTTGTCCATTTTAGCCCGATCTTTGAATACAGTGTGAGATGTTGGTCTCTACCTAGCTTTTGCCAATGTTTTCTGGTTTTCCTAGAATTTTGTACCAAATGGTGAAGTCTTACCCCAAATTCTTGGATGTGTGGGTTTATCAAATACTAGATTACTATGCTCATTTACTACTGTCTACTGTATGCCTAATCTATTCCACTGATGCATCACTCTAATTCTTACCTAATACCAGATTGTTTTGAGGACTGCCACTTTGTAATATTGTTTGAAATCTGATACTGCTGGCTGCCTTCCTTCACATTTTTTTTCATTAGTTCCCTTGAATTTCTTGACTTTTTGACCTTGCAGATGAATTTTTTTGTTTTATTTTTTAGCTTTATAAAATAATTCTTTCGTAGTTCAACTGGTATGGCACTGAATGAGTAAATTAACTTGCATAGACTTTTCATTTCGATTAGATTGGCTCAACCTACCTATGAGCAATGTATATTTCTCCAATTGTTTAGATCCAACTTCATTTGTGTGAAAAGTCTTTTGTAATAGTGGTCATATATTTCTTGTGATTGTCTTGGCAGGTAGATTCCCAAGAATTTAATCTTTTATGCAGTTATTTTAAATGGAATTTCTCTTCCTATTTCTTACTGCTGGGCTTTGTTAGTAACATACAAAAATACTGATGATTTATGTGAATTTATTTTACATCCTACAACTTTGCTGAAGTATTAACTTTCAATATTTTTTAATCTGATTCTCTAATATTCCATCATATCTAGTATATCATATCTCTAATATACCATCATGTCATCTGCAAAGTGACATTTTTATTTTCTCATTGTCTATTCCAATTTCTTCTACCTTTTTTTCTTGTCTTATTGCTATAGTGAGCATTTCTACTACAATATTGAAGATTAGTGGTGTTAATGGACATACTTGCTTCACTCCTGATCTTATAGGGAAACCTTCAAGCTTATTCCCATTGTACATAATGCTTGCTGATGGTTTTAGATACATACTAGTTATTTTAAGGAAAATTCCATTTATTCCTATATATCCTAGTGTTTTTAATAGGAATGAGTGTTGTGTTCTGTCAAAAGCTTTTTCTGCATCTATTGAGATAATCAGATGATTTCCATTAGTTTCGTTACTGATATGGTCAATTATGCTCATAGTTTTCCTAATATTGAACCAGCCCTGAATTCTTGCTATAAATCCAACTGGTCATAGTGTATGATCTCTGTGATATATTGCTATAACCTCCTTGCTAGCATTTTATTTAAAATATTCGCATCCATGGGAAGTTGGTCTATAGCTTTCTTTGTCTATTTTTGCTCTTCCTAGTTTAGGAATCAGAACCATATTTGTGTCATAAAAAGAATTTGCTCAAACTCTTCTTTTGCCTATTTTTCCAACCAGTTTACATAGTACTGGAATTAATTTTTCTTTAGATGTTTGGCAGAATTCACTTGTGAATCCATATGACCCTGAGAATATTTTCTTAGGAGGTCATTGACAGATTGCTCAATTTCTTTTTACAAGATAGGGTTATTTAAGCATTCTAATTCATCTTTTGTTGATCTGGGCAATTCATATTATTGTAAGTATTCATCCAATAATTTGTCAAAAAAAATTTGGCATATGATTGGACTAAGTGGCTCCTTATAATTGCTTTAATTTCTTTTTCACTGGTGGTGAATTTACTCTTTTCATTTTTGATACTGGTAATTTGGTTTTCTTTTTTTTAAATCAAATTTTCTAATGGTTTATCTATTTTGTGATTATTTTTCAGAAAACCAGCTTCTAGTTTTATTTATTAGTTCAATATTTTTTTCAACTTTATTAATCTCTCCTTTGGTTTTCAGGATTCCCACTCTGGTATTTGATAGAGGATTTTTAATTGGTACTGGCTAAGAAATGGAGTGGTGGATCAGTGGAATAGGTTAGATATGCAAGACACAGTAGTCAATGACTACAGTAATCTATTATTTGATAAACCCAAAGACCCCAACTTCTGGGATAAGAACTCACTCTTTGACAAAAACTGCTGGGAAAACTGGAAAAAAGTATGGCAGAAACTAGGCATAGACCAAAATCTCACACCATATACCAAAATAAAGTCAAAATGGGTTCATGATTTAGATATAAAGGCTGCTACTATAAGCAAACTGGGAAAGCAAGGAATAGTTTACCTGTCAGATTTATGGAAAACAGAAGAATTTATGACCAAATAAGATAGAGAACATTATGAAATGCAAAATGGATAATTTTGATTCCATTAAATTGAGAAGGTTTTGCACAAAAAAAGCCAATGCAACCAAGATTAGGAGGGAAGCAGAAAACTGGGAAAGAATTTTTACAAGTAGTGTCTCTGATAAGGGTTTCATTTCTAAAACATATAGAGAACTAAGTCAAAATTGTAAGAATACAAGTCATTCCCCAATTGATGAATGGTCAAAGGATATGAACAAGCAGTTCTCAGATGAAGAAATTAAAACCATCTATAGTCATATGAAAAAATGCTCTAAATCACTATTGATTAGAGAGATGCAAATCAAAACAACTCTGAGGTACCACATCACACCTATCAGATTGGTCAACATGACAAAACAGGAAAACAATAAATGTTGGAGAAGATGTTGAAACATTGAAACACTAAAGCATTGTTAGTGGAATTGTGAAATGATCCAACCATTTTGGGGAACAATTTGGAACTATGCCCAAAGGGCTATAAAATGTGCATACCCTTTGATCCAGCAATAGTACTTCTAGGGCTGTATCCCAAAGAGATCATAAAAATGGGAAAAGGACCCACATGTACAAAAAAATTTATAGTAGTCTTTTTGTGGTGGTCAAGAATTGGAAATCGAAGGGATCCCCATCAATTGGGGAATGACTGAACAAGTTGTTGTATATGAATGTAATGGAATACTATTGTTCCATAAGAAATGATGAGCAGGTGGACTTCAGAAAAACCTGGAAAGACTTGCATGAACTGATTCTGAGAGAAGTGAGTAGAACCAGAGGAATATTATTCACAGTATTAGCAACATCGTGTGATGATCAACTACAGATGACTCAGCTCTTCTCAGCAACACAATGATTCAGGAAAAGTACAAAGTACTCAGGAAGGAAAATGCTATCCATATCCACATAAAGATGGATTCTGAATGCAGATCAAAGTATATTTTTTTCACTTATTTTATTCTTTCTCATTTTTTCCCTTTTGATCTGTTTCTTCTTTCACAACTTTGACTAATATGGAAATTTTTTATACGACATGCATAAACTATATCAAATTGCTTATCATTTTCAGAAGAGAGGAAGGGAGGGGAGGGAGGGAGATGAATTTGGAACTCAAAATCTTTTAAAAATGAATGCTGAAAATTTTCTTGTCAGGTAACTGGGGAAAAATATTATTTAAAAAAATCTGGATGCTATGCCATTTGGTGTGTGTATGTAAATATACGTGTGTGTGTGTGTGTGTGTGTGTGTGTGTTTAGAACTCATATTACTTCATCATCTGTGGTACCTTTTCACCAAATGTAGTTTTCCTGCTTGTCTCTTTTATTAGGTCTATTTTTGCTTTGACTTTGGCTTAGATCATGATTACTACCCCTGGCTTTTTTACCTCAGCTAAAGCAAAATAGATTCTGTTATAGCCCCTTATTTTAACTCTGTGTCCTTCTCTTTCATGTGTGTGTTTCTTGTAAACAACATGTTTTTTAATTCTCTTTCTAATCCAACCTGCTATCTTCTTCCACTTTATGTGTGATTTCATCCCATTCACATTCACATTGATTACTAACTGTGCATTTCCTTCGATCTTATTTTTCCTTTTCATCCTTCTCTCTCTGTCTCTGTCTCTCTCTCTCTCTTCCTGTCCCTCCTCTAAAGTTTATTTTTCTTCTGACCACTGCCTATCTTTATCTTCTTTCCCTTCTTTTGGCCCCTCCCTTCACTTTTCCCTTCCCCTCCTACTTCCCTGGGAGGTAAAATCAATTTATATACTTGATTGAGTGTGTGTTATTCTCTCTCTGAACCAATGCCAATGAGAATGAGTTTCAAGCATTGATAGTGACCTCCCCCATTTTTGCTTCCACTGTAAAAGCTCTTCATTATGGCCTCTTTTATGTGGGATAATTTTCTTAATTCTTCCTTCTCCTTTTCCCCAGTGCATCCATTTTTCTCACCACTCAATTTTTTTTGAGATCATCTCCACATAGTTAACACTCACCTATGCCTCTGTCTATGTGGAATTCTTCTAACTTCCCTAATAAAGATAAAGTTCTTACAAGTTACATGTATCATCTTCCTATTTAGGAATGTAAAGAGTTAAACCTTATGATGTCCCTTATGATTTCTCTTTCATGTTTACTTTTTTATGCTTTTCTTGAGTTTTGTTTTTGACTGTCAAATCTTCTATTCAGATCTGGCCTTTTTATAAAAAATGGTTGAAAGTCCTCTGTTTCATGTAATATCCATTCTTTCCACTAAAGGATTAACTCAGTTTTGTTGGGTAGATTATTCTTGATTGTAATCCTAACTCTGTTTCCCAGAATATCATATTGCAAGCACTCTGGTCATTTAAGATGGAAGCTGCTAAATCTTGTGTGATCCTGACTGTGGCTCCATGATATTTACATTGTCTATTTCTGGTTGCATGCAATATTGACTCTTTGACTTGGAAGCTCCAGAATTCAGCTGTAATATTTCTGGAAGTTTTCATTTTAGGTTCTCTTTTAGGAGGTGATCAGTAGATTCTTTCAATTTCTATTTTACCTTCTGATTCTAGAATATCAGTTTTTCTTAGTCAGTTCTTAAAAGATGATAGATGGTATCAAAGATGATACCTAGCCTCTTTTTTAAATCATGGCTTTTATGTGGTTATATATATATATATAAATATATATATATATACATATATATACACACACACATATATAGATAGATAGATACAGATACACACACACACATATACATAGATAGATACAGATATATTATATATATATATATATTTTTTTTTTTCTTGGTGAGGCAATTGGGGTTAAGTAACTTGCCCACGGTCATACAGCTAGTAAGTGTCCAGTGTCTGAGTCTGGATTTGAATTCAAGTCTTCCTGACTCCAGGGTCAGTACTCTATCCATTACACCACCTAACTGCCCTTGTCTAATAATTCTTAAATTATCTTTCCTCAATCTATTTTCCAAGTCAGTTGTTTTTCCATGCAATATTTCACTTTTTTCTATTTTTTTTCATTTTTACTTCATTTTTTTGGTTTCTCAGTGTTTCATTGAGTCATTACTTTCCATTTGCCCAGTTCTAATTTTCAAGCAATTATATTCTTCAGTGAATTATTTTAAATTTATTTTTTTCATTTGGCCAATTCTGTTTTTAGGTTGTTATTTTCTTGAACGTTTTTGTGAAAATTTTACCAAATTTAATTTTCTTGCATCACTCTCATTTCTTTTTTACAATTTTGCTCTACCTCTCTTATTTAATGTTTTAAATCCTTCTTGAGTTGTTTTAGGAATTCTTGTTGGGCTTGTGTCCAAATTACAATTTTTTCTTTGAATTTTGCTTATAGTTTTTTTGACAAGTTTGTGTCTTGATCTTCTCTATCACTATAGTAGCTTTTTATGGTCAGGTAATTTTTTTGTTGTTGTTTGTTCATTTTTCTAGTTTATGTCTTGACTTTTAACTTTATCTTTAAGTTAGGCTCTGTTCCTAGGGTGGAGGGGGCACAATCCAAGCTTCAGGGTCTGTGTGTTGTTTTTTTCCCAGTTAGTTCTGGGGGGTCTGTAAGTTGTTAGTGCTTCCAAAGTTATATGATCCAAGAACAAGTGTGATTACTGTTCCCCTGTCCTGTGTTCTGATCTTTACCCAGGAAGAGTCCTTGTTCAGCTACAGTTCCAAGAATTAGTACTTCTCTTGGCCCTGGAAATGTGATCAGGTCCCCTGATCTCTTGCCATCACAAGTACTCAGTTTCCTTTCTCCTTGAGACCAGTGCCCCTGTGAGAAAATATAAGCATTCTTCTCCATCCTGGAACTGGACCAGGCCCCATACTCCTATGAGGCAGCAAGCACTAGTGTCTTCGTTGTCCTTGAACTGTGATCTGAAACTGAGTATGGGCAATGTAACAGGATACTGAAATCAGTGTCAGCAAAGGGTCCACTGTAATTTCTTTCTGACCAGTTTCCAAACCCCCTAACCATCTCTGGGCTAAGAGCTCCTGAAGCTGGTGCTGCCTCTGTCACAGCTGCCTTCACGGCTTCCTGCTGGTATTACCACCATGTACACTGCTCTCCTAGCCAGCACCTAACCCACTTGCCACAGACCTCTCATGACCTCTAAGTAGTCTTGGGCTAGAAAAATTTCTAATCCCAATCTTTTCTTGGCTCTGCCACTCCACAGTTCTATTTGAGGCTTTACTTTAAAGTTATTTGGAAGAGAATGTTTGAAGAGTTCACCTGAATTGCTCATGCATGCTTAATGCTAATGGCTTCTATGTTCTGATTGTCTCAATTTATTACGTCTATATTTTATATGAACGTCATTGTTTAAATGCTGTCTACCCCATTAGACTTGTGAGCTCTTTGAGAAGTAAGACTGCTTTGGGTTCTTTTTTTTTTTGCCCTTTTTTGAATACTAGTAGCACAAAACCTAGAACATGAGAGGAGTTTTTAAATGTTGGCTGAGCTAATGTGTGCCTTTTCTATGTGAAACTAAAAATAAGACAAAAATGTCTATGGTCCTATCTTTCCATAAATAGAGTAAAATTGTAAAAACAATTTCATATGAATAAAAACTGATGCCTTTGACTTTCTGATGCAGTCCCACACAAATCATATAATATGACAGTGACTATGGTGAGGCTTAGAGGAAATCAATGTTCCCCTATCAAAAGGTCTCAATCTGAATGCTTGTAATGTAACCAACAGTTCCTATCACTCCACAACCTTCTTAAAGAGTAGAATCTTTGAAGCAGAGTCACATGGATTTCAAAAGAAAAAAAATTTTTTTTTACCATTTTTCCACTCTTTTGTTCTTTGACAAGGCCAAAGAGAAAATGCACCTGGCTACTTCTATGTCTTCTAATTCGTATGCTATTACTGAATGGAAAAGCCATTTTTGTATCATACAAGAAAGGTAGAAAAACAGTGGGATAGAGGGTACACAACAGAAAAAAAGCAAAACCTTAAAGATGTGATAAATCAATTCAAGTATGTAATATGGGGTTGGAGAATAAAATGCCTTAAGACATTCCATTATTTTTCTTCTCCTTTCTTCTCATATACAAAAGAAAAAAGGAAAAAAGTTTGTCACAGTAGAAAACATACTATATTTTTGTCTAGAAGGGTTCCATTCCCTATTGCCTTGCAGTCCACCATTTGATATCTTCTCTGATAAGCAATAAGCTTTGAATTATTTTTAATATTGATAAAGATAACCAACATTGTTTAGATTCTCAGTGTTTTAGTGGCCTACTTATTTTACAAAACTACAGGGTAAAAAACAGATTACTGTGGCAATGACTGATAAACTCTCATGTCATAAATGGTTTTCTGAAAGTATTATAGAATCTTGAAGTTATCAAGAATTTGGGGGTCAGCTAAGTGGCACAGTGGATAGAGCTCCTACCTTGGAGTCAGAAGGATCTGAGTTCAAATCTGGCCTCAGACACTTAACACTTACTAGCTGTGTCACCTTGGGCAAGTAACTTAACACTGATTGCCTTACTTCCCCCCCGCAGAAAAAAAAAGAATTTGAGTCATTAACTAGTGTAATCTCTGCCCAAAGCATGAAACCAGTCTATGATACTTCCAGTAGGTTGTCTTCCATCCTCTGATTGCTAGAGAATTTGTAACCTCCTGAAGTTGTCCATTTCACTTGTAGACAACTCGAGTAAAGAAAATTTTCCTTGATTTGAGTGAAAAGTGGTCTTCTTTTAACATACATTGAAATATGTTCTACTCAAATGCCTACTGATAATTTAAAAGTACTGTCATAGTTAACTTTCATAGTAGAAAACAATACCAATCAATAGTGATCTGTTGGTGAGAATCCTAGAATAAGGGATAATAGTGGTCATACAGTCCAGCCTCTACTAGAAGCATGAATCCCCTTTGGAATATCCTCAGCAATTAGTTATTCATCCTCTATTTTCCTGCTTTTGACACATTACCTGGATAATCTCGGGCAAATAACAACTTTCCTTGGCCTCAATTTCCTTATTTTTAAAATAAGTCAGTTGGACTGAAAAAGGGCTGAAGTCTCTTCTAACTTTTTATTTATGAACCTATGACCTCCTTTGTTCAAATTCACAAATAGATTTCTTTTTTCTTTTAATACCATTAATACCATTAGAGTATGGAAGATAGAAGAAAAAGTATTGAAGAAATAAAAGAGTCCAGAGTAAGCACATAGTAATTTTACCTGCCTGCAAGAAGAATTTTGAGTATATAACTAGGCATCAGCACCATAAAGTAGGAGAATATGAATAGAAAATGCCAAGATGTTCTTAGGTGGCATACTTAATTCATCAGTGATACTGGATTTTAAAAGGCAGAAAAGAAAAGCTTGAGCGACCAGAAATAACTTCCTTTCACTATCAACTATGTGAAAACCTCCAGCTGGCAAGGAGAGATAGGGTAATGATAAACTGGTAAAATACTGGATTCCAATTTGTTCTGTCATTTTGGCTGTCTTCGTGATCAATCATGATCACTGCATAATCAATTTGGCTGCAATCATCAGAAGCAATCAGCAAGCTTGCCAGAACGACCACATTGGGTGTGCTACAGTCCAACCCTGGAGACATAAGGAGATAGCACACAGGATCATTCCCTCATGTGGACTTCTATGTTAATTGAAACTGGAACTGCTTACCAACATTTCTAGGACTACTGAAGTAAGATGTGCTTGCCACTGTCCTGTGACAAAAGAATCTTTAGCAAAGAATGGCTATTAAAGTATTTAAAAACTGACAAAAAATCAAATTCTAGATTCTCTACCTAAATATAATAAAAATATAAAATTATGTTTTAATATACTATCAATATGCAAAATTTACTTTTAGAAAAGTCCCAGTGACTCTTTTGGTTAGCAATGGTAAGACATTTCTTTAAAATCCATGTTTCAAACAATTCATTCTTTCACTGATCATTTAAAATATATTTTTCACAAAGTAGATGAAATATCCTTTTTTCCCTTGAATTGCTTAAGAAAGGATGCAAATGTCAACGTTTCAACTAGCCATCTGACACAAATCATCCACTTTATGTCATTCCTCTTTGATTAAATGAATATGTTCTTTCATACAACCTGAGGTTAAAATCCTAAGCACCAATTTAACACCTACTCTACTGTGAGATAATGAATACTTACAGTACACACACACACACACACACACACACACACACACACACACACACAAATGAAAAAAATGGAAGTACAGAGAAGATAATCACTTATTCTCCATTTCATCTTTGGGATTCTTTGTAGTAATTGTATGAATCTGCAATATACACTTAAGGATGTATATGAACTGATACTTACAGAAGAAGGAAGAAACTTCAAATAAGATATTCAATGACTATAAAAACATAAATAAAACATTAAAAGACAGGTGACCTCAGGTTAAATGTAATGGACCATCTTCATTCTGAAGGAGAGAAAATGAAACATATCTTCCTACTCCTAGTAGAATGATAGTTGAGGACCACATATGTGATATCACGTAGGTTGTTGGAACCAGAAATTTAACTATAGTTGAGGGAAAAGGGATATTAGAAAAATGATTGAAATGAGAAAGAAAAGGAATTAATAAAACCTAAATCAAAATATATAACAATGTGAGATCCATTTTATGATGAGTTTTGCTAGGAAAGAATATATGAGATAAAAGATAAGGCAAGAAATGTTATTGCTTTCTAGAAGTGACAGTAGGTAAAAGGGAGCTAGAAAACAATAATAACAAAAATAAAACTCTGAACTATCTCAAAGTATTCTACCTCACAAGATAACATATCATTAATATTAAATCAACCAAGAAAGTCATGTTTATTAAGACTTCCTATATAATTCAATAATCATAGATTCCATCATTCTATGTATGATATTGTTTATTTATTTACTGCTATGCTGTTAATACTAGAAATAATTTCTAATATTTCAATTTTAACATGGGAAATAATTCCCTTCTATATTAAACAGATAACATGACACAATCATGATTAACAAACATTTATAAAACTCTTAATATATGATAGCACTGTGCTAAGGAAAGGGAAAAAACACTTCCTGACCTCAAGGAGTTCACATTCTAATGGGAGAAACAAGATATATACAATGTAAGTAGGGGGTAGTCTCAGAGGAAAGGTTGTAACAGTAGTGGAGGGCAGGAGGGACTTGATGAGAGGCTGGACTAGGAAATATCCTGCAGAAGGTGGGATTTGACTTGAGTCAAAAGGAAATATACACACAGAGATAGATAGAGATAGATAGATAGATAGATAGATAGATTGATTGATTAACAGATGGATGGATGGAGAGATTGATGGAAAGATGGATGGAGAGATAGATAGACAGTAAGGTCCTTCTCTCTGAGATTTCCCGTAATAAAACTGGAATATTAGAATTTATTTCAGTATTAAACATACACACACACACACACACACACAGACATACAGCCTTAGGAAACTGAATACACACACATACATATATTTATACTATACTTCAGAAGCTGAAAGGAGATGAAAAGAGAGCAGAGTTGTACTCTTGCTTTCTTATGTGACACTAGCAGGCACTAAGTGCTTAGTTTACCGTCATAAAAATACCAAACATGGCAGAACTTTGGCCTTTTCTTTTCAATTTCTTAAATATGGAATATATTTTTACAGGTTTTCATAAGTAGTGATTTTAGTTTAGTTCAATTCAAATTAGTAGTTTTCATTTCCACAGTTTGCGAACTATAATAGTGTCATGAAGGAATTAATCAGATCCTAAGTTAAAAATGTCTTGTTACCTCTACTGTTTGACTATCAAAAATATCAACACATTCTCTTCCTATGAAGTCATAATCTTCATCCCTCACCTATTAGCCATAAATTCATACAAAATCTGTTTGTACATTATTCCCTATAAGCACCTTGTTCATTACTCAACTCTATCCATTTTTATATTACCTGCCTTGTGGTGTCATAGAAGGTACTCTGGATTCTTAGAAGCCGTCAGAAAACTGCAAACCCTGGATGTATCTATCAAACTAGGAAAGACTTTGATTATTGGCTGAGTAACAGACTAAATCTGCTATCTGAGGATCAACTTAGCTAAATACAGAATTTTACCACCATTAAGCTAGCCACTAGCTAACTTAACAACAAAATAGCCCTAGGTCTTTTTGTTTTTACAGTTAGTCAAGGGTCAGCAGAGGGGGTAGAGTTTTCCAAGAGTCACACAGATAAAAATAATACTTTAATTGATTGCATTCCAAATGTGCAATCTTTATCCCATGAGTGATAAGTATATTTATATACTTAGTATATTTATAAGTAAAAGTATGTTTACTGGAAGAACTGAAAATCATCATCCATATCCTTACTGTAAACTAAACAAGAAGACATAAACTAGCTACAGCTAAATAGAAAGGCAGTGGGCTTGTAGAGGTAAATCAATCAATTAATAAGCATTTATTTAGTTTGCCTATATACTAGTTATTGTGCTTAGGGCAGGGGATATAAAAATAATGAGAAAGTTCCTGCCCCCAAAGAGAATATATTCTATTATGGAGACACAAAAAATATTAGGGACATGTGGCCAGGGAAGGTGGCTTTGCTCTAGGCAATCACAAAGATTGTGTGTGGAAGAAAGGTGTTAAGTGTGGTAGCAGGACCACAGAATAACCATTCTGGCTAGGGTCTAATGTCCCAGTGGACACCTGCATGTGATAAAACTTCCTCTCTGGGTTAAGAGCCTGGTAGATAATAATATTTAGGTGACAATTGACTGAATCATCTCCTAATTCAAGCAGGTCTGCCCCAATGTGAGTTCACAAACTGAAAGGATTGATTCTTTAGGGATGAGGTGAGGGAGGAATGGTACATTGATTCTCTTGAGCTCTGGGTCCTGAGGGTTGCTGTTTCTAGTGGGAGAAGGTTAGTAAGGAAAAGGCAGTTGCCCACTGGAGATGGTAGACTTGGTTTCAAAATGTATGAAAAGATAATGGTGTCTTTCACAATGTAGTGATTTGGTGGGTTTTACCCATAATCCTTCTATATATCAATGGGGAAAAAAGAAGGCAAACTAAAGAAATAATAAAGCTAGACTCAGCACAGACATGTCGCTTCCCACTAATCTCTTTGTTACATTAGTATTCTTACATTCCTGGTAGAAAATTTCTCTAATAATAATACAAAAGAACATAAATCAATTTTACCATTATTCATTCAGCTATCTTTATCAATTAGCTTTTTTAATCAAACTTCAAAATCGCTCACTATGCCAATCAAAAATGAAGGGTCATCTTTCCCAGACATCCATACATACCCCAAAAGATAATTGAGAAGATTAGATTGAACACCAATAAAATCTAGGACAAACTTAATAACCTTCAAACAGCAGTAACCACGGTGAATACTAAATGCATCAACTATGAGCAAGATGCCTTGATGAAGCCAAAACCAATTTAGGGGCCATTTGAGGACATTTCATTACCATATGCTGACTTTTGCTTGACTTTCCTTTTACAATCTGTATTATTTCTTAGTAGAAGTTAGATTCAGTACTTTCAGTAAAATATTTAAAATGGTAAACTGATTATAATTAATTTTTCAACATTTTCATTGACTTCTTTTTTTTATTATTATTATGGCTCACTGAAATAATCTAATACAAAAATGGGAGTAGACTGAAAACTCTGCTGACAGTCAATTAACCTGAACCTTCAATTAGCCAGCCAGTGTATTTTCTGAGATACAAGTTACAGCAGATAACAGGAAGTGTAGAATTATTTAAAAAAAAATAAACTTATGTCAGGCTGAAAGGTTATATTTGTTCTCCTGATCTATGTCATTTTTCTCAATTTACCTGAGATGTGATTGTAAGGAATTGGGGTGTCAGTAGGGATGGGGATGTGGGTGAGTTTTTCTATTGGCTTGCTAATCTATTATTTCTCACTGTTGTTTCTAATGGAAATAAGATTTAAAAGTGTTCTCATTTAGAGGCTGTCTGGAGTATGCATAGATTTTTTTTTCTTTTTTGCACTTAATAGTATTTTATTTTTTTCCAATTACATGTAAAAATAGTTGTCAACATTCATTTTTTGTAGGATTTTGAGTTCTAAATTTTTCTCTCTCCTTCCCTTCCCTCCCTCCTCCCCAAGAAAACAAGTAATCTGACATAGGTTATACATATACAATCATGATACACATATTTCCACATTAGTCATATTGTAAAAGAAGAATCAGAACAAAAAGGAAAAACCACAAGAAAGGAAAAAACGGAAACAACAAAAAAAGTGGAAATAGTATGCTTCAATCTGTTCATACCTTTAAAAAAATTCTCTCTGCATTTTTTTTCCGGGATAAAAGTATAGACAGATATGTATAAGAATGAGACCTTTTTCTGTTTTCAATATGAATGTAGAAACTCTCCAACTGAAGGCCCTATGAGTTCACAGAAGTAGTTAGGCCTTAGATGAGCTTTGCAAGTTTTGCTGTTATTAGTTGATCTCTGAGATAATTTACATTCTGATTAAAAAAAAAAGGTTAAGAACTAAGTTTTTGTATAGAATAGGATTTTGGTATGGTAGTCCAAACCTAATGGCTCTCACATTTATAGGATTTGTGAAATATTAAGCTTTGAGTGTCTCTCCATGGGAAATGATCATAGGACACTCCGTCTCCTGCTACTGTTACTACTACTGCTACTGTTCATTAAAAAGACAAAAGATTATTATGACAAAATGTAATTGGCTTAAAATGCTTAATTTCCTAGAGGGTGGTTCTGGAATATAGTATCATACACAGCATTAAAAAGTTAGATCACAAAACCATGAAGCCAACAAATTGCAGACCTGGGATTAAAATCAGCGATCATCAAGTAAACAACTTAACATTCCATCTCCTACCTCCAAGTATTTGCATGTGTTCCCAGCCCTGGGAATGCACTCCCACTCATTCTGTCTCTTAAAATCCTTCTATTTATTCAAAGTTTAACTCAAGTGCCTGTTCCTCCAATCCGCCTTTATTGATCTCCATATTTGTTAGTGTCCCAGCTCCTCAAGTGATGATGATGATTATAGCTACCATTTAAATAGAGCTTGAAGGCTTTCAAAAAGTTTTATGTATGTTGTCTTATTTGATAACAACTATGAGAAGTAGGTGCTATCATTATCCTCATTTTACATGCAAAGGCTATGACTGTGAGAGATTAAATGACTTTCATGGAGCCACAGTCCTAGGCAGTGTCTGAGCAAGGGTATAGAATCTGATTTTCCTGACTCCAAGTTCTTAACACTATTCACTGTGTCATCTAACTAAATCATGAATTTACTTAAGATCCTAAAGAATTATAAATCTAAAACTAGAAGAAATTTTAGAACCCATGTTTCAACACCATTATTTTATAAATGAGATGCTGAAAATGCTCAAAGAAGATTAGAGACTTGACCCAGGTCTCAAAGCTAGTAAATGTTAGAGCTAAAACTTTGAATTCAGATGCTCTGATCTCATAGCCAATACTGCTTCTGCTAGGACCTACTGACTCTCATCTGCACACATCTTGTGCCCCTCTGCCCATTGAATAGAAGTTCCTTGAAGACAGAGACTGTTTTGTTTTTGTTTGAATCCCCTAGTGCCCAAAATAAAATTTGCTGCATAGCATTCAATTAATAAATGTTTGATGAGTTAATTTGACTTCTTTCCAATTTCAGTATGCTCCTGTATATCTAAAACCAGTGGCAGTACTTTGCTTAGGGTTAGCATGGTCTGTACTGGCCAGTGCAGTGCATGGAGGAAACTGCCACCATCCTCTCCCTCTGCTACCCCACCCTCCTCTCAAGATCAAGCCCCAGCTCCAAGTACTACTAAGAAGAGGGAAGAGGATTGTTGATATGTCCAGGAGCTCAAAAGCAGGAAGGGTTCCTCGTCTAGAAGTAAGAGCTGAGGGGTGATTGTGACAGAAACTACTCTGTTGGCTCATGATGACTTCTCTATGTTATCCACTACCCAGTTAGCGTATAAAGAAAAAGTTTAAAATTTTGTATTCCTTCAACTAAAAACACTGGCCTTAACTGCATCGATAGCCCCAGGAAACCAGATTAGAAAGAAGAATGTGATTCCTCTGTTTCTTCTCTTTATTTCCTCTTCAGGCTGGCGCTATTTACAGACATCACATTATCTTTTCATTTATTCAGTAATGTAAAAGCCCATATTTTGGAGTAACAAATGCATTTAACAACAATTTATGCTACAATTAAAGCCATTTTGACATCTATTTCAAAACTGGATCTATAAATTACTGTGGCACAAAACAGATACTCAAAACCCTGACTTTTACAGTGGACAACTACATACACACAGATCAGTTAGTTCCCTCCCTCCCACTTCTGATAATTGCTGAGTCACTACATTAGTAATAAATTACAATTTGACTTTTTTTTTTTAAACTGAAGCTGTATAATGTGATGGAGTGATGACCCTGAAGTCAGGAGAGACAGGGGGTAAAGCCCTGGTTCTGACACTTATAATCCCTGTGACGTTGGCAAAGTAACTAAGCCTTTCTGAACCCCCTTGCCCTATCTGTAAAATGGGGATAATAATATTTGCAGTATCTTACTCAACATAAGGGAAGGACTAAGCACTATGTGAATGTGAGTTATGATTATTTTAGGCAATTGTAAAATTGAAAACCTTTCAATTTCATCACAGATTTTCACTGTTATTTTGAATAAATCACATTCTCATTCTTTACAATGTATAAAAGCTTCATGCTTGCAGTATTTACCCATTAATCCCATATTCATTAAATATTTCAAGTTTCTTAGGTGCTATGGAACATGAAAATACCATACTTTTATTAACATGGGGGCATGCACCTTAATTAAAGGGACATGGTTTAGTGGAAAGGGTGCTGGAATGGAACTCAGATCTTTGTTCTAATTGAGACTCTGACATTAATTAGTTATATGATATTGAGTAAATCAGTTAAGCTCTCATGTCTCAGTCTTCAAATTTGAAAAAAGGAGTTTAATTGGATGTCCTCCAATATCATTTTCAGCTCCAAAATTTGATATTATATATTGTCTTATTACACAGAAATATACATTGTTAACATTTTTTTCCTTTTAATAAATTCATTACATCCATCTATGGAGGGGAAGGGAATGGAGATTTGATTTCATTAGTATATGAAATTGCCCTTTAGACAACTCTCTTTACCAATGCAACGTTTTTTTTTTTGTTTTGTTTTGTTTTTGGCAATTGGGGTTAAGTGACTCACCTATGTCACACAGCTAGTAAGTGTCAAGTGTTTGGTCTGAGGCTGGATTTGAACTCAGGTCCTCCTGACTTCAGGGCCATTGCGCCACCTAGCTACCCCGAAATGCAACTTTTTTGGACCTTAAAGCTGCCTATGACAATGAATTGGAAGTTAAATGACTTTCCCAGGGTCACACAGCCACCATATGTCAAAGGTTGTTATAAAACTGCAATTCAATTCAATTCAATAAACATTCATTAAGGACCCACTGCATACCAGGCACCATATTAAGCACTGGGAATACAAAAAGAGGCAAAAGGCAGTCCCTATCCTTAAAGAGCTTACAATTTAATGAAGGAAAAAACTCAAGTCTTTTAGCCTCTGTGACTATTTCTCTATATCTAATTATAAAATAAGTAAAAATGCTACATGTCTATAGTACCCTGCCGGTGTACAAAGTTTTTCCAATACTTTGATGGAATCTAAATTTAATTCAAGTGACTGCTCCTTCAGCTGAGGGAGTGCAGTTTTAAGATATTAAAGCTGAATATGTGACAACCAAAAATTGTAATTAATACTTAAGATATTGCAAGAAAAAAAAAACCTAATGCATTCTTAAATTACCTTAAGTACAATGTCAATATTTCCTATATTTGATATAAAAATTAAAACATTAAAAACATTCATTAATTAATTTTAAAATAACAATAATAAAGCTATTACATGTTAATATGTTTTTATGAAAAAAAAGTTTTCCAAAAAATATAGTGAGAAAAGTGGCATTGTTTTACATATTTTTTCCCAATTTCTTGAGCGTCTGGCTTAATAGAAGGTGTCTAGATTCCCCTTCTACATTCTTTCTGTTTCGATATAATGTTTTGATCAAAGTGTACAGAGAAAATTCCACCTTAAACAAATGTGTGATTGGAAAAAAGAGCACTCATCATTTCTAAATTCTAGTTTCTTGCTTGTAATAAAGAATAGAAAGTATAAAACTCCTTAAGTTTTACATAGATTGTTAGGCATAAACATTTTTAAGAAAGTTTAAAGTTCTTGTGGCAAAACAGTAGAACAAAAGTCTAATGATGAGGTGGATTTCCCAAAATACTATTTTTAATAGTTGATTTAAATGTAATTACTGGTTGTGGTGGTACATACCTATAATCCCTGCTAGTAGAGGAGGCTGAGGCTGGTAGATGGCTTGAGTTCTACAGTTCCAAGCTGTAGTACAGCTAAAGTTGATTGGATGGCCATACTAAGCACAAGAAAAAAGGAAGGAGAAAGAGGAGTGTAAGGGGGAGGAAGAGGAGGGAGAGGAGGAAGAAACAGCTAATCACTGTTCCTCGATGGAATGTATCAATCTACTCTCCAAGGCTCTGCTCACAACTCTAATTTTCCAGATTAAAGTTCCTCTCTCTGACCAAGACTCCCTTTTCTGTGTATTCCCCTCCCCCCACTCCCCCTTAGAATTTAAGCCCCTGGGTCAGCTAGGTAGCACAATGGATATTGTACAGGCCTTGGAGTCAGGAGGACCTGAGTTTAAATCCAGACTCAGAAATTTATTAGCTGTGTGATAAAATCACTTAACCCTAACTGCTTTCCCCCCTCCCCCCCCAAAAAAAAGAAAATAAAAAAAAATTAAGCTCCTTTAGTGTGGTAAATCTATTTACTTTGTAAATGTCTATCTTCAGCACTTTGCACAGTGTTTGGCACACCGTAAAAGCTTTACATGTTTTTATATTAATTTCTTATAGTATCACTCATTCCCTTAAATTCTTCTCTTAAAAATCATCTAAAGTACACACACATACACACATACAGATATGTATATACATATATATCTTCAAATATTTAGTTGAGATACTATAAAATTTAGTACTGTCTCTACAAAGGAAAAAATATTAACAAAAATAATGTGAGGGAAAACCAAGTTGTCTGAAGAATATGCTTTTGCAAAAAAGAAAATTTGGAAAAGCATTGGTTGGGCTTAACTTTCATGGAAAGATGACTTTGTTCTTTTTACATTTAAAATATTTTTTATCAATACATAGTATCTTTATATGTTAACTTGTTTTACAAAGCATCACACAGTTTATGTCAAATTAACTTTTATTTAAATGTGTCAATACCATTCCTTCACTATTCAATACATGGCAAATAGTAGACTATAAGAGTAATCACTTTTTCTGTTTATAAAAAGATCAGTAATGTTAGTATGACCTAAGATATCAATCAAAAGAGCTACTTTCCTAATTTGAACATTATTTCTTATTACTCTACAGCTATGTTCTCTATTTGAGTATCCTTTTGAGACAGACTGAAACTAATTTACTACGACTTAGGTTAACGAACATGTTACTCTCCAATTTACCTCAGGATTGTCTCAAATTTAGTTTCATTTGGTTAGATTGACATTAGAAATATAGCACATAACTGTGCACAGAATTATTCCCCCTAGAATCACATGAGAATTAGAAGCTCATACTATTGGTTATTCTTCAGGGTCATATTTAGCTCACTTTGTCAATTTGTATAGGGCTTGTCTAAATGGGTCTAATGTGTGACAGAGAAAATTATCACTTTCATTTCTGGATGACTACCTCAAACTTTCTCTATTTTGGGATGTAACATATGTGGAGATGACCACATGGGAAAAGACATTTTTTTGAATGAGGTGATTTGTCAATGGCAATGTTTCATGTTAGATTTCAAGGTTTTCTTTATGCTATAAAGCCATACAGAGAGCAGGTCTATGACATAAATGAATTATCCTCAAAGGAGAGAAAGACAGAAAGATGTTATGGGGTAATAGAGCTGGAAGGGACCTTAGAGGTTATCTCATCCAATCACCTTATTTTGAAGATGAAGACACCAGGGAACCAAGAGGTAAACTGATTTGCCCAAGATCACAGAGCTAATTATTGAAAGAATAAGAACTCAGACTAGGCTCTCTTGTCTCCCAGTACACAGCTGCATGTCCACAATGGTTCCCAACTGTCTCATCATTCTTTTGTATCTTCCCCCTATTTCTTTGAGCTAAATCTTGGTGACTAGGGGAAGGGCTACCAGTATTCTGCAAGTTCTTTCTTTCTTTCTTTCTTTCTTTCTTTCTTTCTTTCTTTCTTTC